>NW_028227265.1:54117692-54570192 GCF_978045245.1 Mus caroli
GAAAATGTCTTGTTGGTTAGACCTTTATCTTACTACCAGTACCCAAGGCCTGACTATAGTGTTAGAATTACATAGAGAGGAGGAAGTTGAATTACTCTGCACCATAGAGAAGAGGGAATCCATGAAATGCACTTTGATTTTTCAACTATGTCTTAGAACTCCATATTAAAGTTAGTAGAAACAGAACACTGTATGATGCTGGTGTATGAAAATGTCATAAGTAAATCTATAATTTTTACTAGGATAACTTACTATGTTAAGTTAAAAAATAATTTAAAAGAAAAGTCAATTAATTTAGCCCTCCTTATTTTTATTTAAACATACAAAAATTCTCACTAGAGTATAATCCCATATAGACAATTAAAACTTTAATAATCTGACCCTCAAATATTAAAAGTTAACATTGCTTTACCTACTAATTAGCATTTAATGGTGAGATTTGTGCCTGAGAGAATAAAGAAATATAAATGTTAATGGGTGTGGCCAAGAAAATTCCACACCGTAGTACAGAATAGTCATAGGTCTCTTTGCTATATAAAAATCACTGAGAAAAGTATTCTATGGCATACATTTTTCACTATCCCAAAGTACCCAGCATTTCCTGCTGGGGGAAATTTATCTATCACTTAGTAAAAAATGTAATTACCTTAACAACCAGTTTATGGACAATCCTTTTCCAAACTCCCCAAAAGATATGTAACCTGCTACAATAGGCAAATCTCCAGTGCCCACAAGTTGCTAGTTCTAGCCTGGTGTAGGAATTCCTTTAAGTAGGAATTTATATAAGCAGGAGCCAAATACATATTTATATACCCTCTCTTTATACAAAGAAAATGAGATAAAGGTGTGTGCTCCAACACATGGACTGGTCAGTGAGACTACAAGCCCAATTTCCCTAAAGCTAGAAGGCAGTGGACAGAAAACAGCATCACTTTCTAAGCCACTCAGCCTTTGACTTTTCTATAAGGACGCAAATATTTTGAGCTCTCTATGCTCCCAATTCAGTTGATTCCAAATTCAGAGGAAAAACATTGTCTTATTACTTCTTATAATCTTCATAACTACCCCCTTCCAAATCTCCCTCTACTATCTACATTTTTAAGGAAAGGAAAGACTGTTTCTACTCACCTAAAAGTCTATGGAACTCATAATTCTGTTACCAAGAGCTCAGTATAGTTATGGGGCAAAATATGATTAAGGAAGTCAAAGTTAAAACCGTTAGCATATAAATCATAGTTCTACAATCATCCTGACAAGGGAAATATTTTAGAAAAATCATATCTAGAATTAAAGGTTACTTTAAAAAATATACTATACTAGTACCATATGCCTGTTATATTAAATTTGCTAGTATATCAGTAACATAAAAGGTAGAAACTTAGTCTCCCACAATTCTGCAGGTCATCATGCCAAAACCAAGAAGCTGCTGAGACTGCTATTCTTCAACGCTATTTTAAAAATGATCCTCCTCGGGCATCATCCTGAGTGAGGTAACACAATCACAAAGGAACTCACATAATATGTACTCACTGATAAGTGGATATTAGCCCAAAACTTAGGATACCCAAGATATACGATACAGTTTGCTAAACACATGAAACTCAAGAAGAATGAAGACTGAAGTGTGGACACTATGCCCCTCCTTAGAATTGGGAACAGAACACCCATGGAAGGAGTTACAGAGACAAAGTTTGGAGCTGTGACGAAAGGATGGACCATCTAGAGACTGCCATATCCAGAGATCCATCCCATGATCAGCATCCAAACGCTGACACCATTGCATTCACTAGCAAGATTTTGCTGAAAGGACCCAGATATAGCTGTCTCTTGTGAGACTACACCGGGGCCTGGCAAACACAGAAGTGGATGCTCACAGTCAGCTAGTGAATGGATCACAGGGCCCCCAATGGAGGAGCTGGAGAAAGTACCCAAGGAATTGAAGGGATCCGCAACCCTATGGGTGGAACAACATTATGAACTAACCAGTACCCCGGAGCTCTTGACTCTAGCTGCATATGTATCAAAAGATGGCCTAGTTGGCCATCACTGGAAAGAGAGGCCCATTGGACTTGCAAACTTTATATGCCCCAGTACAGGGGAATGCCAGGGCCAAAAAAATGGGAATGGGTGGGTAGGGAAGTAGGGGGGAGGGTATGGGGGACTTTTGGGATAGCATTGGAAATGTAATTGAGGAAAATATGTAATAAAAAAAATACAGATAACCTAAAAAAAAAGCTGTGGTTGATGGAAAACAGAAAGGATGGAAGATATGATCAAGCATTGCTGTGTTTGTTATGATAATGTTTGCCATTGTCATTGACTACATTCTTATACTACATAAAGGGAAATATGTAATATTCTTCTTGTAACAATATTTAAAAGCAATATTATAGTAATAGTCTTACAGCTGAATAAAATTGAAGTCTGGATGAAAAAAAATGATCCTCCTCTCCTCCAAGTTCTAAGAGCTGCCAGTAACCTCTGCTCACAGCAGACTTGCCACCAGGGTTCAATGGTTCCTCTTCACATCTGCAGTCTCCTACTCTCTTTGTGACAGTGTTTCTAGCTCAGCTTTCACTGCTCTCTCCAACCCATGGTTCTCAAGTTAACTTTAACTAGAAAGATCCTTCATTGTTATTGTTGTTGCTTTTGTTTTTCTTAGTAAAATAACTTTATGAGTACTAGTTTGAATCTTCCAGTTAATGTTATTCAGCCTACTGAAGACAACTTAGGGGACTTTTTTTTTTTTTAATCTGTAATGACTGGACAAAAAAAATCTGTTTCCATCAGAATTATAGTGACAATCAACACAAAACTAAATTAATATAAACAAAAAGAAAATGTTTCTACATTGTAGGTGGAATGTGGGCATAGAGAATTAAAACTCCTACACTGTGAACATGTTAACTGCTTTCTCAAGAGGAACAGAGATTTACATGAGCAACAGAGTCCAGGTAAAGTTTACTTGCAACAATACCAGGTTCAGAGACCTAACCAATATTGTTAGGACTTAGCTTTTCTCCATTACTCTGTGTTGACTATATTCTAAAATCCCAGGCTATGGTCTCTGCTACCTCCAGGCTCATTTTCCCCTGGCCTGTTGGAGCTTGATCATTCAATCCATCACTCTGGCCATAAAATAGTGAATCACTGGGTATGCCTGAATTTCACATGTGCGTGGATCCAAAATAGAGGCATATTTACCATGTTTTTAACAGAACTAAAGGATCTTTGGAAATCCAAAGCATGTTCACTAAAGATGATTGTCACTACAAATAAGAAACTATATATAAGAAACTATGATTTTACTTCCTCAGAAGAGCTGGTATAAATTACTCATGTGTGAAACACAGGGTGTGACCTTCACCCCCTATAAAACACTTGACATGCTATTAATCCTTCCCCACATGTGAAAAACATGAAGCAAGAATAATCAGACAACTTGAAAGTCACACTCTGTTTTGGGATTTTCTGGGATAGTAATATTAGAATTACTAGAAGGAAGATGGTTTTTAAAATCCTGATTATTTCTAAATTCTTATGATAATAAGAATTCATGTTTAAGATCGTATAACTATATCAAAAGTTTTCCACATGAGAACCCCTGTTACTGGAAAAGCAATGAACCCCCTATTTATTCAGAGTACTTGCCCCACGTCTATCTGTTTCAAAGATGCAGTATGAGGGGAGGAAGAACACAGATACGCAGGCCGATGACCCAGACATGTGTCAAGGAGGTCTGTGATCTCAGTAACACAACGTAAGCAGGAAAAGTAAGTTCTATAGCAAGAAGTGAGAAGAAACAACAAAGCAAACTGAGAAGAAAGAACAGAGACACAGTTTTCTGTGTGACCATCTTGTTCACCTCACCATTCAGCCTCTGTGCACAAAGAAATAGTTTCAAATCGGAAAGCTTCAAAGATCAAATTACTTAGTGATATGAAAATCAACATTTTTTCCACTTCATTGAAACATTTTTAAAAATATAATTTAGTTTCTTCTTTCCTTATAAATTGTCAAGGATCCCAGATTTAAATCCTTCCAAATAATTTTGTAAAAATAAGTTTTAAAAGGCAGTTTTAACACATTTGCTACCATTGCATGTGTTCTAAAGGTCCTTAAAATATAGACGAGAATATTTTATAAACATCATTGATCAAAACACTGTTTGATAAGTTGTAACTGTGGCCAAAGAAATCAGCATAAAACAGACATTTTTCCTTAGAGATTTCTCAATTGCTTCCTACATATGCAGCACTTAATAAAAAAATCATTAACAAAGTGCATCTGCCTTTGTTGTATATGTAAAGGAAATGATTTGTGATTTGATAGCCAAAGAGGCATACATGCTCACACATCTCTACACATTTACAACTACCCACACATACACACCTCAAAAACTAATTCATTCTTTCCTCTCTCTCTGTCTCTCTGTCTCTCTGTCTCTCTGTCTCTGCCTCTGTCTCTGTCTCTGTCTCGGTCTCTCTCTCTCTCTCTCTCTCTCTCACACACACACACACACACACACACACACACAGAGAGCAATCCTTTGAGACTAGTTAAAAACCTAGCATCAATACTAAATATATTGGTCATATATAAATATTAACTATCACAATGTTCAATTAAAATTGTAACTAACCCAAAAGTAAAACTATATGCCTTTATTCCCAAAGAAAAGCATAAAGACATTTACAATATATGCTTTATGATGACTATAGAGTCTATATAATATGTACTGCAAAAACTAACTTCTTCATGTGATTCCTCATGTGATCTCTAATTTCTGAAATTCATTAATTTGATAACATATCATTCAAAATTCTAATTTATACTAACCCAGAGTAATAAGTTGTTGGAAGAATGAAAATTGGAATTGCTTAATCAGTTACTGTAAAATCTATAAACTTGGAGAGAAATTGAGTTCATATTTTTCCTTATTTTACTCTAGTAAGAAAAACGTCGAGCATAAAGAACATATTTGCTAAAGCTATTTGATATGATAATTGTCACAGCATTTTTAAAAGTTGATATCTTTGGATCAAATTCAAGGAAATGTTTAGCATGTTCTCACATAGATAGATAGATACACCATTTTCAGGAGAAAATGCAACCCAATTTGTCAGCCTGAGTAGAGTACCAGTACTATAACGGATTTTCTCTTTCTAATCTCACAAACCCTAATCAACTTCTGAAATTAATGTCACTGATACCTTAGATCACATTTCCAGTCACCCCAAAGTGAATATGAGAAATGTGTTCAAGAAGAGGATCCAAGGTACAACCTAATGTATGATTTTTGAGATAAGAACCTTGACAAATGAGTGGCAATTTTAATTCACACATGAGTTTAATCAGTGCTACCTGCCAGGGCACATACAGAGGCTGCTCCCCAAATGTCTATGACTTCCACAGAGTCTATAAAGAGGTTTCCCTGGAGGATCACTGTGATTGGACTCTCACAGATGCTTCACTCCCTCATCATGTACCACACTCCTAACCTTCTGTATACAAATTCACTGCCAAGAGGAAATACATCCACAAAGAGACTATGACTATAATGAGCTACTCACCTTCTCTACCAGACTCTCACAACTCATTTTGTCACTCTTAATGTTTTATCCCAATCTTCACAGTTTCATATCTATCATCTTTCCTCAAACCATGTCATAAACTATTATACACCAAATATCTCAAGACTTTTCCTCTGATAAGTTGGTATTTCACTATATTGTCCACGGTGTCCTTTGGCTTCCTTTCTAACATCTCTCATCTTAAGGACCCAGCTTTCCAGCAGCTCTTGTTTATTCTTTTCATCCATCCCTCACACTCTGGGGCTATGTAAAATCAGTCTCCTCATAGAAACTAACCAATCTTTTTCCTGTCCTCTGAAAATAAAAATTGACATAACCAATTCATTTCCATACTCTACCAAAAAGTGTACCAGAATGACCCCTCTCCCAGGTCCTTCTGATTCAACCCCATCTTCAAGGGAAGAACTCACTTTGACATTCATTTTTAAATATAGACATAACACCATCCCTCACCTGTCAATCTGCGTTTAATGCCCAAGCTCCTGTCTCTCTCCTAAGACACTTAGTTACCTGTTCTGACCCTGTCTAAGGCATTGTTCCTCCCTGGTAGAAACATGAACACAAGGACACTGTGTGTCCTGTCAATCACCTCAGAGCTCCTCATTTCCTTCCCTTCTTTTTATTCTCACAATGCTACAAATCCCTGGGGCTCAGATCTTAGATTTTTTTTCCCAGCATCATCTCCTCAAGGTTGATGACTGTAATAATCTCTATATTTTTGTGGTTTAAGAGGTAAACACTAAATTTAGATACTTATGCCACAAAATCAAATTTGAATGTCATTGTAAATAAAATATCTTTCAAATATTGTCATAGTCCATTTTGTGGTGCTATAACAGAGCTAGATTTAAGGAAAAACTACTTGACATCATGACTTCGATGTTTAAAAGCCTCCTTGTACCTACCATATCCAAATCCTAACTACATGCCCAGGAGCTTAATGTAATCTAGATTTAACCTGAAAGTCTCCTTCGTGGTACTAAAAGACACCATGTAAACTTCTAAAGAAAGGAAGCAACTGATAGTCCTACTCAACTCTGGAGGCTATGAACCACAACACTTACCAGCACGGCAATACTAGCTCTAAGGGTGAAATAGAGACACACGGACCTTGGCAGGAACCAGTTAGACATAACATCTGCCAATCAGAGAGAAATTGTGCCTGGTATTGGAAAACCTAGCCAACTATTCAGGCTTAGTGAAGTCATGGATCTTAGAGAACCTACGACTAAACGTGACTAATTTCCACATATTCGTCCTTATACCCACAGATAAATGTAGTTCTCACAGCTCATCAAGAAAACTTCTCTTTACAACAGAAGGAGACCATCACAGGAAACTACAACCACTAAAAAAAATGCTGGTTGTAGAGTCCAGTTTCAGCTTCCCTACAAAACAACTTCTGCACCTAGTGTTTAGTGATCACTGCAGAATAAGGGACATAAAGATTGTAAAAGCCAGAGGAACATAGAATTTGCTGTGGGACTGAGTTTCCATGTAATGTCAGAAGCTACACCTATAAATTTTCACCAACATGACTGCTTGTGCATGAAGTAAACATGCTAACATGGAAGGAAGAAAGCTCATGAAGTCTCAACCTAAGACAGAGAACTACAGGCAACCAAGGAATGCTGAAAGTGGCAGAAATATTCTTTCCAAGGGAAGAGCACACCAATTGTCCATCCATTATCAAATGGTTAGCCCTTAAAATATACACAAAAGCAACACTACACAGACCAATCAGGTTGTATTTATGTATTTTTCAATACACACAGACACTGACATGGACATGCACACATGTGCATGTGTGAGGTTAAAGTTCAATGTTAATCAATATCTAGTGTCATCTCTAAGACCTCCTTATCCCCAGGTTGCACTTTAACTCTCCACAATCATTTTCATGTTACATATCATCAGGCACACATGACTAGACAGGATATTCCTTCTTTCTTATATTACAAATAGCTATCTTTCAAAATTTACCAAACACTTTAGAGTTCCTGGGAATACATCTATGACTGCACAATCTGATGAGATATTCTCCTATTGATTTCAAAGCAGCAAACTAGCTTATATTTAAAGTAACATCCATATGTTTTATGTTTTATTCTTATGTTTTATAGGCCCCACTTGAGTGAAGGTCATACAAATTAAACATGCCACATATGAACTTCTATATCTGAACTAGTATAGTTTTTTCTCCTTATACCTTACATGATAAATGGGTGTTTTTGGACAAAGATATGAATCACACAATTTCAGTACCTTAAAAACTCCCGCAAAGAGAGATTTTTATATTCAGTCTTCAACTACTGCTCTCTTAAGTATCAGATCTTTTTTCCCAACCTTCTAACAGCTATCTTGATATGCATATCTACTTAACAGATCTAAAAGTATAATATTTCTAGCTTCCTCTATTTCTTTCCCCACCTGCCTAATATCTCATTTTCCCATGATATGGTTTGAATATTTGTGTCTGTGCAAAATTTACATTTGAATCTGAGGCCTAATGTGATACTATAAAGGTATGGGACTTTTGAGGAGTGATGAAGTCATAAGGGCTTCATCTTCTACCATGTGATAACATAGCTTTAATTCTCTCCAGATCACGATGCAACATGCAGGTTATATGTATGTATGAGATGTATGTAACAACAGAAATAGATTACAGAATACTCTGAATTCTTTTCTAAATTCAATGATATCTGATCAGTGTTCTAGTTTATAAACCTTAACATCCTCATGTCTCCACACAACCCTGTTAATTTTTTGAAGACTGTTCTCTCAGCATAGAGTCCACTAACTCTGAATTTACAGACATATATTTAAAGAATCAATAGCGTCAAGATCATTGACAGGAATAGCATTGAGAAAGGATGCAAGGAGTAGTAGTGGTTTCAATGAAAGTGATGCCCCCCAACCCCCTGGCTCATATAGTTTGGTTTCCAGTTGATGGATCTGTTTGGGAAGGATTAGGAGGTATGGCCTTGGTGGAATAAGCATGTCACTGGGAATGGGCTTTGAGATTTCAAAATCTCAGCACCATTTCCAATGCTGTCTCTGTCTTGCTTATGCTTATAGCTCAAGCTATAAGCCCTCAGCTACTGCTCCAATGACATGCCTTTCTGAATGCTGCCATGCTCCCCAATATGATGGTCATGGACTCAATGCTTCTGGAACCATATGCTCCAAGTTAAGTTGGCTTGGTTATAGAGCTTTGCCACAGCAATTTAAAAGTAACTAAAACAGGGGTATTCTTTGGTCAGCTGAATTGAGAATAAAACAATCAATTATTGCAGTGCTTTATCTGAAATTTTAATACATTAATGATCAATGGATATCCAAGGAGGGAATATAATCTATAGGGTTAATTGGGGTTTTCTTGTTGTTGTTTGTGGTGATTTGAAAGAAAATGGGCCCCATAGACACATAGCAAGTGACAATATTAAGAGGTGTGGCTTTGTTGGAGGAGGTTTGTCAGTAAGGTATGGGCTTTGGGCTCTCAGAAGTTTATGCCAGGTCTCTTTCTACTGACTGTGGATCCAAATGTAAAACTCACAGCTACCTCTCAACCACCATGTCTGCCTGCATGCTGCCATGCTTCCCACCATGATAGTAATGGACTAAACCTCTGTCGTGTAAGCCAGTCCCAATTAAATGTTTTTCTTTAAAAGAGTTATAGTCATGGTGTCTCTTCTCAGCAATGCAACACTGACTAAGACATTGTTGTTATTTGTTTTTCTCTGCTTTTATCTGCTAAAAGCATAGACTAAAACCCTAGGCTGTTTAGGTGCCTCAAAAGTCTAGCCCTATCTCTCCTCCCTGCTTCATTTTCTAATGGATATCATGATCTTTCACCCTTCTGGGAATTAAAACATTTTTCCCACAGGTGAATGAGGCTTCTCTCTGCTCCTAACTGTAAAGAAATGTCCTATAATCCTATTTCTAGTGAGATCTTTGCTGGTAAATTTTAATTCTGCCCTTTAGTTTGTTAGTTATTAGTGTTCCCATGTACTTTTCTTTTATTTCTAGTTCAGCAATTGCTATGCTGTAGGATAAGAAATTACTGTTTATGTCTAACATTGATTTATGAGTCTTTTTGACTTCTGTTCCCCCAGTTCTGAACAATGTCTGACAGAGAAAGAAGAATCTTTGCTGAAAAAAAGAACTATAAACAGATGAATGACTTAGGAAATATTTTAGAAATACCTAAGCATTTGACTACAAAAATAACTACAACTGTGTTATAAGGTCATTTGTTTAAGCTGTTACTACAAATAAAACAGTATTAACTTTGCTTAAATGAAACCAAGGCTTTTCCCCTTACTACACTTCTAATAATACATTTTTACTAATGTTTGTGTTATGGAAAACTCTACAGCCTGGGAATTCTGTTCAGGGAGCTGAGAAAACATCCTTAGAAAGAAGTTGCCTGCCCTGTCTGTTCTCATTAATAGAACTTAAGCTATTTAGTAAACGAGTGTTCTCAAATAATCTGTACTAGAAAAAAAAAAATGCCACTAATGGAAAACACAACAGCCAGTTCTGGTTCCTAGATCCTTCCCTGTTAGGATGCTCTCATCACAGTTTCTAGCAGACCAAATCTTGGAAACTCCAGATATCATCATCCTCAGCCTTCACTGCTAAAACAAAGTTCTAGATATCATCTGAACCAGAAATTTTCATTTCAAGTTCTCAAAAAAGCAAATCCTTCCATGTGTTGCTTTTCCAATTTTCTTGCCTCCATTCAAAGCTTACCTTCTTTTAAAAGATCTACAGGGTGGCACTTCTCTTTTATATTCGACACATGTGGCTCCTTGAAGGAAATCTGCTGTGAGGCCTCAATTAAAGCTGTGCACTTGGAAGTGTCCCTGGGATAGCTTATGCTTCTGAGAACCAACCGATGTTCTTGAACTACATTAAGAATTTCACTTTTCTTAACCTCAAAAGGTATGAACTTGACAGTTTTCGGTTTTTGGTGTTTATTTTTAAAGACATCTATAGACGTTCCTTGAGCCTTATTCTATAAATAAAACAAAAAAATAAAAATTTAATATTAATTTTTAATATAATTACATAGTAAAATTTATAAATAAATTTTATTGAGATAAAATCACATCATAATTAACTGCATTTTCAAAAGTATCTCTCTAAGAAGATATTTACTGCAATATGCATGATGGTTATCAGTTATGTCCACACTCTAAAGTTGTTCCCAAGAATGAATGTTACAATTCACTTCTAAAGAAAAATGAATTGTCTAATAGCAGCTTCTGTCTCAAAAGAGATATTGTAAAATATAGGCACACAAACTGCCATCCCCAAAAACTTACATACAGGCAGCATTTTTCAGACTGAACATTTAGAAATATACATGAAAGTGTGTGTGTGTGTGTGTGTGTGTGTGTGTGTGTGTGTGTGTGTGGTATTTAGTTTTTAAAAAGAATGCATGATTTTAAGGAGAGCAGGGAGGGTAATATGGAAGGATTCCAAGGGAAGAAAAAAAAAGGAGGAGAGAAATTAATAATAATTAAATTATAATCTCAAGAAATACAGTCCCAGAATCTATTTTTACATAATTTTTGTGTATGTATTTATATATACAATTTTAATGAGTCTTTTCATTTGGGCTGACAATACAAAAGCCAAAAACCACATAACAAAAACCAAATACTAGACCTAAGAAGCTTTTTGAGTTGTTAGCTAGGGCTGTCCAGAGGAAGCCTAAAGCATACAGCCTGTTGGCATTTTTTATTTATTGCCCTCCAGAGGTGTAAGGGAAATCCCAATTACTAAAGGCACTATGCACTTTACATAATGTTTAAATTTAATTTTTTACCATCTCTGAGAACTCTTAACTGTCTATCAAGTTTCCAAATCTTTCTCTGCTAAACTGGAAATCACTCAGTATAAATGGATATGTGCTGTCATGAAAACCATATTGATAACAGGATATAATTTTTCAGATGTTTTTAATGACATGTTTCTTAATTTTGAGCAACATAGTCAGTGGAAGACTAACACAGCTTCATGTCTCTGAAATGCAATTATTCATATAATATCAGTCCTACAGATGGACAGAGCTGCTTACAAAAAGTCAAGTTGTTGTTACTTCTAATTGTTGCCAACTCAAGATGTCATTAAGCTTTTGGTAGTATGATCTTTACCACTTGTCACAATGGCTGCCCAGTCTTCAGATGTCCTGCCTGCTCTGCAAAGCCTTTTCTCCAAACTGGGACCCTCAAGTTTGTCAGCCTTTACCCTCCCACCCTTCCTAAGACTGCACAACTGCCTGATACCCAGCAAATGTCTGTTGAGCAGGTACAATGCTTGTTGCTGGAGAAGTAACATTCAGAGAAGACAGCTTACACTCCAGGGACTACAGACTACAACAGAGAGTTTTAATGCAAAGTGACATGAGAAAAGACACAGGTACTCATATCAGGCTGGGGCAACAGGAGAGGTGCATCTTATGGTGAAGTTTCCATTTTAGTTTTATCTAAACAGCGTCAAGGGAATACTTACTTAAAATGATAAATCCAATTAAGTGTTAACACCCTTAAATATCAAATGTCCAAACCATATACATGTACATATGTATATATACATATATATACACACACATAAATATATAAAATCATTTGAATAATTATTTGTGTGTCATCTGAATCAATTATTATAAAAGCCACTGAAGGTGTCACTAGTGCCCATGAAAGCCTTTGTGATTATCATTACTGTATTCAAAAGTCCTTATTCATTTTTTCTGAATAAACACATTAAATAATGAAAAGCACTACCTCATTTAATCTCTTATGATGTTGGGCAATAAGAGATTTTGCTTCTTGCAAAAAATCTCGCTGGGTGGTTTCCAATACAGGGCCTAGAATAGAAACAAAGACATTGTTCTGAATACAAGTATTTGTTTAATTGCAGAGACAAGGTCTCAAACTGGCTTGCACTTTGCAATGCTCCTGTCTCAGCCTCCCAGGCACTGCTTAAAATAATCACTTATACTTCCTTAAATCAAGATGTGAAGCTAGAAGATTAAATTTTGAGGACAGTTGTGAATTTTTCGGGGCTCTATACAAGGACTTTCTAAATAATCTTTAAAATTAGATTCAAAAGAATGAATGTAACATCTACTTTTATATAATATCTACTATTTTGAGAAGAAAACCCAATTATAATGGTCATTATAATGAGCTAAATGATTATAAATATTGGTTCCTAGAAAAATAAAGAAAATAACAAACTTGAAATATCCATCAACTTTGACAATTCTTTGAATATCATCTTTTAAATATTAAAATATATTTTGGGCATAAAATATTAACTCTCACCCTATTGTTTAATGCATATGACTATATATTTCTTTGAGTACATTTACCTTATAACTTGTTGATAAAGTAACAATTATAGAACAAAATGCCTCAATAAATCAGTAGGGCTAACCTGGAAACGAGAAGCATTCACGCCTAATGCCCTGCAGTGTTATATTAATAGCGCTTACTTCATTTTTATTTTTCTTAATTTATTAATGTCTTTTAGCCAAAGCTACATATGAAGTCTCTAGCATGTACACTGTATATCATCTCATGTATTCTAGTCCAAGAGTCAGTTTTCTTTTAAAATTTATTTTCTGTATGTGAGTTCACTATAGCTCTCTTCATGAACACCAGAAGAGGGCATCAAATCCCATTACAGATGGTTGTGAGCTATGATATGGTTGCTGGGAATTGAACTCAGGACCTCTAGATGAGCAGCCAGTGCTCTTAATGGCTGAGTCATCTGTCTGGCCCCAAGAGGGTTGTTGTTTGTTTGCTTGTTTGTTTGTTGTGAAAAAGTCTTCTTTTTTTATTGGATATTTTCTTTATTTACATTTCTAATGTTATCCCCTTTCCCAGTTCCCTCCACCTGCTGAAACCCTCTATCCCATACCCCCTCCCCCTGCTTCTATGAGGATGTTCCCCACCAACCCACTCCTGTCCTCCCAGCCTGGCATTCTCTACATTGGGGCATTAAACACCTGCAGGCCCAAGGGCTTCTCCTCCCACTAATGTTCAACAAGGACATCCTCTGCCACATATGTGGTCAGCGCCATGGGTTGCTCCATGTGTATTCTTTGGTTAGTGGTCCTATCCCCAGGAACAGTGGGGGGTCTGGCCTGTTGACACTGTTGCTCCCTCCATGGGGCTGGAATCACCTTCAGCTCCTTTAGTCCCTTCTCTAATGCCTCCTCCATCAGGGACTGCCAAGCTCAGTCCAATGATTGGCTGTGAGTCCCACCTCTGGCACAGCCTCTCAAAAGACAGCTATATCAGGCTTCCATCAGCAAGCACTTCCCAGCATCCACCATAAAATCCAGGTTTGGTGGCTGTATATGGGATAGATCCCCGGGTGGAGCAGTCTCTGAATGGCCCTTCCTTCAGTCTCTGCTCCACATAACACTCCTCCATTGCTGGTGGGATTGCAAGCTGGTACAATCACTCTGGAAATCAGTCTGGCAGTTCCTCAGAAAATGGGACATGGTACTACCTGAGGACCCAGATACACCACTCCTGGGCATATACCCCGAAGATGCTCCAACATGTTATAAGGACACATGCATATTCATAGCAGCCATATTTATAATAGCCAGAAGCTGGAAACAACCCAGATGTCCCTCAACAGAAGAATGGATACAGAAAATGTGGCACATTTAAACTATGGAGTACTATTCAGCTATTAAAAACAACAAAGTTAATGATTCAAGCAAGTGGATGTAACTTGAGAATATCATCCTGAGTGAGGTGACTCAGTCACAAAGGAACACAAAGCCTAAGAAGAAGAAAGACCAAAAAGTGGATGCTAAAAAGAAGGGTGAGCAAAATACACACAGGAGGAAATATGGAGACGAAGTGTGGAACAGAGATGGAAGGAAAGAGTCAGCTCTTAAAGACGGCCTTTAGAATTAGTTGCTTTGGATGCTTCTTGAACATTTGATATTCCTCAGCTGAAAAATTCTTTGTTTAGCTCCGTACCCCATTTTTTAATAGAGTTACTTGATTCTCTGGAGTCTAACTTCTTTTTTTTTTTTTTTGTGATTTTTTTTTTTAAATACAATAGAACCATTTTTTTCTATCATTTTCACATGACTTAAAGGTTTTTTTTTTAATATTTTTATTACATATTTTCCTCAATTACATTTCCAATACTATCCCAAAAGTCCCCCATAGCGCCCCCCACTTCCCTACCCACCCATTCCCATTCTTTTGGCCCTGGCATTCCCCTATATTGGGGCATATAAAGTTTGCAAGTCCAATGGGCCTCTCTTTCCAGTGATGGCCGACTAGGCCATCTTTCGATACATATGCAGCTAGAGACAAGAGCTCCAGGGTTCTGGTTAGTACATCATGTTGTTCCAACAATAGGGTTGCAGATCCCTTTAGCTCCTTGGGTACTTTCTCTAGCTTCTCCATTGGGAGCCCTGTGATACATCCAATAGCTGACTGTGAACATCCACTCCTGTGTTTGCTAGGCCCCGGCATCGTCTCACAAGAGACAGCTATATTTGGGTCCTTTCAGCAAAATCTTGCTAGTGTATGCAATGGTGTCAGCGTTTAGAAGCTGATTATGGGACGGATCCCTGGATACAGCAGTCTCTAAATGGTCCATCCTTTCATCACAGCTACGAACTTTGTCTCTGTAACTCCTTCCCTGGGTGTTTTGTTCCCAATTCTAAGAAGGTGCACAGTGTCCACACTTTGGTCTTCATTCTTCTTGAGTTTCATGCGTTTATCAAATTGTATCTTATATCTTGGGTATCCTAAGTTTTGGGCTAATATCCACTTATCAATGAATACATATTGTGTGAGTTCTTTTGTGATTGTGTTACTTCACTCAAGATGATGCCCTCCAGGTCCATCCATTTGGCTAGGAATTTCATAAATTCATTCTTTTTAATAGCTGAGTAGTACTCCATTGTGTAAATGTACCATAATTTCTGTATCCATTCCTCTGTTGAGGGACATCTGGGTTCTTTCCAGCTTCTGGCTATTATAAATAGGGCTGCTATGAACATAGTGGAGCATGTGTCCTTTTTACCGGTTGGGACATCTTCTGGATATATGCCCAGGAGAGGTATTGCTGGATCCTCCGGTAGTACTATGTCCAATTTTCTGAGGAACCGCCAGACTGATTTCCAGAGTGGTTGTACAAGCTTGCAATCCCACCAACAATGGAGGAGTGTTCCTCTTTCTCCACATCCTCGCCAGCATCTGCTGTCACCTGAATTTTTGATCTTAGCCATTCTGACTGGTGTGAGGTGGAATCTCAGGGTTGTTTTGATTTGCATTTCCCTGATGATTAAGGATGTTGAACATTTTTTCAGGTGCTTCTCTGCCATTCAGTATTCCTCAGGTGAGAATTCTTTGTTCAGTTCTGAGCCCCATTTTTTAATGGGGTTATTTGACTTTCTGGAGTCCACCTTCTTGAGTTCTTTATATATATTGGATATTAGTCCCTTATTTGATTTAGGATAGGTGAAGATCCTTTCCCAATCTGTTGGTGGTTTTTTTGTCTTATTGATGGTGTCTTTAGCCTTGCAGAAGCTTTGTAGTTTCATGAGGTCCCACTTGTCAATTCTCGATCTTACAGCACAAGCCATTACTGTTCTATTCAGGAATTTTTCCCCTGTGCCCATATCTTCAAGGCTTTTCCCCACTTTCTCCTCTATAAGTTTCAGTGTCTCTGGTTTTATGTGAAGTTCCTTGATCCACTTAGACTTGACCTTAGTACAAGGAGATAGGAATGGATCGATTCGCATTCTTCTACATGTTAACAACCAGTTGTGCCAGCACTATTTGTTGAAAATGCTTTCTTCCACTGGATGTTTTTAGCTCCCTTGTCGAAGATCAAGTGACCATAGGTGTGTGGGTTCATTTCTGGGTCTTCAATTCTATTCCATTGGTCTATTTGTCTGTCACTATACCAGTACCATGCAGTTTTTATCACAATTGCTCTGTAGTAGAGCTTTAGGTCCGGCATGGTGATTCCACCAGAGGTTCTTTTATCCTTGAGAAGAGTTTTTGCTATCCTAGGTTTTTTGTTATTCCAGATGAATTTGCAGATTGCACTTTCTAATTCGTTGAAGAATTGATTTGGAATTTTGATGGGGATTGCATTGAATCTGTAGATTGCTTTTGGCAAGATGGCCATTTTTACAATGTTGATCCTGCCAATCCATGAGCATGGGAGATCTTTCCATCTTCTGAGATCTTCTAGAATTTCTTTCTTCAGAGACTTGAAGTTTTTATTATACAGATCTTTCACTTCCTTAGTTAGAGTCACGCCAAGATATTTTATATTATTTGTGACTATTGAGAAGGGTGTTGTTTCCCTAATTTCTTTCTCAGCCTGTTTATTCTTTGTGTAGAGAAAGGCCATTGATTTTTTTGAGTTAATTTTATATCCAGCTACTTCACCGAAGCTGTTTATCAGGCTTAGGAGTTCTCTGGTGGAATTCTTAGGGTCACGTATATATACTATCATATCATCTGCAAAAAGTGATATTTTGACTTCATCTTTTCCAATTTGTATCCCTTTGATCTCCTTTTGTTGTCGAATTGCTCTGGCTAGGACTTCAAGTACAATGTTGAATAGGTATGGAGAAAGTGGACAGCCTTGTCTAGTCCCTGATTTTAGAGGGATTGCTTCAAGCTTCTCACCATTTACTTTGATGTTGGCTACTGGTTTGCTGTAGATTGCTTTTATCATGTTTAGGTATGGGCCTTGAATTCCTGATCTTTCCAAGACTTTTATCATGAATGTGTGTTGGATCTTGTCAAATGCTTTTTCCGCATCTAACGAGATGACCATGTGGTTTTTGTCTTTGAGTTTGTTTATATACTGGATTACGTTGATGGATTTCCGTATATTGAACCATCCCTGCATCCCTGGGATGAAACCTACTTGGTCAGGATGGATGATTGTTTTGATGTATTCTTGGATTCGGTTAGCAAGAACTTTATTGAGTATTTTTGCATCAATATTCATAAGGGATATTGGTCTGAAGTTTTCTATCTTTGTTGGGTCTTTTTGTGGTTTAGGTATCAGAGTAATTGTGGCTTCATAGAATGAGTTGGGTAGAGTACCTTCTGTTTCTATTTTGTGGAATAGTTTGTGAAGAACTGGGATTAGATCTTCTTTGAAGGTCTGATAGAACTCTGCACTAAACCCATCTGGTCCTGGGCTTTTTTTAGTTGGGAGACTATTAATGACTGCTTCTATTTCTTTGGGGGATATAGGGCTGTTTAGATCATTAACCTGATCTTGATTCAACTTTGGTACCTGGTATCTGTCTAGGAACTTCTCCATTTCATCCAGGTTCTCCAGTTTTGTTGAGTATAGCCTTTGGTAGAAGGATCTGATGGTGTTTTGGATGTCTTCAGGATCTGTTGTTATGTCTCCTTTTTCATTTCTGATTTTGTTAATTAGGATGCTTTCCCTGTGCCCTCTAGTGAGTCTGGCTAAGGGTTTATCTATCTTGTTGATTTTCTCAAAGAACCAGCTCCTTGATTGGTTGATTCTTTGAATAGTTTTTCTTGTTTCCACTTGGTTGATTTCACCCCTGAGTTTGATTATTTCCTGCAGTCTACTCCTCTTGGGTGAATTTGCTTCCTTTTGTTCTAGTGCTTTTAGGTGTGTTGTCAAGCTGCTAATGTGTGCTCTCTCTAGTTTCCTTTTGGAGGCACTCAGAGCTATGAGTTTTCCTCTTAGAAATGCTTTCATTGCGTCCCATAAGTTTGGGTATGTTGTGGCTTCATTTTCATTGAACTCTAAAAAGTCCTTAATTTCTTTCTTTATTCCTTCCTTGACCAAGGTATCATTGAGAAGAGTGTTGTTCAGTTTCCACATGAAGGTTGGCTTTCTATTATTTATTTTGTTATTGAAGATCAGCCTTAGTCCATGGTGATCTGATAGGATGCATGGGACAATTTCAATATTTTTATATCTGTTGAGGCCTGCTTTGTGACCAATTATGTGGTCAATTTTGGAGAAGGTACCATGAGGTGCTGAGAAGAAGGTATATCCTTTTGTTTTAGGATAGAATGTTCTGTAGATATCTGCCAGATCCATTTGATTCATAATTTCTCTTAGTTTCACTGTGTCCCTGTTTAGTTGCTGTTTCCATGATCTGTCCATTGGTGAAAGTGGTGTGTTGAAGTCTCCCACTATTATTGTATGAGGTGCAATGTGTGCTTTGAGATTTACTAAAGTTTCTTTAATGAATGTGGCTGCCTTTGTATTTGGAGCATAGATATTCAGGATTGATAGTTCCTCTTGGAGGATTTTACCTTTGATGAGTATGAAGTGTCCCTCCCTGTCTTTTTTAATGACTTTGGGTTGGAAGTCAATCTTATCAGATATTAGAATGGCTACTCCAGCTTGTTTCTTCATGCCATTTGCTTGGAAAATTGTTTTCCAGCCTTTCATTCTGAGGTAGTGTCTAGCCTTTTCTCTGAGATGAGTTTCCTGTAAGCAGCAAAATGTTGGGTCTTGTTTGTGTAACCAGTTTGTTAGTCTATGTCTTTTTATCGGGGAGTTGAGTCCATTGATATTAAGAGATATTAAGGAAAAGTAATTGTTGTTTCCTGTTATTTTTGTTGTTAAAGTTGGCATTTTGTTCTTGTGGCTGTCTTCTTTTAGGTTTGTTGAGGGATTACCTTCTTGTTGTTTCTAGGGCGTGGTTCCTGTCCTTGTATTGGTTTTTTTTTCTGTTATTATCCTTTGAAGGGCTGGATTCGTGGAGAGATAATGTGTGAATTTGGTTTTGTCGTGGAATACTTTGGTTTCTCCATCTATGTTAATTGAGAGTTTGGCTGGGTATAGTAGCCTGGGCTGGAATTTGTGTTCTTTTAGTGTCTGTATAACATCCGTCCAGGATCTTCTGGCTTTCATAGTCTCTGGTGAAAAATCTGGTGTAATTCTGATAGGCTTGCCTTTATGTTACTTGGCCTTTTTCTCTTACTGCTTTTAGTATTCTATCTTTATTTAGAGCATTTGTTGCTCTGATTATTATGTGTTGGGAGGTATTTCTTTTCTGGTCCAGTCTATTTGGAGTTCTGTAGGCTTCTTGTATGTTCATGGGCATCTCTTTCTTTAGATTTGGGAAGTTTTCTTCTATAATTTTGTTGAAGATGTTTGCTGGTCCTTTGAGTTGAAAATCTTCATTCTCATCCACTCCTATTATCCATAGGTTTGGTCTTCTCATTGTGTCCTGTATTTCTTGGATGTTTTGAGTTAGGATCTTTTTGCATTTTACATTTTCCTTGATTGTTGTGCCGATGTTCTCTATGGAATCTTCTGCACCTGAGATTCTCTCTTCCATCTCTTGTATTCTGTTGCTGATGCTCGTATCTATGGTTCCAGATTTCTTTCCTAGGGTTTCTATCTCCAGTGTTGCCTCATTTTGTGTTTTCTTTATTGTGTCTACTTCCCTTTTTAGGTCTAGTATGGTTTTGTTCATTTCCATCATCTGTTTGGATGTGTTTTCCTGTTTTTCTGTAAGGACTTCTACCTGTTTGATTATGTTATCGTGTTTTTCTTTAAGGATTTGTAACTCTTTAGCAGTGTTCTCCTGCAATTCTTTAAGGGATTTTTGTGCTTCCTCTTTATTGTCTTTTGCCTGTTTAGCAGTGTTCTCCTGCATTTCTTTAAGTGTGTTATTAAAGTCCTTCTTGAAGTCCTCTATCATCATCAGGAGATATGCTTTTAAATCCGTGTCTAGCTTTTCCGGTGTGTTGGGGTGCCCTGGACTGGGCGAAGTGGGGGTGCTGGGTTCTGATGATGGTGAGTGGTCTTGGTTTCTGTTAGTAAGATTATCACGTTTACCTTTCGCCATCTGGTAATCTCTGGGGTTAGTTGTTTTCGTTGTCACTGTTTAAAGATTGGAGCAGAAGCTGTGTTCCACTCACCAGCAGTCTCTAAATCCTGCGGCGGGGGTCGTGGGTAGCTGACGGTACCCCGGTGCTGGTCCAGCCGGAAGAGGCCTGTGGTCCTACTCAGGCCGTTTTTTCTGCCTCCCTAACTAATGCAGTCTCTGGTCCCGTGTGCAATTGGATTGGAGCAGAAGCTGTGTTCCACTCTCCAGAAGTCTTAAGATCCTGTGGTGGGTGTTGTGGGTAGCTGGTGAGTGTCAGCCGACCCTGCGCCCCAGCTGCCCCGGTGCTTTTCTGACCGGAAGAGGGTTGTGGCCCTATGTAGGCCGGATTTCTCTCTCCCCAACCAGAGCAGTCTCAGGTCCCGCGTGATTGGACTGGAGCAGAAGCTGTGTTCCACTCACCAGCAGTCCCAAAATCCTGCGGCGGGGGTCGTGGGTAGCTGGCGGGTGTCAGGCAACCCTGCGCTCCTGCTACCCCTGCGCTGATCCGGCCGGATGAGGCCTGTGGCCCTACTCAGGCCGGTTTCTGCTTCCCTAACTAATGCAGTCTCAGGTCCCGCGCAATTGGATTGGAGCAGAAGCTGTGTTCCACTCACCAGCAGTCCCAAAATCCTGTGGCGGGGGTAGTGGCTAGCTGGCGGGTGTCAGGCAACCCTGCGCTCCCGCTACCCCAGCGCTGATCCAGCCGGGTGAGGCCTGTGGTCCTACTCAGGCCGGTTTCTGCTTCCCTAACTCGGAGTCTAACTTCTTAATTTCTTTGAATGTATTGGATATCAGCCCTCTATCAGATGTAGGATTGGTTAAGATCTTTTCCCAATCTGTTGTTTGCCTTTTTGTCCTATTAGCAGTATCTTTTGCCTTACAGAAGCTCTGCAATTTTATGAGGTCCCATTTGTCTATTGTTGATCTTAGAGCATAAGCCATCGGTGTTCTGTTCAGGAAAATTTCCCCTGTGCCCATGTGTTAAAGAATCTTCCCCATTTTCTCTTCTATTAGTTTCAGAGTATTTGATTTTATGTGGAGATCCTTGATCCACTTGGACTTGAGCATTGTACAGGGAGATGAGAATGGATCAATTTGCATTTTTCTACATGCTAACTGCCAGTTGAACCAGCACCATTTGCTGAAAATGTTGTCTTTTTTCCACTGGATGGTTTCAGCTCCTTTGTCAATGGTCAAGTGACCATAGCTGTGTGGGTTCATTTCTGGATCTTCGATTCTATTCCAGTAATCTTCCTGCCTGTCTCTGTACCAATACCATACAGTTTTTATCACTATCTTGAGGTCAGAGGTGGTGATTCCCTCAGAAATTCTTTTATTATTGAGACTAGTTTTTGCTATCCTGGGTTTTTTGTTATTCCAAATGAATTTGTAAATTGTTCTTTCTAACTCTATAAAGAATTGATTTGGAATTTTGATTGAGATTGCATTGAATCTGCAGATTGCTTTTGGAAAGATGGCCATTTTTACTATATTAATCCTCCCAGTCCATGATCATGTTCAACATCCTTAGTCATCAGGGAAATGGAAATCAAAACAACCCTGATATTCCACCTCACACCAGTAAGAACGGCTAAAATCAAAAACTCAGGTTTATTACTTAGCAGATGCTGGTGAGAATGTGGAGAAAGAGGAACACTCCTTCATTGTTGACAGAACTGCAAGCTGGTACAACCATTCTGGAAATTAGTTTGGCAGTTCCTCAGAAAATTGGATATAGTACTACCTGAGAACTCAGCTATATACCACTCTTGGACATATACCCAAAAGATGCTTCAACATATAGCAAGGACACATGCTCGACTGTGTTCATGGCAACCTTATTTATAATAGCCAGAAGCTGGAAAGAACCCAAATGTCCGTCAACAGGGGAATGGATACAGAAAATATGTAACATTTATACAATGAAGAACAACTCAGCTATTAAAAATAATGAATTTATGAAATTCTTAGGCAAATGGATAGAACTAGAAAATATCATTCTGAGTGAGGTAACCCAAACACAAAACAACACACATGGTATGTACTCACTGATAAGTGGATAATAGCCCAAAAGCTCCAAATAACCAAGATACAAGTCACAGACCACATGAAGCTCAAGAAGACCAAAATGTGGGTGCTTTGATCCTTTCTTAGAAGGTGGACCAAAATACTTAAGGGAACAAATATGGAGACAAAGTATGGAGCAGAGACTGAAGGAAAGAACATCCAGAGACTGCCCCACCTGGTAATCGATCCCATATACAGTCACCAAACCCAGACGCTATTGTGAATGGCAACAAGTGCTTGCTGACAGGAGCCTGATATAGTTGCTCCTGAGAGGCTTTACCAGAGCCTGCCAAATACAGAGGCAGATGCTCTCAGTCAACCATTGGACTGAGCACAGAGTCCCCAATCAAGGAGCTGAAGGGGTTTGCATCCCTATAGGAAAAACAATATCAATCAACCAACCAGACACCCCCAGAGCTCCCAGGATCTAAAAAGGAATACACCTGGAGGGCCCCATGGTACCAGCTGCATATGTAACAGAGGATGGCCTTGTTGGGCATCAATGGAAGAAGAGGCCTTGAGTCTTGTGAAAGCTCAATGCCCCAGTGTAGGGGAATGTGAAGGTGGGGAGGTAGGAGTAGGTGGGTGGGTGGAGGAATACCTTTATAGAAGCAGGGAAGGGTGATGGGTTAGGGGGTTTTGTCAAGGGAGTGAACTGGGAAAGGGCATCACATTTGAAATGTAAATAAAGAAAATATCCAATAAAAAAAAAAGAAAGAAAAAGAAAAGAATTAGTTGCTTTGGCTATTATTAAGTATTTCCCAGCTTCCTCCTCTTCACCTGGATTCAATAAAATTTAAAAGTAGTGCTTATTCAAATTAGCTTTCCAACTGTCCAAAAGGATCTTGTAAAACACCATCTTCATCATAAATCTTTTTTTTTCACTGTTTTTTTTTATTACATATTTTCCTCAATTACATTTCCAATACTATCCCAAAAGTCCCCCATAACGCCCCCCACTTCCCTACCCGCCCATTCCTATTCTTTTGGCCCTGGCATTCCCCTATATTGGGGCATATAAAGTTTGCAAGTCCAATGGGCCTCTCTTTCCAGTGATGGCCGACTAGGCCATCTTTCGATACATATGCAGCTAGAGACAAGAGCTCCAGGGTACTGGTTAGTTCATCATGTTGTTCCAACTATAGGGTTGCAGATCCCTTTAGCTCCTTGGGTACTTTCTCTAGCTTCTCCATTGGGAGCCCTGTGATCCATCCAATAGCTGACTGTGAGCATCCACTCCTGTGTTTGCTAGGCCCCTGCATAGTCTCACAAGAGACAGCTATCTTTGGGTCCTTTCAGCAAAATCTTGCTAGTGTATGCAATGGTGTCAGCGTTTAGAAGCTGATTATGGGATGGATCCCTGGATACTGCAGTCTCTAGATGGTCCATCCTTTCATCACAGCTCCGAACTTTGTCTCTGTAACT
Source organism: Mus caroli (assembly GCF_978045245.1). NCBI lineage: Eukaryota > Metazoa > Chordata > Mammalia > Rodentia > Muridae > Mus > Mus caroli. Next base: position 54,141,681 of record NW_028227265.1, read on the forward strand.
CCTTCCCTGGGTGTTTTGTTCCCAATTCTAAGAAGGGGCACAGTGTCCACATTTTGGTCTTCATTCTTCTTGAGTTTCATGCGTTTAGCAAATTGTATCTTATATCTTGGGTATCCTAAGTTTTGGGCTAATATCCACTTATCAGTGAATACATATTGTGTGAGTTCCTTTGTGATTGTGTTACCTCACTCAAGATGATGCCCTCCAGGTCCATCCATTTGGCTAGGAATTTCATAAATTCATTCTTTTTAATAGCTGAGTAGTACTCCATTGTGTAAATGTACCATAATTTCTGTATCCATTCCTCTGTTGAGGGACATCTGGGTTCTTTCCAGCTTCTGGCTATTATAAATAGGGCTGCTATGAACATAGTGGAGCATGTGTCCTTCTTACCGGTTGGGACATCTTCTGGATATATGCCCAGAAGAGGTATTGCTGGATCCTCCGGTAGTACTATGTCCAATTTTCTGAGGAACCGCCAGACTGATTTCCAGAGTGGTTGTACAAGCTTGCAATCCCACCAAAAATGGAGGAGTGTTCCTCTTTCTCCACATCCCCGCCAGCATCTGCTGTCACCTGAATTTTTGATCTTAGCCATTCTGACTGGTGTGAGGTGGAATCTCAGGGTTGTTTTGATTTGGATTTCCCTGATGATTAAGGATGTTGAACATTTTTTCAGGTGCTTCTCTGCCATTTGGTATTCTTCAGGTGAGAATTCTTTGTTCAATTCTGAGCCCCATTTTTTAATGGGGTTATTTGACTTTCTGGAGTCCACCTTCTTGAGTTCCTTATATATATTGGATATTAGACCCTTATCTGATTTAGGATAGGTAAAGATCCTTTCCCAATCTGTTGGTGGTTTTTTTGTCTTATTGATGGTGTCTTTTGCCTTGCAGAAGCTTTGCAGTTTCATGAGGTCCCACTTGTCAATTCTCGATCTTACAGCACAAGCCATTGCTGTTCTATTCAAGAATTTTTCCCCTGTGCCCATATCTTCAAGGCTTTTCCCCACTTTCTCCTCTATAAGTTTCAGTGTCTCTGGTTTTATGTGAAGTTCCTTGATCCACTTAGACTTGACCTTAGTACAAGGAGATAGGAATGGATCGATTCGCATTCTTCAACATGATAACAACCAGTTGTGCCAGCACCATTTGTTGAAAATGCTGTCTTTCTTCCACTGGATGTTTTTAGCTCCCTTGTCGAAGATCAAGTGACCGTAGGTGTGTGGGTTCATTTCTGGGTCTTCAATTCTATTCCATTGGTCTATTTGTCTGTCACTATACCAGTACCATGCAGTTTTTTATCACAATTGCTCTGTAGTAAAGCTTTAGGTCTGGCATGGTGATTCCACCAGAGGTTCTTTTATCCTTGAGAAGAGTTTTTGCTATCCTAGGTTTTTTGTTATTCCAGATGAATTTGCAGATTGCACTTTCTAATTCGTTGAAGAATTGATTTGGAATTTTGATGGGGATTGCATTGAATCTGTAGATTGCCTTTGGCAAGATAGCCATTTTTACAATGTTGATCCTGCCAATCCATGAGCATGGAAGATCTTTCCATCTTCTGAGATCTTCTAGAATTTCTTTCTTCAGAGACTTGAAGTTCTTATTATACAGATCTTTCACTTCCTTTTAGAGTCACGCCAAGATATTTTATATTATTTGTGACTATTGAGAAGGGTGTTGTTTCCCTAATTTCTTTCTCAGCCTGTTTATTCTTTGTGTAGAGAAAGGCCATTGATTTGTTTGAGTTAATTTTATATCCAGCTACTTCACCGAAGCTGTTTATCAGGTTTAGGAGTTCTCTGGTGGAATTTTTAGGGTCACTTATATATACTATCATATCATCTGCAAAAAGTGATATTTTGACTTCATCTTTTCCAATTTGTATCCCTTTGATCTCCTTTTGTTGTCGAATTGCTCTGGCTAGGACTTCAAGTACTATGTTGAATAGGTATGGAGAAAGTGGACAGCCTTGTCTAGTCCCTGATTTTAGAGGGATTGCTTCAAGCTTCTCACCATTTACTTTGATGTTGGCTACTGGTTTGCTGTAGATTGCTTTTATCATGTTTAGGTATGGGCCTTGAATTCCTGATCTTTCCAAGACTTTTATCATGAATGGGTGTTGGATCTTGTCAAATGCTTTTTCCGCATCTAACGAGATGACCATGTGGTTTTTGTCTTTGAGTTTGTTTATATACTGGATTACGTTGATGGATTTCCGTATATTGAACCATCCCTGCATCCCTGGGATGAAACCTACTTGGTCAGGATGGATGATTGTTTTGATGTGTTCTTGGATTCGGTTAGCAAGAACTTTATTGAGTATTTTTGCATCAATATTCATAAGGGATATTGGTCTGAAGTTTTCTATCTTTGTTGGGTCTTTTTGTGGTTTAGGTATCAGAGTAATTGTGGCTTCATAGAATGAGTTGGGTAGAGTACCTTCTGTTTCTATTTTGTGGAATAGTTTGTGAAGAACTGGGATTAGATCTTCTTTGAAGGTCTGATAGAACTCTGCACTAAACCCATCTGGTCCTGGGCTTTTTTTGGTTGGGAGACTATTAATGACTGCTTCTATTTCTTTGGGGGATATAGGGTTGTTTAGATCATTAACCTGATCTTGGTTCAACTTTGGTACCTGGTATCTGTCTAGGAACTTCTCCATTTCATCCAGGTTCTCCAGTTTTGTTGAGTATAGCCTTTGGTAGAAGGATCTGATGGTGTTTTGGATGTCTTCAGGATCTGTTGTTATGTCTCCTTTTTCATTTCTGATTTTGTTAATTAGAATACTTTCCCTGTGCCCTCTAGTTAGTCTGGCTAAGGGTTTATCTATCTTGTTGATTTTCTCAAAGAACCAGCTCCTTGATTGGTTGATTCTTTGAATAGTTCTTCTTGTTTCCACTTGATTGATTTCACCCCTGAGTTTGATTATTTCCTGCCGTCTACTCCTCTTGGGTGAATTTGCTTCCTTTTGTTCTAGTGCTTTTAGGTGTGTTGTCAAGCTGCTAATGTGTGCTCTTTCTAGTTTCCTTTTGGAGGCACTCAGAGCTATGAGTTTTCCTCTTAGAAATGCTTTCATTGCATCCCATAAGTTTGGGTATGTTGTGGCTTCATTTTCATTGAACTCTAAAAAGTCCTTGATTTCTTTCTTTATTCCTTCCTTGACCAAGGTATCATTGAGAAGAGTGTTGTTCAGTTTCCACGTGAATGTTGGCTTTCTATTATTTATTTTGTTATTGATGATCAGCCTTAGTCCATGGTGATCTGATAGGATGCATGGGACAATTTCAATGTTTTTGTATCTGTTGAGTCCTGTTTTGTGCCCAATTACGTGGTCAATTTTGGAGAAGGTACCATGAGGTGCTGAGAAGAAGGTGTATCCTTTTGTTTTAGGGTAAAATGTTCTGTAGATATCTGTCAGATCCATTTGATCCATAACTTCTGTTAGTTTCACTGTGTCCCTGTTTAGTTTCTGTTTCCATGATCTGTCCATTGGTGAAAGTGGTGTGTTGAAGTCTCCCACTATTATTGTATGAGGTGCAATGTGTGCTTTGAGATTTACTAAAGTTTCTTTAATGAATGAGGCTGCCTTTGTATTTGGAGCATAGATATTCAGGATTGATAGTTCCTCTTGGAGGATTTTACCTTTGATGAGTATGAAGTGCCCCTCCCTGTCTTTTTTGATGACTTTGGGTTGGAAGTCAATCTTATCTGATATTAGAATGGCTACTCCAGCTTTTATCTTCAGACCATTTGCTTGGAAAATTGTTTTCCAGCCTTTCATTCTGAGGTAGTGTCTATCTTTTTCTCTGAGATGAGTTTCTTGTAAGCAGCAAAATGTTGGGTCTTGTTTGTGTAGCCAGTTTGTTAGTCTATGTCTTTTTATCGGGGAGTTGAGTCCATTGATATTAAGAGATATTAAGGAAAAGCAATTGTTGTTTCCTGTTATTTTTGTTGTTAAAGTTGGCATTCTGTTCTTGTGGCTGTCTTCTTTTAGGTTTGTTGAGGGATTACCTTCTTGTTGTTTCTAGGGCGTGGTTCCTGTCCTTGTATTGGTTTTTTTTCTGTTATTATCCTTTGAAGGGCTGGATTCCTGGAGAGATAATGTGTGAATTTGGTTTTGTCCTGGAATACTTTGGTTTCTCCATCTATGTTAATTGAGAGTTTGGCTGGGTATAGTAGCCTGGGCTGGAATTTGTGTTCTTTTAGTGTCTGTATAACATCTGTCCAGGATCTTCTGGCTTTCATAGTTTCTGGTGAAAAATCTGGTGTAATTCTGATAGGCTTGCCTTTATATGTTACTTGGCCTTTTTCTCTTACTGCTTTTAGTATTCTATCTTTATTTAGTGCATTTGTTGTTCTGATTATTATGTGTCAGGAGGTATTTCTTTTCTGGTCCAGCCTATTTGGAGTTCTGTAGGCTTCTTGTATGTTCATGGGCATCTCTTTCTTTAGATTTGGGAAGTTTTCTTCTATAATTTTGTTGAAGATGTTTGCTGGTCCTTTGAGTTGAAAATCTTCATTCTCATCCACTCCTATTATCCGTAGGTTTGGTCTTCTCATTGTGTCCTGTATTTCCTGGATGTTTTGAGTTAGGATCTTTTTGCATTTTCCATTTTCCTTGATTGTTGTGCCCATGTTCTCTATGGAATCTTCTGCACCTGAGATTCTCTCTTCCATCTCTTGTATTCTGTTGCTGATGCTTGCATCTATGGTTCCAGATTTCTTTCCTAGGGTTTCTATCTCCAGTGTTGCCTCATTTTGGGTTTTCTTTATTGTGTCTACTTCCCTTTTTAGGTCTAGTATGGTTTTGTTCATTTCCATCATCTGATTGGATGTGTTTTCCTGTTTCTCTTTAAGGACTTCTACCAGTTTGGTTGTGTTTTCCTGTTTTTCTTTAAGGACTTGTAACTCTTTAGCCATGTTCTCCTGTAGTTCTTTAAAGTCCTTCTTGATGTCCTCTACCATCATCATGAGATATGCTTTTAAATCCAGGTCTAGTTTTTCAGGTGTGTTGGGGTGCCCTGGACTGGGCGAAGTGGGAGTGCTGGGTCCTGATGATGGTGAGTGGTCTTGGTTTCTGTTAGTAAGATTCTTACCTTTACCTCTCACCATCTGGTAATCTCTGGAGTTGTTATAGTTGTCTCTGTTCAGAGGTTGTTCTTCTGGTGATTCTGAGTATCCTCTGACAGCAGACCTGGGAGACAGGCTCTCTCCTCTGAGTTTCAGTGGTTAGAGCACTCCCTGCTGACAAGCTTTCCTCTTAAAGGGAAGGTGTACAGATATCTGGCGTTTGGACCTCCTCCTGGCCGAAGAAGAAGGCGGAAAACAGGACCTTTCCCAGATGCTGTGTTGCTTTGGCAGGTCACAGAAGCTGTAGGCTTCTGTGGTACACACTCTCAGCTGTGCAGACTAAGTTCCTAAGTTCAGTGGAGTCCTGGATCCAAGATGTGCTCCCTGCTCCTGAGGCAGAGGGCTCCTGTGCAGGGCAGACCACTGTCTTCCAGCTAGGAGGGTGCCGGATGTCTGTGGCCCCAAAAGGGTGCTGCCTCAGCGGCTCTGTGGCTCCCGCCTGTCCCAGAAGCCGTCTGCCCCCTGGTCCCCACTCTGACCTGTACAGACTAAGCTCGGCGGAGTCCCGGAGCCAAGATGGCGCTCCCTGCAGGGCAGGTCACTGTCCTCCGACTGGGAGTGTGCCGGATGTCTGCGGCCCCAAAAGGGTGCTGCCTCAGCGGCTCTGTGGCTCCCGCCTGTCCCAGAAGCTGTCTGCCTCTGTGGTCCTCACTCTGACCTGTACAGACTAAGTTCGGCGGAGTCCCGGAGCCAAGATGGCGCTCTCTGCAGGGCAGGTCACTGTCCTCCAGCTTGTGTTTGTGTTATGGAGAGCAGTAAAGTCATTTCCTATAATGCACTTCCTGAGTACTCACGGATGGTGGTGTTGATCATACCCATCATAAATCTTAAAATCAAGGTTTCCTTTCTCTTTACATCCACTCAGAGTTTAAGCAATTTTGAAGAATTTGCTTTACTCAAGGTGAAAATATATGAGATACCTTCAGACCTCCTGACTTAGTAAAACTAAAAAGACTGGAATGCTGAGGCATTGGGGGTACCAGCACTGTTCTGTTGGCTTGGGAAAATACAAATACAACAGGGAATAAGCAGCTTGAAAAAGTTAAGGAGATGTTTATAAAGCTGAAAATATATTTATTCTTTCAATTTTACTTCCAAATATTTACTACAGAAAATGAAAACATTTCATAAGAGATTTGCATAAGATTGCATACAGCAACTTACTCGTGGCCAAAATGGAAAAGGCTCAGTGTGTTTCAATAAGAGAAAGGAGAAGCAAACTGCCTTATACTTAGGCAATGAAACTGATAGCCATCAGAAAAAGAGCCAGACCATGAACACGTACAGCACGGTGGTAGGTTTCAAAAGCAGAATCTCATGTTAAAGAAGCCTAGACAAATAGAACATACTGCATGGTTCCCTGTAAATGGAGTTGTATCTGTAACAATTTCTGGTTGAATCAAAACAACGACGAATCTTGTTGAGTGAGAAGTACCTCAGGAGGGTATGGAAGAAACACCTGAGCTAATGGTACTATTTTATACCCAAATGGGAACATGGGTTGAATGGGCATTTGCAATAGTGTTAAATCATGAATGTACCTAAGATTTCCATGAAAGGCGTGTACATTTCACACTAACAATAATGTGTTTTAGAGTTAGAGAAAAAAACTGCTCCTGCATGCTTGCCTAAAATACCACACTGCCATTTACTATGTCCAGCCATGGGGCCACCAGGAGCTGGTCTGATCAAGTGCAAGGGAATGGATCCCAGGAAGACCTTTGAAATGCAGGAAAGACATAAATAGACAGAAGTCTACCTTGAAAGTACTGAGCTAAGAAAGAGAGCAACTAAAGCTATTCTGTTGGAATACACAGCACAGAAGTTGTTCTCAGCAATCTTTAAGCTCACCAGTTCCATCTTGCTCCCTTTCTTCTCCCCCTCTCCCTGCTATATATGTATATGGAAGTGCTGTTAAGTTGTGATCAGACTCGGATCCCAGTCCTCCTGTACTCAAGGGTGTTTGTGTATATCTAAAGGCCATCATTGGTGGCATTTCCCTCTTTTCAATAAAAAACATTTGTTGAGATTCATGCACATGTTCTTGGAGAAATGTGTGTCTCTGGTGAAGACAGAGCAGATGCCGGTGTACCAGTCCTGAGCCTTAAGAAGGCATTCATCATGTAGACTTCAGAATGTAAAACTATTTCATGAAATTGCCACTAGATAAAGCTCTGCTTTGAGGGGGCCTCTAGTTGAGCCCTTTTTCCTGAAGTAATGGCACTGGGCTGGGAACGCCCAGACTTGACCTTCTCCCTTTGTCATGAATCCTTTCCTGCTTCAATTTTCTTCTTCTGGTTAGTTGAATTTCCAAAGTTTCCATAGCTAAGGATAAATGGGATAAATAACTAGCAAGAGGTATGGGAATTCTTATAAAAGTGAAATATATCTACCATGTGATCTGATGATTTTACTTCCAGACATTTAAAGAAAATGAAAACATATCCATTAGAGATTTGAATAAGAATGAACCCAGCAACTTCCTCATAATTCAGATTATAAGTGTCCACATCTGTATCACTAAGAGGACAGAGAAACTGACCCATGAGAAGTTGATTTAGATCTTATTGCAGATCATTTAGGTATAACACCTGATATATAAATTTCCTGTTGAACTATTAATATTGTATTGCTCTCATTGTATGAAAATTTTTCCTAGCCATGTCTGCATAGTTAATTTCACTAATCAATTATTTTAAATAGCAAAGTGATAACCTTCCAAAATAGTTTAAATCAGCTACCCAATTATACATATTTCATCCAAAATTAATGAGTTAATATATCCATGGATAATAAAATATGATCTCTGAGATTCTCTGTGTTGCTGAAACACAGAAAAATAAATAATAAATTGTTTAAAACATAACAATATTTTACAATAAAGTAAACTTTAGACATTGAAATGGTCATAATAAACTGACTTAAAACATGAGTGCAAATAATATTCACAAAGGACAGAATATGTGCATGCACCAAAAGACAGAATACGTGTGCACCAAAGAACAGACTATGTGTATGCCAAAGGACAGAATGTGTGCATGCTCCTCAGATTCTAAAAGAGTTGTAGCCACAGAAAACAATGTCACGTATTAACCTTTTAAAATGCTCATTCCTCAGAGGAGGCTCCACTCCAGGCACTCTAACACACCTAGGATCTTAGGATCAGGAGTGAGTAGGACTCAACATCTGTTCCTACACCACTGGGACCAGCAGGATCCAGTGATGAGGAACTCCACCCAACCAGTGGCTCAGGTTCTTTCCAGCCTGTGCCAGTTTACCTTAGGAGCAAACTCTGTAGCCAGTCCCACAGGACCCAGAGGAGACTCAAATCCTAGATGCTCTAACACAGCCAGGATACCAGGATACCAGGAGCTTAGTCACACCAGGATATCAGGGTCCCAGAGGCAACTTGACTCCCAAGAACTCTGACATACCCAGAATCTCAGGATTAAAGAGACAGCTGGACTATGAGGAGTTCTAACACAACCAGGAAAAACAAGACTCAGATGTAAAATAACTTCTCATGATGATGATAGAGGACTTTAAGGACATAAATAACTCCCTTAAAAAAATACAGGAGAACTAAGGTAAATAGGTAGAAGCCCTTAAAAAGAAAACATAAAATTCCCTTAAAGAATTAAGGAAAACACAACCAAACAGATGAAGGAATTGAACAAAACCATCCAGGATCTAAAAATGGAAATAGAAACAATAAAGAAATCACAAAGGGAAACAACTCTGGAGTTAGAAAAGAGGAAAGAGATCAGAAATCATAGATCAAAGCATCACCAACAGATACAAGAGCTATAAGAAAGAATCTTTGGGGCAGAAGATATCATAGAAAACATGGACAGAACAGTCAGAGAAAATGCAAAATGCAAAAAAGCTCCTGACCCAAGACACCCAGGAAATCCAGGACACAATGAAAAGACCAAACCTAAGAATAATAGGTATAGAAAAGAGTGAAGATTACCAACTTAAAGGGCCAGTGAATGTGGGACCATGAAAGGCAACCTATTTTCTCCTTGAGCTAGGTTCAAACCTGGGAGACACAACACATTAATCTGTAAGAGACAGAATGCCTGTTAGCCATGCTCCCAGACATAGGCTCCTGACACGAGGACCCAGCTCCATCAATCTGTGGCCTTCAGTCACCTAGGCTGTTCAGACTCCACCCTCACAGTTACCTGGTAATAGCCAGGTATGCTCGTCCCCACAGTTACCCTGCAACAGAAAGGTAGCCCAGCCCAGTGTAAAAGGGGCTGCTTGGCCCCTTGCCTTTCTCTTGCTTCTCTTGTTTCCTCTCTCTCTCACCTCTTGCTCTCCCTCTTCCCCCTTTCTCCCCTCTCTCCACATAGCCATGGGCAAGCCTCTACTTCTTTTTCTTTAATTAGGTATTTTTCTTGTTTACATTTCCAATGCTATCCCAAAAGTCCCCCATACCCTCCCCCCCACCCCACCAACTCCCATTTTTTGCCCTGACGTTACCCTGTACTGGGGCATATAAAGTTTGCAAGTCCTAGCTGGCCTCCCTTTCCAGTGATGGCCAGCTAGGACATCTTTTGATACATATGCACCTAGAGACAAGAGCTCCGGGGTACTGGTTAGTTCATATTGTTTTTCCATCTATAGGGTTGCAGTTCCCTTTAGATCCTTGGGTACTTTTACTAGCTCCCCCATTGGGGACCCTGTGATCCATCCAATAGCTGACTGTGAGCATCCACTTCTGTGTTTGCTAGGCCCCAGCATAGTCTCACAAGAGACAGATATATCAGGGTTCTTCCAGCAAAATCTTGCTAGTGTATGCAATGGTGTCAGCATTTGGAGGCTTATTATGGGATGGATCCCTGGATATGACAGTCTCTAGATGGTCCATCCTTTTGTCTCAGCTCCAAACTTTGTCTCTGTAACTCCTTCCATGGGTGTTTTGTTCCCAATTCTAAGAAAGGGCAAAGTGTCCACACTTTGGTCTTCGTTCTAATTGAGTTTTATGTGTTTTGCAAATTGTATCTTATATCTTCGGTATTTTAAGTTTCTGGGCTAATATCCACTTATCAGTGAGTACATATCATTTGAGTGCTTTTGTGATTGGGTTACCTCACTCAGGATGATGCCCTCTAGGTCCAACCAATTGCCTAGGAATTTCATAAATTCATTATTTTTAATAGCTGAGTAGTACTCCATTGTGTAAATGTACCACATTTTTTTTATCCATTCCTCTGTTGAGGGGTATCTGAGTTCTTTCCAGCTTCTGGCTATTATAAATAAGGCTACAATGAACATAGTGGAGCATGTGTCTTTCTTACAAGTTGGAACATCTTCTGGATATATGCCCAGGAAAGGTATTGTGGGATCCTCTGGTAGTACTATGTCCAATTTTCTGAGAAACCGCCAGACTGATTTCCAGAGTGGTTGTACAAGCTTGCAATCCCACCAACAGTGGAGGAGTGTTTCTCTTTCTCCACATCCTCGCCAGCATCTTCTGTCACCTGAATTTTTGATCTTAGCCATTCTGACTGGTGTGAGATGGAATCTCAGGGTTGTTTTGATTTGCATTTCCCTGATGAATAAGGATGCTGAACATTTTTTTAGGTGCTTCACAGCCATTCGGTATTCCTCAGGTGAGAATTCTTTGTTTAGCTCTGAGCTCCATTATTTAATGGTGTTATTTGATTTTCTGGAGTCTGCCTTCTTGAGTTCTTTATATATATTGGATATTAGTCCCCTATCTGATTTAGGAAAGGTAAAGTTCCTTTCCCAATCTGTTGGTGTCTTTTGGCTTATTGACGGTGTCTTTTGCCTTGCAAAAGCTTTGCAACTTTATGAGGTCCCGATTGTCAATTCTCAATCTTACAACACAAGCCATTGCTTTTCTATTCAGGAATTTTTCCCCTGTGCCCCTATCTTCGGGGCTTTTCCCCACTTTTTCCTCTGTAAGTTTCGGTGTCTCTGGTTTTATGTGGAGTTCCTAGATCCACTTAGATTTGACCTTAGTACAAGGAGATAAGAATGGATCAAAATTCGCATTTTTCTACATGATAACCACCAGTTGTGCCAGCACCATTTATTGAAAATGCTGTCTTCTTTCCACTGGATGGTTTTAGCTCACTTGTCCATAGGTGTGTGGGATCATTTCTGGGTCTTCAATTCTATTCCATTGGTCTACTTGTCTGTCGCTATACCAGTACCATGCCGTTTTTTTTTTTTTATCACAATTGCTCTGTAGTAAAGCTTTAGGTCAGGCATGGTGTTTCCACCAGAGGTTCTTTTATCCTTGAGAAGAGTTTTTGCTATCCTAGGATTTTTGTTATTCCAGAAGAATTTGCAGATTTCTCTTTCTAATTCGTTGAAGAATTGAGTTGGAATTTTGATGGAGATTGCATTGAATCTGTAGATTGCTTTTGGCAAGATAGCCATTTTTACTATATTGATCCTGCCAATCCATGAGCATGGGAGATCTTTCCATCTTCTGAAATCTTCTTTAATTTCTTTCTTCAGAGACTTGAAGTTCTTATCATACAGATCTTTCACTTCCTTAGTTAGAGTCACTCCAAGGTATTTCATATTGTTTGTGGCTATTGAGAAGGGTGTAGTTTCCCTAATTTCTTCTTCAGTCTGTTTATCCTTTGTGTACAGGAAGGCCATTGACTCCTTTGAGTTAATTTTATATCCAGCTACTTCATTGAAGCTGTTTATCAGGCTTAGGAGTTCTCTGGTGGAATTTTAAGGGTCACTTATATATACTATCATATCATCTGCAAAAATAGATATTTTAACTTCTTCCTTTCCAATTTGTATCCCGTTGAACTCCTTTTGTTGTCGAATTGCTCTGGCTAGGACTTCAAGTACAATGTTGAATAGGTAGGGCGAGAGTGGACAGCCTTGTCTAGTCCCTGATTTTAGAGGGATTGCTTCCAGCTTCTCACCATTTACTTTGATGTTGGCTTCTGGTTTGCTGTAGATTGCTTTTTCTTTCTTTTATTTGTTTTTTTTTTTTGTAGATTGCTTTTATCATGTTTAGGTATGGGCCTTGAATTCCTGATCTTTCCAAGACTTTTATCATGAATGGGTGTTGGATTTTGTCAAATGCTTTCTCCGCGTCTTAGGAGATGATCATGTGGTTTTTGTCTTTGAGTTTGTTTATATAATGGATTATGTTGATGGGTTTCCGTATATTAAACCATCTCTGCATCCGTGGAATAAAACCTACTTGTGTTCTTGGATTGGATTAGCGAGAATTTTATTGAGTATTTTTGCATCGATATTCATAAGGGAAACTGGTCTGAAGTTCTCTATCTTTGTTGGATTTTTCTGTGGTTTAGGAATCAGAGTAATTGTGGCTTCATAGAATGAGTTGGGTAGAGTACCTTCTACTTCTTTTTTTGGAATAGTATGTGAAGAACTGGAATTAGATCTTATTTGAAGGTCTGATAGAACTCTGCACTAAACCCATCTGGTCCTGGGCTTTTTTTGGTTGGGAGACTATTAATGACTACTTCTATTTCTTTAGGGGATATGGGACTGTTTAGATCATTAACTTGATCATGATTTAACTTTGGTACCTAGTATCTGTCTAGAAATTTGTCCATTTCGTCCAGGTTTTCCAGTTTTCTTGGTAGAGCCTTTTGTAGAAGGATCTGATGGTGTTTTGGATTTCTTCAGGATCTGTTGTTATGTCTCCCTTTTCATTTCTAATTTTGTTAATTAGGATGCCGTCCCTGTGCCCTCTAGTGAGTCTGGCTAAGGGTTTATCTATCTTGTTGATTTTCTCAAAGAACCAGCTCCTCCTTTCGTTGATTTTTTGAAAAGTTCCTGTTTCCACTTGGTTGATTTCGCCCCTGGGTTTGATTATTTCCTGCCGTCTACTCCTCTTAGATGAATTTGCTTCCTTTTTTTTTAGAGCTTTTAGGTGTGTTGTCAAGCTGCTAGTGTGTGCTCTCTCTAGTTTTTTCTTGGAGGCACTCAGAGCTAGGAGTTTCCCTCTTAGAAATGCTTTCATTTTGTCCCATAAGTTTGGGTATGTTGTGGCTTCATTTTCATTAAGCTCTAAAAAGTTTAATTTCTTTCTTTATTCCTTCCTTGACCAGGTATCATTGAGAAGACTGTTGTTCATTTTCTACGTGAATGTTGGCTTTCCATTATTTATGTTGTTATTGAAGATCACCTTAGTCCATGGTGGTCTAATAGGATACATGGGATAATTTCAATAATTTTGTATCTGTTGAGGCCTGTTTTGTGACCAATTATATGGTCAATTTTGGAGAAGATACCATGAGGTGCTGAGAAGAAAGTATATCCTTTTGTTTTAGGATAAAATGTTCTGTAGATATCTGTTAAGTCCATTTGTTTCATCACTTCTGTTAGTTTTACTGTGTCCCTGTTTAGTTTCTGTTTCCACGATCAGTCCATTGATGAAAGTGGTGTGTTGAAATCTCCCACTATTATTGTGTAAGGTGCAATGTGTGCTTTGAGATTTACTAAAGTTTCTTTAATGAATGTAGCTGCCCTTGCATTTGGAGCATAGATATTCAGAATTGAGAGTTCCTCTTGGAGGATTCTACCTTTGATGAGTATGAAGTGGCCCTCCTTGTCTTTTTTGATAACTTTGGGTTGGAAGTTGATTTTATTCGATATTAGAATGGCTACTCCAGCTTTTATCTTCAGACCATTTGCTTGGAACATTGTTTTCCAGCCTTTCATTCTGAGGTAGTGTCTGTCTTTTTCCCTGAGATGGGTTTCCTGTAAGCAGCAAAATGTTGGGTCCTGTTTATGTAGCCAGTCTGTTAGTCTATGTCTTTTTATTGGGGAATTGAGTCCATTGATATTAAGAGATATTAAGGCAAAGTAATTATTGCTCCCTATTATTTTTGTTGTTAGAGTTGGCATTCTGTTCTTGTGGCTGTCTTCTTTTTGGTTTGTTGAAGGATTACTTTCTTGCTTTTTCTAGGGCGTGGTTTCCATCCTTGTATTGTTTTTTTGTTTTTTTTTTTCTTTTATTATCCTTTGAAGGGCTGGATTTGTGGATAGATAATGGGTGATTTTGGTTTTATCATGAGATACGTTGGTTTCTCCATCTATGGTAATTGAGAGTTTGGCTGGGTATAGTAGCCTGGGCTGGCATTTGTGTTCTCTTAGTGTCTGTGTAACATCTGTCCAGGATCTTCTGGCTTTCATAGTCTCTGGTGAAAAGTCTGGTGTAATTCTGATAGGCCTGCCTTTATATGTTTCTTGACCTTTTTCCCTTCCTGTTTTTAATATTCTATATTTAGTGCATTTGTTGTTCTGATTATTATGTGTTGGGAGGAATTTCTTTTCTGGTCCAGTCTATTTGGAGTTCTGTAGGCTTCTTGTATGTTCATGGGCATATCTTTCTTTAGGTTTGTGAAGTTTTCTTCTATAATTTTGTTGAAGATATTTGCTGTCCCTTTAAGTTGAAAATCTTCATTCTCATCTACTCCTATTATCCATAGGTTTGGTCTTCTCATTGTGTCCTGGATTTCCCGGATTTTTGCATTTTTTATTTTCTTTGATTGTTGTGCCAATGTTCTCTATGGAATCTTCTGCACCTGAGATTCTCTCTTCCATCTCTTGTATTCTGTTGCTGATGCTCGCATCTATGGTTTCAGATTTCTTTCCTAGGGTTTCTATATCCAGCGTTGCCTCACTTTGGGTTTTCTTTATTGTGTCTACTTCCCTTTTTAGGTCTTGGATGGTTTTATTCAATTCCATCACCTGTTTGGTCATGTTTTCCTGCAATTCTTTAAGGGATTTTTGTGCTTCCTCTTTAAGGTCTTCTACTTTTTAGCAGTGTTCTCCTGTATTCCTTTAAGTGAGTTATTAAAGTCCTTCTTGATGTCCTCTACCATCATCATGAGATATGCTTTTAAGTCCGGGTCTATCTTTTCAGGTGTGTTGGGGTGCCCAGGACTGGGTGGGGTGGGAGTGCTGCATTCTGATGATGGTGAGTCGTCTTGGTTTCTGTTAGTAAGCTTTTACGTTTGCCTTTCTCTATCTGGTAATCTCTGGAGTTAGTTGTTATAGTTGTCTCTGGTTAGAGCTTGTTCCTCAGGTGATTATTTAGCCTCTATCAGCCGACCTGGGAGACTAGCTCTCTCCCGAGTTTCAGTGGTCAGAGTACTCTCTGCAGGCAAGCTCTCCTCTTGCAGAGAAGGTGCCCAGATATCTGGTGTTCGAACCTGCCTCCTGGCAGAAGTTGTGTTCCATTCACCACAGGTCCTAAGATCCCGTGGAGAGTACTGTAGGGACCTTGGGGGTGTCTGTAGACTCCGCACCCAAGGTTCATTGGTGCTGGTGCTGCTGCTGACTGGAAGGGACTTGTGACCCTGGTCAGGCCGGGTTTTCTGCTTCCCTAATTAATGCTGTCTCAGGTCCCACGCGATTGGATTGGAGCAGCAGTTGTGTTCCACTCACCAGAGGTCCTCAAGCCTCTACTTCTTTACTCTTCTCTGTCTGCTTTTCTACAATAAAGCCCTAAAACTATAGACTGTCTCAGCTCAAGACCAGCCACGCTAGAACAATGGAATAGGCCTTCCCCTAAAGAGCAACAATGGAATAGGCCTTCCCCTAAAAAGCCTCATCTACCCTCCCACTGGGAGGCCTTCCTGTGCTCTATCCATGGCTGCCAGCTAACTTATGCCACCCACCTAGTTAGCAGCCTGAGCTAGCCCACCTGGAAACCACCCTGCGCCTTCTCCTCTGCCCATTTTCCCTTTGGCCTCCAGATAGACCGAGCTGCCCCCAAGCCTCCACCTGTTCTCAGCTCTTCCACAGTGTCCAGCAATGTCCTGGAATGCCCAAGAGCTAGAACCTGTTGTCCCTGGCCCAGGGACCCTGGGCTGCTCCCTCTCCACCCCCTGCAGACTGGGGTTCCATGGCTTCCCACATTCACACTCTCACCCAGTTGGTGTGTAGAGTATACAGCATTTCCCCACATCTGCCTACCCAGAGCCCCGGACCTCTGGCAGGACATGGGTCATCTCTCCCACCCCCTTAATTTCCCCATGTCCAGTGCCCAACAAGTAAATATCTTCAAAAAATATATAGAAAAAAAAGTTCCCTATCCTAAAGAAAGAGGTGCTCAGGAACATACAAGAAGCCTACAGAACTCCAAATAGACTGGACCAGAAAAGAAATTCCTCCCGACACATAATAATAAAAACACCAAATGCACTAAACAAAGACAAACTATTAAAAACAGTGAGGGGAAAAGGTCAAGTAACATATAAAGGCAGACCCATCAGAATTACACCAGACTTCTCACCAGAGACTATGAGAGCTAGAAGATCCTGGACAGTTGTCGTACAGACCCTAAGAAAACATAAATGCCAGACCAGACTGCTATACCCAGCAAAACTCTCAATTACCTTAGATGGAGAAACCAAGATATTCCATGACAAAACCAAATTTACACAATATCTTTCCACAAATCCAGCCCAACACAAGATAATAGATGGAAAACACCAACACAAGGAGGAAAACTACACCCTAGAAAAAGGAAGAAAGTAATCTTTCAACAAACCTAAAGGAAGGTAGACACATGAACAGAATCCCAACTCTAACAAAAATAACAAGAAGTAACAATCACTTTTCTTTAATATCTCTTGACATCAATGGACTCAATTCCCTAATAAAAAGACAGAGACTAACTGACTAGATATGTAAGCAGAACCTGAAATTTTACTGCATACATGAAATGCACCTCAGTGACAAAGACACCACCTCAGAGTAAAAGATTGCAAAACAATTTTCCAAGCAAATGATCCCAAGAAATAAGCACACATTGTACCCCACACAATAATAGTGGGAGACCTCAACACCCCACTCTCAGCAATGGACAAATCATGAAAACCGAAACTAAACAGAGACACAGTGAAACTTGCAGAAGTTATGAATCAAATGAATGTAACAGATACTTATAGAACATTTCATCCTAAAGCAAAAGAATATACCTTCTTCTCAGCACCTCATGGCACCTTCTCCAAAATTGACCATATAATTGGTCAAAAACAGACCTCAACAGATACAAGAAGATTAAAATAATCCCATGCACTCTAACACTCTTCTATTGCTGGTGGGATTGTAAGATGGTACAACTGTGCTCTGGAAATCAGTTTGGCGGTTCCTCAGAAAATTGGACATAGTACTACCTGAAGATACAGCTATACTACTCCTGAGCATATACCCAGAATGCTCCAACATGTACTAAGGACACATGCTATGTTCATAACAGCCTTATTTATAATAGCCAGAAACTGGAAAGAACCCAAATGCCCTTCAACAGAGGAATGGATACAAAAAATATGGTACATTTACACAATGGAGTACTACTCAGCTATTAAAAACAATGAATTAATGAAAGTCTGAGGCAAATGGATAGAACTAGAAAATATCATCCTGAGTATGGTAACCCAATTGCAAAACAACACATATGGTATGCACTCACGGATAAGTTGATATTAGCCCAAAATCTCCAAATAACCAAGATACAATTCACAGACCACATGAATCTCAAGAAGAAGTAAGACCAAAGTATGAGTACTTGGGTCATTCTTAGAAGGAAAACAAAATACTCACAGGAGCAAATATGGAGATAAAGTACAGAGCAGAGACTGAAGGAAAGGCCATCCAGAGACTGTCCCACCTGGCGATTCTTCCCATATACAGTTACCAAAACCAGACACTATTGTGGATGCCATGAAGTGCATGCTGAAAGGAGACTGATGTGGCTGTCTCCTGAGAGACCCTGCCAGAGCTTTACAAATACAGAGATGGATGCTCACAGCCAAGCAGTGGACCAAGCACGGGGTCCCCAATAGAGTTAGAGAAAGGACCAAAGGAGTTGAAGGGGATTTCAACCCCATAGGAAGAACAACAATATTAACCAACCAGTCCCCCAAACGCTCCCAGGGGCTAAGCCATCATCAAGGGAGCACACATGGCTCCAGCTGCATATGAAGCAGAGGATGGCCTTGTCAGGCATCAATGGGAGGAGAGACTCTTGGTCCCATGAAGGCTCCATAGATACCCCAGGGTAGGGAAACTGTGGGTGGGGATGTGGGAGAAGGTAAGTGGGTGGAGGAACACCCTCATAGAAGCAGGAGGAGGGCGGATGGGATAGCGGGCTTCTGGGGGGAGGGGGCGGGAAAGGAGATAACATTTGAAATATAAATAAAGAAAATATCCAATTTAAAACAAAAAACTCTCATTCTGCATACAGACTGTGCTGAATGCTAATAGTGTGATGTTTCTTTTACTCCATTTGTGGTTCTGCATAGTTACTCCAGAAAGCCTCTGAGCTGGATACAAAAAGAAAATCTAGTAGTGGAATCTCTGAACAATCCTTTTATGTACCCAAAAATCCCAGAGCCTTGTAAACCTGTATTTTATAATGCAGAAATTTTCACCTCTTCCCAGCTAGACTTCATTTCCCACAAAGCCTTTACAAAAATTTTATAAGAAGATAATCAAAGATTTATGGTCATGTTGGGTGAGACCACCCTGAATGACTGTTCTGTATGTGACTGACTTCACAAGGTTTGGAAAAGACACACTCAAGCTGAGCCTGTTGGCACATGCCTAAAGTCTCAGCATTTGGGAAGCTGAGACCAAAAGAAAGATTTTTGAGTTGAGGCCATCCTGGGCTACAAAGCAAGATTCTGTCTCAAAAAAAAAAAAAAATCAAAACTATAATTCTATTAAACCCTTTGGCACAATGAGACTTAATTCTGCATATACTTATTATGTACCTACTATGTGCTATGCTGCTTTCACTGCTAAATGTGCTCAAATGGGATACTGATTGCCCCTGTTTTCTATATAGTATAGAGCTTGGGTGTTTTTCTATAAAGAATTTATTATCAAACTCCATGTCATTTAGTAGAAAGTATACTGTACTATAAAATAGCATAAACTACCCCTAACTGGCTCACCAATGACTGAATTTTACCATAAAGAGTTAATGAGTTATATTGCATTATGGGAGAAAAGGTTCAAAACAGAAACATCGAACTAACCAGTACCCCCGGTGCTCATGTCTCAAGCTGCATATGTATCAGAAGATGGCCTAATCGGCCATCATTGGGAAGAGAGGCCCCTTGGTCTTGCAAAGTTTATATGACTCAGTACGGGGGAATGCCAGGGCCAAGAAGTGGGAGTGGGTGGGTAGGGGAGTGGGGGGGTAGTCTGGGGGACTTTTGGGATAGCATTTGAAATGTAAATGATGAAAATACCTAAAAAAAAAAAAAAAAAAAAAAACAGAAACACTTCCAGAAAAATAACACAGTGAGGCAAATCCAAATCCAAGCAGCAGCTTTAAATCTGTACTTCATTAATTTCTTGACCCATGGAGGCCCCTCCCTCTCTCAGTTCAAGTAACTCAAACTCTGTTATGCATATTTAAGTTCCTACTCAGTTTTATTTTAAAGGAAATAATATTTGGCTAAAATAACATATGTCTAACAGGTAAAAACCAAATATTTCAATAAAAGATGCATGTGTAAAAAAGATAGCATTCTAAAAAGATAAAAATGAACAGTTGTTAGTCACGGGCACTCTTGGCTATGCCAACCATGTTTCAAGCATGGGTGGTTGCACTTGAATAGTAAATAACATGTTGTGCCTTCTCTGTTTGGAGAGTGACCACATTGTCAAAAGTCATGCTTTACACATGGCTTGTTCTGAGAGTTATTAGATTAGAGGAAAAGATGCTTCAAAACAATTACAATGTCTTGAACTGCACATTGATTAGGTAGCATGGGTACTCACCTACTCCTTCAGGTATAGCTTCTGCAGTTGCCATGATGGGCAGGTAGAACTGGGGTTATCCTTTTTGAATGTTGAACACCACTGTTTATGAGTGACAAAGATGTGATGATCACTTATTTTAGATATTTCATTTATTCATACATAAATAAAATGAATAACACTTACATTGCATACTCCTGATCTAAAACTTTCTGGGGATCTCCCCAGAAAGATATTGTGTGTGTGTGTGTGTGTGTGTGTGTGTGTGTGTGTGTGTGTGTGTGATTAATGGTCATTAATGTTTTGTCTGCATGTATGTTTGCATGCACATGAGATTATCAGAAGCCCTGGAACTGGAATTACAGATGGGTGTGAGCTGCCACGTGGGTGCTGGGAATTGAACCCAGGTCCTCTGGAAGAACAGCCAGTACTTTTAAACACTGAGCCATCTCTCCAGCCCCCTGATCTAAAGCTTTCAATATCTCTTCTTTGTTGTGTAGGAATCTAGTGTATGAAGTATTTGCATACATCCTTATTGATCCCAAACAGCTTTAAAAGGGTTTGGACGCCTTTAAATTTATTCCCAAAGGTTCCCATGTTGGAAGCATGGCCCTTAATGTGATAGTGATAATAAAAAAGACTTAAGAACTAGTGCAATGTCTTTAAGTCACCAGGAGTATGTAATCAGATTAGGCTGGGGTACCCTAGTTTCTCTGGCTTCCTGCTTCTGAGATGATTGCTCACTTTCTTATGTGCGCCCACTATAAGAAATTCAGTCATGAGCTTCCCCCACTGAAGCTGGGACAAAGCTAGCACCATGCCCTTGTATCTCTGAAACTGAGTTAAATGAACCTCTTTATACACAGAACTTGCTCAGACATCTCATTTATAGTAACAAAGCTGAGCAGCCTGCTAGAGCTACTGTCTCACATTTGGTAGGCCTGAAAACAAACATGTGGAGAAATGAAATCAGTTCTCCATGTAAACAGTTATTGTGAGGCATAAAAGAACTCAGATTCAAATAATTTAGCTTGAGACACTATGAGAGCTCATTTAACTTCATTACTTTCTTATTAATATCCAATTCATACCCAGCACATACCTTATATATCTCCCAGCTCTGAGCTTAGATTTGTGTTCATCTTCAACTTAAAAATGCCTGGAATTTTGTTCCCATCTCATTCATGATTTGTCTAGTCCCAGTCACTTATCTCTGCTTTAAATATCATACCTAAGCTATCTATTTTTTCTGTGTAAGGAGCTAACACTAGGAAAAGTATGGCTAACAGTCCCATAACCCCCCAAAGACTCCATGCACCTTGAAAGCAAAATTATATAAAAATACTAGAGATTATACATTACTTATCCTCTACTCTGAACAGCTATCAAAATGGCTTTAAGACCTGGGAATCTTAAAGAACATACCAGTCTAGAACAGAATCTAAGAACTTTATTTTATAAGTTTACCTCTGTCTTGAACCTTTGCACACTGGTTTCTGGTTCAGTAGTCCAGATCCTGGATATGCTCAAGGACTGATACATGGACTGAACTGAGCCCTCTCTCCTACATTTACCACATTCCTTCAAAAGCATTATGTACAATGCATCACATATCTCCACCGCTACAGAATCACCTCCACTGGTAGAGACTCTGTACTCAGTGGCTGCATGATTATAAACAAGAATACTACATGCCTTGCAGGGACCCACAGAGCATCTTAGTCTAGACTTTATATATAACTGTTCAGTTGGCTGACTCGTCCAACAAGCTGTGAAGAAGAGCAATTTGGGGGACTATTAGAATAAGCATAAACTCTGCCCCATGAAAGTTACAACTATAGTCATGTATGCACTGATAAAGAGGTATAAAAATTTCCTTGGCTCCTATGCAGAGAAAGAAACTACTATAACCACATATTAAAATCCAGAATTCTAGAAAACCTATTTCTCCAATTCTCAGAATTATACTATAGGCAGAAGCATAGACTATGTCCTAGGTCTGCCTAGTCCTATGAGTAAACCTTAGTAAATCAAGCACAGTACCTCCCTTAGAAAGTAAAAGTCAGCCTTGTCTTGTGTAATTGTCTTCTCATATTTCAATATAAGAGAAAATTTAAATTGCTTTGTGCTATATCATTTTCTTATTTTTATCTCTATAGAAATTAATGCCTTTTGGGATGCTTGCTGCTCTACCTTAATTCAGTGTGCCATGGGTGTCATCCTATATCAAATTGTCTGGAAAGAAAGATATACCATTGTTCTTTTAATGCAGAAACTCACTAAGCATCTAATGGGGTGCTTTCATGGCAATGCCCCCACAAAACCTAGGAATATGGGGAAAACTGAACCAGGAGATGGATGAAAGGCAGATGCAGATGACAAGATTGCTGAGAGAATGCACAATGACACAGAGCATCAAGAAATTGGATCCTGTCCACTTTAAGTACACCACGAGAACGTGTGTCTCAAGGTGTGAATGTAGTGCCTTCCTATACAAAAGACTAGCTATCATCAATTTTAGAAGAAAAAGCAAAAAGAAATTAAAAATCACAGAAGTATTTACCAAGTATCAGAGGAAAGTCTATAGCTCTGTGGAAGCAGTGTTATAAAACTGTGAGTTTAATTAGTTTTAAATGAAAATGACAACATCAAGGACTGACAATGAGATGGAAGGTTCAAGAGACATCCGGAAGGGTCAAATAGTAACCATAGTGAAATCTTTTCGGTACCAGCCAATCAAAACAAGATTCAAGCTAGTACAATCCTGTTCTGAATATCAGTCCTGACAGAGCATAGAATGTAGCACAAGCAAACCAGAAAATGCGGCTGAGTGAAAGACACAGGCACAGAAAATACAAGGCAAGAATGCACATGGGGTGGTGAATAGTGTGTCTGATTGGAGTGAAGGACCTGATTTTCTGGGCCTGAAAGAGACAGTAAATTATTTGCTGTTGTTTTGTTTTGCACAAGGTATTTAAATAACCAGTGTTCTAGGATATAGCTTTCAGAAATGCAAGAACTTAGTTTTCTTCCCTGCAATGTTCCCAGTACTCAGGACAGGGCCCAGAACACAGAAGCAATAAGAAATGGTTGTGAATTGAGAACTTATATAACAGGATACCTGGCAGAGACATCCTTCCCTCTCATGCCTACTTCAGTGCATCCTGTGAACATAACCCTTTACCTTTTCTCTCCACGTAAGTGCAACTTAAGTTCCTCCAAATTGATAAGAGGAAGCTTAGGATTTGTAATCCTATTCTTATAGGATAATAGACAAACAGAATTAGAACTTATTTCCTTCCTGATCTTCATAAAGTAGTTGACTAATCAGAGTTGGTCATAGGATATACTAAATAGGATATTAAAATTTCCCCCAAAGGCCTATATATTAAAGGCTTGATCTATGGACTATAAAAGTGTCAGAAGGTGGTGGAATTTCCTGGTAGGAGGATCTCTAGACACTGAGACATACCTTTGAAGGGAATACCAAGACACTAGACACTCTCCTTCCACTTGCCATGATGTGAGCAAACTTCCTCTATCATATGCCTCTAGTTTAAGGTACTGTGCCATCAGAGACGAAAAAAGATGGAATCAAACAACTGCAGAAAGTAAATTCCAAAACCGTGAGCTAAAATAGAACTTCTGTCTTTACACATTTGACCATCAATATCCTGGGAATCTAGGCAAAGCACTAGAAAGATAACAATTATTTTATCTTTTATAAGGAAACATTTGGGTCCAAGATGTGAGACATACAGTACGATGCAGAGAAGTAGATCATACTTTAGGAACCTGGAGAAGGTGGCTCAGCAAGTGGTATAAGAACAAAGGACAGGAAAAAAAAAGAAAAGAGGGGAAAAAAAGAACAAAGGACAGAAATTTTATTTAACCCTAACTTTTTCCCCACTGCTCTTCCACCCCAAGTCACTAAATGTCCAGTTCCACTTTCACCTCTATGCTTTGCTCTCAAACTTTATCTATATCCACCTGTTCCTGGGGTCTTGTGCCTCAAAACATCTTATGCTTTTATTTGTTTACATTCAATCCATCAAGTTGTGCATATTATTAACTCCAAAATACAGCTGCATCTCACTGCCTTCCCTCTGTCTCAGATGGAATCATTTCACCCCTGGACAAACGCAACAGCTTCTGAACTTAGCTATTCTTGCCCTGTGGCAGATCAGCCTTCTCAGAGCAGCATTCATCTTCCAAACTGTGGACCAGATCATTCCCTTTCCTCAGCTTCTGATTGCATTTAAAGAGCTTGCCTTGGCCCTGGGCTTTTTTTTTAAAAATCTCACCAGCCTACATAAATATGAATAAGTAACTTGGGGCTGCCATTTTAAAATTCCATAATTTTGGAACTAAGTCAATGGGCAGACTTGACTTGTTTTAGTTTAATTTTCCTCATTTAAACGATAAAATTACTAGGATAAAATACTTTCAAGGGCCCTTCTGATTTTAAAACTATTAGTGTATTGTTTTTATATATTTTGAAATAAAAAATGAACAGCTGGTTCCAAATGACAAAACTCAACTATGTGGTCAAGATTGCCCAAGTCTCCTTTGTACACTTCCTGTGTTTTCAGATGCTCCAGAGCCTGACATAAAGGAAAAGGCCAGACCAGGCCTCCCGAGTCACATGACTTCCCTCAACCCTCAGCACTAACTCTCATGCCATAGCCTCTGAGGAACCTCTCCTGTAGTCTGTTCTGACCACTGTTCCCATTGTCTGTTACATTTTCTTCAAATCAACAAGTTTGATGGTCTACCCTTATTGGCCACTGGACTAGATCTCAGTCCATCAGAAAACACACTTCTGAGCAAGCCTTTGAGGAAGTTACCAGAGAGTGCCAGTGCCACCATGCCATGGGCTGGGATACCAGATAGAATAGAAAGGAAAAGAGGATACTCGGCAGTCCCCTTCGTACTTTCTGACTGTGAATATGGTGTGACCAGCCACCTCTTGCTTCTTCCACAACTGGAATCCTTATCACCAATATGCCCTTCTATGCAATTTCCTTAGACTGACTACAAACAGAAAACACTGCTCATTTTCCATACTTGTATCCAGACTTCCCTGCCAAGTCTTTCAATTCCTCTGAACTGATGATCAGTATGTCTGATAGCAGCAAACTACTTGACTAAGAAAAGGAAACTCAAGTAAAGTGAACAGCTTCCAGCAGGGACCAATATTAGTAGCAAATATTAGGCTCATAAAGTAGACAAAAGTATGCTAGATGACAGGAGGATAAAATATTATGCACCTAATTAGTCAGAGAGCCATAAATGACACAGCCAGAAAATATTATATAATCTTATGACCCTGAATGTCAGGCAATATGGGAGCCCTGGAAGACTAATGAGCTGCACAGCAAACACATTGAATAGCAGTTATTTCCTGATGTGGACATTGCTCTCTGATTCACTAAGTCAGGGTTATAGGTTATCCAGAACCAGGAGGTAGAAAAGAAAAATATATGAGTCATTAGACTCCCTATCGCTTAACACAAATCACTGGAATCTTGGAACTTTGTGGTCCTTGCAAACTCAAACCCAGTCCCAACCCTTTCAGTGCCAAAGTACATGTTTGCCAAGCCATTTAGCATCCCTGAGTTCTATTTTCTCATAGAAAAAAAAAGATGATTATAAATAGACCAATATTTGACAAACTGGAGTTTCATCTATCTTTAAATTATTTCTCAGAAGGCAATGGAGACACCAAATGATCACCTGGCAGTCCTGATGAGAGAGGGGCTCGCAGCCTCCCCTGGATGCACCCCTTCTATCTATCCTTAACCACAACTTTCCAGGTCCAGAGATGTTCAGCTTAACTATTCATAAGATGGTTGTTATAGTCAATTCAATGATGGTCAAGCAACAACACACTAAGGTGTTTCAAATATTTTTATTCTTATACAAAATCTTAAGTCTTTAAACCACAAAAAATTTCATTTTTAAGTTCTAAAATCATTTAAAAAGAATATATTAAACTGAGAATTAATAAACCCCTCTCATTATAATTATTTGAAACATTCTGATTAATTAAGTTATGATGGCTAGAAGGAAAGTGGACTCCAGCCAAGGAAGCACGTAAGCTAACTGCAGATCTTCAAGGCACCCTCTTCTAAACCCAGCTTCAGCCACAGCTCTATAACAGACCATCTGCTTCAGCTTCCTGGCTTTCCCTACCCCTGCTGCAGTGGATCACACATATCTTCCCCTCCAAACTTCCATTCTCCCACTCATTCTGTTATCCCAGCCCTCAAGGCTAGCAGGCATTACCTGGGAGAACATAGGTAGGTCACTTCAGCCAGGAAAGCAGGTAGCCTACAGCAGAGTTTCACCTCTCCCTCCTGTCTAAACCCAAGCTCGATTCTCACCATGAAATCTGTAGTAGATCACCTAAAGCAGACTTTGCCTCCTTTTTGCCCCTATCTCAAACCAATCATAAAGATCCCCTCCTCCAGCCATCTTCCCCATTCATTCTGTTATCCAAACCATATAACTATCAAGCAAAAGGAATCACCAGACCGGTGGGTTTCATTAAAAAATGCTTACAAATATTTAAAGAAGAGTTAGCACAAGTGTGTCAATCTGTTCCAGAATACAAGAGAAAAGACAATACAACTTCATTTTACCAACAGGAAAACACTGTCAACTGTAATAACAAACAACAGCACCAAAAAAGCAACGGAGCTCAAAAGAATAGACATAGAAACTGTTAACATGATCACAAATCGAACCTAGCAAGTGTTTTCAGACTATATGACATTACCGAGCAGACTTTCTCCAGAGATCCAATGATGAATGAATAATCAAAACTCAAGCAACTGTGTTCACTATATTTATAAACTAAAGTAGAGACTTTATAGAATTCAATGAAAATGAGGGCACAACATACCTGAACTAATGGGACACAATAAAAACAGTGCTAAAAGAAAAGTTCATAGAACTAAATGCCCTCATAAAGAAACTGGAGAGTTCCCATACTAAGTAATTAAACGTATACCTGAAAGCTCTAGAACAAAAAGAACCAAACACACCCAGGAGGAGTCGATGGTAGGAAATAATCAAACTTGGGGCTAAAGTCAATCAATTAGAAACAAAGAGAACAATATAAAAAAAGTCAACAAAACAAAGAGCTGGGGTACAGAGCTAAACAGAGAATTCACAACACAAGAATCTCCAATGGCTGAAAAGCACTGGGAAATGTTCAAAGCCCTCAGTCATCAGAGAAATGCAAATCAAAATCACCCTGAGACTCTACCTCACACCACTCAGAATGGCTAAAATCAAATACTCAAGAACATACTCAGCACATGCTGGCATGGATGTGTACAAAGAGAAACACTCTCCCATTACTAGTGGGATTGCAAACTGGTACAACCACTTTGGAAATCCATCTGGTGCTTCCTCAGACAATTGGAAATAAGAAGACCCAGCTATACCACTCTTGGGCATATACCCAAAAGGTACCCCACTATACCACAAGGACATGTGCTCCACCATGTTCATAGCAGCCTTATTTGTAATAGTCAGAAGCTGGAAACAACCCAGATATCCCTCGACCAAAGAATGGATACAGAAAATGTAGTTCATTTATACAATGGAATATTATTCAGCTATTAAAAATGAGGATATCATGAATTTTACAGACAAATGGATGAAACTAGAAAATATCATTCTGAGTGAGGTAACTTAGACCCAAAAGGACATGCATGGTATGTACTCACTGATAAGTGGATATTAGCCAAAAAGTATAGAATATCTATGATACAACTTACTAACTGTAAGAGGTGTAACAAGCAGAAATGCCCAAGTGAGGAGGCTTCACTCCCACTTAGAACGGTGAAGAAAATAATCATGGGAGACAGAGGGAGGTAGGAACCTGGGGAGGTGGGAGGGAGAAAAGGGAAACAGGATTAGAAGTGGGGAAAGTGAACAGGAGAGAAGCCCAGAGGGGCAAGAGAATGAATGGAAATAAGAAGGGAGTGGATGGTGGAGGGACCCTCTAGAAAGTCCCAGAGACCCAGGAGGTGAGACACTCTCAGGACTCATTGGGGTACCCTTAGCCAAAATTTCTAACACTGGGGAAAATGAACTCGAAGAATCCACCTCCAGTAGATAGACAGGGCCTCAAGTAGAGGAAAAGGGTTACTAACCCACAATCAAAATCCCTGACCCAGAATTGTTCCTGTCTAAAAGAACTGCAGGGACAAAAATGGAGAAAAGATTTAAGGAAAGGAGGTCCAATGACTGGCCCAACTTGGGATCCATTTCATGAGGGAAGGGGGCAGGAGGAGTGAGAGAACCAAGGCCTGACACTACTGTGCTATGATGTGCTTACTTATAGACAGGAGCCTGGCATGGCTGTCCTCTGAGGGGCCCTACTAGCAGCTGAATGAGACAGAAGCAGATACTTACACTCAGCCATTGGACTGAAGTCAGTGACCCCTAAGGTTGAACTATGAGAAGGACTGAAGAAGCTGAAAGAGAGACACTGACCCCTAGGAAGATCAACAGTCTCAACTAACCCAGACCCCAGGGTGCTCCCATGGACTGAGCCACCAAGCAGGAGCACACACAGGCTGCTCCGAGGCCCCGGCACATATGTAGCACAATTATTATCCAACAGATGACTGTGGATACCTGGTCAGGTCTTAGTGGAAGGTTTGCTTAATCCTCAAGAGACTTCAGGCTCCAGGGAAGGGGGAGGTCTAGTGGGGCTGGGGAAGCACTCTTAGAGACAAGGGGAAGGAGGAATGGGATGAGGAACTGTAGGAGGGGGAGCCAGGAGGGAACAACAACTAGAATATAAAAAATAATAATAATAATTGTTTATTAGATATTATCTTCATTTACATTTCTTTTTTTCACTTCTTTTTTTTAATTAGATATTTTGTTCATTTACATTTCAAATGTTATCCCCAAAGTCCCCCATACCCTCCCCCGGCCCTGCTCCCCAACCCACCCACTCCTGCTTCCTGGCCGAGGCATTCTCCTGTACTGGGGCATATGATCTTCACAAAACTAAGGGCCTCTCCACCCACTGATGGCCGACTAGGCCATCCTCTGCTACATATGCAACTAGAGACACAGCTCTGGGGGCGGGGGTACTGATTAGTTCATATTGTTGTTCATACTTTAGTTCCTTGGGTACTTTCTCTAGCTCCTTCATTAGGGTCCCTGTATTCAGAAGGAAGGACCATCCAGAGACTGTCCCACCCGGGGATCCATCCCATATACAACCACTAAACCCAAACACTATTGCATATGCCAAAAAGATTTTGCTACAGAACCCTGATATAGCTCTCTCTTGTGAGGCTATGCCAGTGCCTGGCAAATACAGAAGTGGATGCTCACAGTCATCTATTGGATAATAATAATTTTTAAAAGAATAATAAAAACCAGAAAACATATAAATGAGGAAGGAAGACATAAAATTCCCTATTTGTAGTTGTGTTTAGAACCAACCTACAAATCTACAAACTAAAAATAGAAGATCACACTTAAAAAGATGTAGAAATAAATATCTCTAATGTAGTGATGAAACTGCAAACACAAAAATTAAAATACAACACAATTTACAACACTCAAAAATCAAGATAAATATATGTAAATAAAACAAAGCATAGGTAAGACTGATCACACAGAGTTGACGAAAATGAGGAGGATCTAAATAAGGAGACATAAAACATCATTATGGAGAAGACTAGAGTAAAATTGCCAATTCTCACCTAAAATTAGCACAATTGTTAGGAAATTACTTACTAATTTTCTGCATGAACTATGAAGTTCTAAATTTTACATGAAAACAGAAGGGATCTAGAATCACTGATGGAAACTTTATGGAAAAGTTAGAGAAGTTCTTCCTCTTCCCCCAAATCCTATATCCCATGCCCACAACCCCATTCCACCCCATCTCACCCCAAGTTCTGTAGCAGACCACCTGTTGTGGTCTGCCCTCCATCTAGACTTCATCTCTAGTGGATCACACACACATCTTCTTCAACCTTCCTAACACCAATTCATCCCCCTGTCTCTGCCCAAAACTCCAGCATTCATTCCCTGGGAACCAATTCCAGCCCTTTGGACAACCAAGCTTGCCAGAGAAGCAAGTAGATCAGAAAAGCAGGAAGGGAGATTCACTCTCCTTCCTCTCCTCCAAATCCAGTGTCCAAGTCTCATGCGCAGCTCTGTAGCAGAACACTCGATGTGGCTTCTCCACACTGTCTCCATTCCCAGGGTACTAAGCAGATTCTGATGTAACAAAAAACTTTCCTCCCTCCTGTGAGTCCACTTTTTAGCCCATCTCCACCTCTAAGTGTCAGCTCCCAATACCTGGAAATATATTTTAGCTAGAATCCCCATTGGCCACACCTTCCATGATCCCAGAAGCATCCCCACTGGCCAACATACAACCACTTCACCCTTCTCAGAACCAGAAAGAGCAAGAGAAACCAGGGAAGAAAATGCCTCCCAGACAAAGAAAAGACAGGATATCAGCACCTAGACTTTCAATCCTCAAAAGCCAATTGTGTAGACTCCAGTATGAAAACAAGAACAGCAAGGACAATGTGTCCACTAGAGCCAGTAACCATACAACAGTAGGCCCTGAGTATTGCCACATAGCTTAACTACAAATAAAAGACTTGAAGTGGCCTTTATGAATATAACAAAGATCCTTAAAGAGGAAGTGAGTAAATATACACTATGGCTTCCTGCTTTATCTTTTCATGGGATTCCTGAGTGTAAAAATGAATGGATCACAACATCTGTATTTGTTAGTTTTGCCTTTCTTTAGGCTCTGTCCTTCTGTTTATTTTGTCCTTTTCCAATGTGTTAGATTTTGTTTCATCTTTATTTTATTGTATTAATACTTAGAAGCCTGTTTGTTTTCTAATGACAGAAAGGATGTGTTTTGGATTGGAAAGGAGGAGGAACTGGGATGAGTAGGTAAAGGGAAAAGTGTTACCAGGATACATTATGTGAGAGGAAAATTGTATTTTTAATAAAAGGGAAAAAAAGAAACTGACTCTGCTGAGTCATAGTCAATAAGCCATGAAGGTTTTCTGTCATCTCACATGACTAGTGTTTTAATACAGTGATGTATGAAATATGATTTGGTGAGCTAGGAGGTGGCTCAGTGTGTGCTTGCCCAAACACGAGGACCTTGATTCAAATGCTCAGATGTCAATTTAGGCTGGATGGGGCAGCATGTGCCTCTAGCTCATGTGTGTATAATGTTAGGGAAGAAAAGACAGGATGGTCCCTGGAACTTGCTGTCCAGCCAATCTACTTAAATCTCCTGATTTAAGAAAGAAAGAAAGAAAGAAAGAAAGAAAGAAAGAAAGAAAGAAAGAAAGAAAGAAAGAAAGAAAGAAAGAAAGAAAGAAAGAAAGAAAGAAGAGGAGGAGGAGGAGGAGGAGGAGGAGAAGGAGGAGAAGAAGAAGAAGAAGAAGAAGAAGAAGAAGAAGAAGAAGAAGAAGAAGAAGAAGAAGAAGAAGAAGAAGAAGAAGAAGAAGAAGAAGAAGAAGAAGAAAAGAAGAAGAAGAAGAAGAAAAGAAGAAGAAGAAGAGGGGGAGGGGAGGAGGAGGAAGAGGAAGAGGAAGATAGAAAGAGATATAAGGAAATATACTCAATGTTACTAACTCTAGCTTCCCCTATGGATATACACAAACTTGCACATACATATACACAAATGATTTAGCAAAATCAAACATGTACATTGAAGTTCTTGGGAATCACATGTCACTGGTGGCAGAATATGCCTGCATTGGTGAGATTAAGCTATTGTCAGGTGGAGCCATAGTTGAGTAAAAGGATTAACTGCTCCAAGAAGCTGAAATGTGTAATTTTAGTCTCTAAATAATCTAAAATTGAAAACACAAACATCTAAAATGTTTTTACAAATCAGTAAAATTGTAACAAAAAGAAATAGTGAAAAAAATTTGGACGGCAGAATCTATATGTAAATCAAATAGGTAAAATAATATTCAAAATTTATGTTATTGGGAAAAAATAAGGCTAAACTCCACAATCACATACGCTAATAAATGACTCTTTAAAATTACCAAATGTTGGCAAAGATATAGATCAACTCAATATTCATTCCCTGCCTATTGGAGTATTAACTGGTTACCATTGTTTAACTAATTGGAAAAATCTTCAAAAACTGAATCTACCTATGAACCAGACCCTCTGACTCCTTATGGAAAAAATAATACCACTTACCAAAAGATACATGTAAGAATGATCACAGTAGCACTATGTAAAATCGAAATAATAGGAACAACTCAAATGTCCACCGAAAGAAGGATAAATAATCTAAGCATTATGTACACCGTGAAAGATTTGCAGCCTTGACGCTGGACTTTATCAGAGATAACGGGTCCTCACAGATAATCTTAAAGAATGTAACTCAGCATAAAGAGGATACAACTTATGCTTTAGTGGATAAAAGGTTCAAATCTAAGTATTACAACCTCTAAGGAGAAAGTTTAGTGTCTCAGGTAAGGTTATAGAACAGCTTTCAGGTCCTGGTAATCTCTGGCATTTATGGAATGTGCTTTACAATATGTTCCCTTTGTAAATATTTATTATTCATTAAGCTATGCCCTTGGGAATAGTATGCACTTTTCCAATATCTCATTTATCATCTACAATGCATTTACTGACACTATTTCTTTTTCAAAGTGACACATAAAACTCTGAAACTAAGCTCTAGTTTTCACAGATATTTTTATTTATCATAAACGAATTCTCCTTCAAAAGAAATATGAAGCACAGTGCCTTGCTTAAAGCTAGACGTAGCAGAACTAGCTTGGAAGACCCACCTGGCCAAGTATAGCTTTTGATTTTTTTACTTATGTCTTCCATTGATTGTGTATATGGCTAAGCACGTACTATAATGGCATAGCAAGCTGTGACTCTGCTGGGGAGCTAGCTCAACAAGTAAAGCACCTGCTAAGCAAATGTGAAGACCATAGTTCAAATCTGCCTTGGGATTTAGTGTGAGTAAGGACACGCAGGGCAAGTGTTTGCTACTCCAAGGCTTCAATAAGGATATGAGAAGAGGAAACAAGAGAATCCCAGAGACACTCTCAGGCTCAATACCCTAGACAATACAATGAACAAACAATAGTGGCCCCGTCTCAAACAAGGTAAGATGGTAAGAACCAACACCTAGGGTTTTCTTTTGATCTCTACATGCACACCATAGCATGTGCACATCTGTACACGTGCACACACACATGAACACTTTTGCTCTGATGTCTTGGTTTTGTATTCTTCTCAATTTTCCAAGACCTTCTACTCTTTAGAAACCTTATTGCTACTAAAACCACCATGTAACCTGCCATACATTTTGCAATGTGACGAATAACAGTGATCTTGACAGGAAAAAATAACCATCTAAAGGAGAAATACATCTAAGTACTTTGGTCCAAACTTATCAATGAACACACAAACAGCTAGCTTCAGAAAGATCCACATTTTACTACATTTTTCTCACCTCAAACTCCCATAACATAAGGACTTAAGCTTTTCTTAAATAAAATGTTCAAATATTATGTCTTATCATGCATTTTTATGTAAAAAGTTTGGTAAGATAAGTGGTCAGCTCTGGAAACATACACATATACAAATAACACTATACAGACTGTACAGGTCTTATTTATGCATTTATGAATGTGTGTGTGTGTATGAATGTGTGTGTGTTTGTGAATATGTGTACGTGTGTGTGCATGTGTATATGTTGCTGTGTGTGTGTTTGGTGTGTGTGTGTGTGTGTTTGTGTATTTGTGAATGTGTGTCCATGTATCAATAACAAAAGAAGCCATAAATTTGAGAGACAGAAATAAAAGGGGATTCAAGGAAGGAAAAGTGGTATAATTATATTTTAATTTTTAGCAATTTTTAATGAAAAAAAATTTTGATAAGAAAACTCTAAATAGAACTACATATGCCCAGGGACAACAATAGAAGGATATAATACTTCCTCATATATGAGGCATTCTGACACATCAATTTTAGTTTCCAATATCTCATGAAGATTCCCAAGTTAATACATAATAAGTGAAACATGCTGTGCTTGTTTTGTGTTATTTTTGTCGAATTAAAACGGTGCTATTATAAAAGTCCATTTGGCCTTAATCATACATGTCTAAAATACAAGGCATTAACATTTTATAAATAATACAGAGCGAAAACTCACTTTACAAAATAGTTCCCTATTGATATGTTTGGGACATTTTGTAAATAGGTAAAAACAACAGTGAAAATACTACAAAAACTAATTAGTTAAGTGAAGAATATATAAAAGAGTAGAACAAAAGAAAGAGGAAGGTAGGAATAAGTTTTCTTTCTGGAATGGAATGAGGTAGAGATGTACTTTCAATCCACAAAAAGAACCCCAAAGCAGAAGACAGTATAGTGGCAGGGATGAAGCTGTGTGCAGTGTCCTAACTCCCACAAGCAGGAAGAGGTTTCTGGGGAAAGGGGACAGGGGACAGGGGTCAGCATTTCTGAAACACCCAGAATTCAGCATGAACCCCACAAAAGGCAATGAGTGGCACCTGGCTCTGCTAAAAACAATGTTAGAAAACAAATCTCCTACCTGCTACATGATTCATTTTAAGTTCCATATTTGAAGAAGGAACATAAATGTGGTCAGACCAAGGAGCCATGTCAGCCCCTGGCTCAGGAACAGGATGTGCAATATTCCCAACAGTACAGGGGCAGTAGTCAGAAAGAACCAAGGTGAAACCTGAATCTGAACTGAAAATCCTCCTGGCAGCCACAGTGTGACTCAGAAAGTGAGCATAGAAGTAAATAAAATATAAAAACACAATAACATTTCCTATTCTGTGTAAACCAGGAGTTATAAGTTAACTTTAAAATCATAAAACATGTGCTCCACACAGGTTCCCCAATGGAGGAGCTAGAGGAAGGACCCAAGGAGCTGAAGGGGTTTGCAGCCCCATAGGAGGAACAACAATATCAACCAACCAGACTCCCAGAGCTCCCAGGGTCTAGACCACCAACCAGAGTACACATGGAGGGACCCACAGCTCCAGCCACATATGTAGTAAAGTATGGCATGTGGAGCATCAATGGGAGGAGAGGTTCTTGGTCCTGAGAAGGCTTGATGCCCCAGTGTAGGGGAATGCCAGCACAGGGAAGCATGAGTGGGTGAGTGGGTGAGCAGTGTGAAAGGGGATGGAACTGGGGGTTTTCAGAGGGGAAACGAGGAAAGGGGATAACATTTGATATGTAAATAAAGAAAATATCTAATAGTAATAAAACAAACCAACAAAAACATGTGCTCCAAACCAACAATGAAAAAGGTAGCAAATAATATCAACCATAGGGATGAATTACCATTTCATAGAGGATGGGAACAGTAAAAGGCCTGGGAAGGAGTTAAAATAAGTCAAACTCTAATGTGAGAGAGGAGGAGATGGTATGACTTTTAAAAAGAACAGCAAAATATGAAGTGAAGCAGTCAGGAGTAAAATAGAGATATGAAAAAGAATAAATATGAATTTTGGAAAACAAGAATGTATTATTTGGAAAAATTATAATCTCAAGGTACAAAATAAAGACTAGATTAAGATTTAGAAGATAGCATGGAGGATTTTCCAGAAATGTATAGAGGGAGAAAAAAAGATGAAATATCAAATAAAAGACATAAAGACAGAAGGATTCCAGTGGGCCCATGCTCACTGGAAGAAAGTTTCAGGAAAGGGAGAAATAGAAGTCAATATTTGACCCATCAGTATTAAATAATGATGTGACTCTCAGCCTGAAAACACACTCCAGAATCCAAGCAAAAAGAATAAAAATAAACCCACACTTCACAGCAAGCATCAGAAATAAAGAAAAAGTGATGTATGTGCTTTGTCTCCATTTTCTGTCTTGCTGTATTCTGTTTTCAGGTTTTTGTCTTTTTGTAAACCTAACTACAATACATCTATACCCCTAGTGGGTACTGAGAGACACGATGCCAGCCGCAAAGAAAGCAGCCCCCTGCTTCTGGAAATGCAGAGCACAACCTTGAGCTGTGACACTCCTCAGAATCACACTCTCTAGCAGTGACCTTGTTCAAAACCACGCCCCTCTCCCAGGCAGACCACTCTTCAGTGGCAAGTCAGCCCAGAGAGATGCAGAGCCAGACAACTGGCCCAACTCAGAACTATTCTGAAGGACTCCAAGGATCTGTGGCCCTTTCACTTGACTGTGGCACAGCCCAGTCTCCACCTCTGACCAGACTTTCCTATTAATCATGAGCCCGTGGTAAACTACCTTTCTTAGGAATTCTTGAACTGTGCTCAAGTTCTAGCTACAAGAATGTGGGTCAAGTAAGTGTCACAAGCTAGCTGGTCCATATAAACACCCAGGCCAAACCTTGTCTTCTTTTCCTTCTTTGCCTGCAGAGCGGCAGGTGAAACTGGGGTGTCATGGACTCTGGGTGTTGAAAGTAGCTAAGACACAAGGAGAAATTTGTGGGATTTCTAATAATTGCTTCGGGGCTAGAGAGATCACTCAACATGTAAGAGTTCATTCATGTTGCTCTTTCAGAGGACCAGCGTTCAATTCCTAGTACTCACATCAAGCAATTCACAAGCACCTCTAGTTCCAGTCCCCAGAGACCTGATACCCTCTCTCGTCTCTACAGACATGCATTTATGTGCTTATGTCGACAAACATAACTAGTTTTTATTAAATAAAAATTAATAATATTTAGAGAAGAATCTGCCTCATTGGGACAGTTCGATGAATAAGAATTATAAGACAAAAGTTAGTGATAACTAGGGGATTAATTTATGAATATCTTTATCTTTGCTTACGTATTCACACCACAGATAATAACTGGGGTTTAGGGATTCCTTTTTCACTAATGCATCTGCAATACTTTGACACTCATTAGAAATTATTATCTTTGAAAAATAATGAATAAATAAGTCACCTGGATTCTCATAGAAAGAAGAGACAATTTACAAAAAGATGTATCTGACAGAAGAGTTTCATAAATATGAGGGATACATATTGTAGATGAAATTACACTTTTTAAATATATCTTGACTGATATATATGCATATATATCAATAGACAAGTAGTCTCTCATGAATATAATTGACTAATCTTCAACCAAGTAACAAAGGCATTGTAGTAGACAATAAAAGAGTCTTTCAACAAATATTCTGGAACAACTAGACAGGTAAGTGTAAAAAAAAAACCTACAAAAAGACTTTATACTGTCCACAAAATCAAACCCAAATTTCCTTTTAGATAAGAAAAAAACCCAAATCACATTATTTGGATACTGACTCTTCCCGGACATAACACCACAAGCACTATCTATGAAAAGGAATAATTAGTTAAATGGCCTTCATTAAAATTAAATAGTCTCTCTCTATAAAAATTTTTTTTCAAGAGAACAAGAAGACTAGCTACAGACTGAAACAAAATTTAAATGTCTCTCTGATAAAGGTCTGCTATTCAAAATATTCAAAGAATACTTACTAATTTTAAAAAATGACAATCAGATATGGGTGAGAGGGCTGGAGAGATGGCTCAGTGGTTAAGAGCACTGGCTGTTCTTCCAGAAGACCCAGGTTTAATTGGCAGTTCAAAGCCATCTGTAACTCCAGTCCTAGGGAATCTGATGCACCCTTCTGACATCTTTGGGCACTGCACACACATCAAATATGTAGGCAAATACCCACACACGTAAAATAAAAATAAAAGAAGCTTAATTTTTAATTAAAAATTGTTCATAACTTTTAACAGAAACCTCAAGGATACACAAATGAAAAGCTTTTGTTTCATTGACACTTTATATTGGTTTTTGTTTGCTTGCTTGCTAGTTCCTGTTTTATTGATTTTTAGTCCTGAATTTGAGAATGTCTTGCTGTCTACTTCTTTTAGATATGATTTCTTATTTTAGTGTGGAGTGTTCAGATGTGGTATCAAGTTACTAGTGTAAGTTCTCTCCAGAGTTCTTACGTAAGCACTTAACGCTGGGAACCTGCCTCTTAGAATCACCTTAATTGCTTTCCCCAATTTCAGGTATGTTGTAACTTTGTTTTTATTCAGCTCTAAAGAAAAATATTTAAATTCTTTCCTATTTTCTGTCTTTACCCATTTTTTATTCAGCAGTGAGTTGTCAAGATTTTATGAATTTATAACCTTTCTGTTGTTTCTACTGCTGTCGAATCCAGCTTTAATCCACGGTGCCTAAAGCAGTGTAAATTCTAATTGCATTCTAAATATCTATCCTTACAACCACAGTGAAATGTAGCTCTTATCCCCCATAAAAGGATATTCTTTCTGTAGTGAACAGAAACCATCAGAAATTCACAACTGGTCAAATTGCAGTGAAGTGTCCAACCCAACTGATACATCTACAATACAACCCCTATACCTAAGGCTCAGGAAACATTCTGAAAGAGGAGGCAAACGGTGTAGAAACAGAGAGTAACAACTGCAATTGTATCTTTTATGTATAACAGGAGCACAGCACTAATGATATCCCAACAAAATGGTAGTCTAAACAAGACTAAAACAATGGCAATACCAATTTCCCTGCCAATATGGGATGGAAAATACCAAAAGGCCTTACATCTAGATGAAGAGTATTATAAAAGCTGCTGAGAGAGGGAGGATCGGTTTTTTCCAGGGATGAAGACACTGTTAGCTTATCCAACCCACAAGGTCAGCCCTAAAGACACACACAGGCACACAGATTATATATATACATATTCACACACACACCAAATGGACTCAGCAAGTTTATATATACTTATGCATATGTAATAATAATTAAAAGACTATGTAATCGATTTGAAAGGGAATCAGAGGAACAGAAAAATGTAGGGAGGAAGAAAGGAGCAAAAATAATGTAAGTACTTGTGTACAAATTGTGGCTACCAAGAAGTGGATGCTGAAAGGAGCCTGATATGGCTGTCTCCTGAGAGGCCTTACAAATACAGAGATGGATGCTCACAACCAACCACTGGACTGAGCACAGGGCCCCCAATAGAGGAGTTAGAGAAAGGACCGAAGGAGTTGAAGGGGATTCCAACCCCACTGGAAGAACATTAATATCAACCAACCAGTCCTCCAAAAGCTCCCAGGGGCTAAGCCATCATCAAGGGAGCACACATGGCTCCAGCTGCATATGTAACAGAGGATGGCCTTGTCATGCATCAATGGGAGGAGAGGTCCTTGGTCTCATGAAGGCTCGATAGATGCCCCAGTATAGGGGAACTGAGGGTGGGGAGGTAGTAGAGGGTAGTTGGGTGGAGGAACACCCTCACAGAAGCAGGGGAAGGGAGGATAGGATAGAAGATTTCCAGGGGCAGGGGACCAGGAAAGGAGATAACATTTGAAATGTAAATAAAGAAAATATCCAATAAAAAATTCTAAAAATAATAAATTTTAAGTGTTATATAGACTATAACAGAAAAATATAAATATTTAGACCTGGGATTAGGAAAATATGCACAAGGACATTATACCTGTAGAATACACATAAAGCAATATCAAGCAAAAAAATTGACCGCCTTGAGTGTATTTACAAAAACGAAACAACTCTAATAACTCTGATAAGTGCAAAGCAAAAAAAATTAATTCTGGAAAAAATAGAAGAAATTAAACAAAACTGTTCATGGTAGAAAACAATTCCATTAAATGGCACAGAAGAGGCAGGCAACAGAAGCAAAATCTGGCTCTTCACAAACAGTAACAAGATACACAATTCTCCTAAATTCTAGGGACCAAAAAAAGGAAGTGAGAAGGGAGAGGAGGGAGGAACAAATAGGCAAGTGCAAGCTGAGCACAGACTCAGATATGGCTGGGCAATGATAATGCCCCAACATCCAGGGGAAGCATGAAGGCTTTGTGAGCCCCACACAGAAGAAGAAATAGTAGAGAATAGGGCAACCAAAAAGCATGAAATGCACTAATGGGAATGGCATGACGACGGTAGCATGGGGCAACTAGACATGCTAGCTCTTCCAGCATTTTCCTTTCTATGGAAAAAACTAGGATTGCACAAAATAAAATCAACTTAGAATAGAATGCTTTTTATTAAGAACTATTTATGTAAGATTAAAATGATATAGCAGGAGGCTGAGAGCGAATTAATTTTTTTTATATCTTTAAATAGCTCATTAACAGAAATCAAGATACTCATTTAAAAAGCAGAGCCAATCATCCTGCATAGAAGAATACTGCATCCTGCTACCTGTTAGGGTCTCTCCTGATTTCACTCATTAAGAAAGAATTTTCAGGCATGAAACACTGATTAGTTTGTTTAATTTTTACTAAATTTATCTATACAAAGGCTACCAACACATTCAATATATTAAATTTATGTTTTACATACATGTACTTATATACTAAGTTGTGACCTATTTCTGAGACATACTGTTCAATATCTAATAAGCACTGGTGAAACCAGTTCAAATAAAAACAGCTAGGAATGTACCTCAGGCAAAGAGCATGGCACACATAGGCTTTGGATTCGATTCTCAACAAAAAAATAATAAGTACCAGTTCGAAGGGCTGGGGATACGG
Source organism: Mus caroli (assembly GCF_978045245.1). Classification (NCBI taxonomy): domain Eukaryota; kingdom Metazoa; phylum Chordata; class Mammalia; order Rodentia; family Muridae; genus Mus; species Mus caroli. The sequence goes on from NW_028227265.1 coordinate 54,182,168, forward strand.
CCAATGGCAGAGCACATGCACAGCATTCCTGAGGATCTGAGCACTAAATAAATAAATAAATAACAATTGGGATCTATATTTTCCCAACACTTTTCACTGGAGATTTCTTTCCCAACAAGACTGTCAGACTACCTTCAGAGATATTAATATTATTATTATTATTATTGAGCAAAATATATCATGGCATTGATCATGGTTTATTGAAATGAATGAACACATACACACAAACACACACACATATACAACCTGCTCAGACTACATAATGTTACTTAAATGTATCTTTTCGGTACTGCCCATTTGGTACTAGATAACCAAATGGTGTCTCTTGCCTGGAGAAGACTAGGGCTTGCTGTGGTGGGAAAACTGGGTTCTGATGATGTCAAGTAGCCTTGGTTTCTATTGCTTATCTCCTTGCCCTTGCCTCTCGATGGCTGGTTATCTGTGGTGTTAGCTGGTCTTGCTGTCTCTGACTGTGGATTGTCCCTCCTGTAAGCCTGTGTGTCAGCACTACTGTAAAACCAGATCTCTCCTGTAGGAATTTGGGTATAGAGAGCTATGGCACAGGTCAACTCCAGAGTTCCTGCTGTCAGCATTCCTTAGTTGTCTGTGACTCCAGACAAAGACTTATGTAAATTATCATATCCAGAAAGGATGGCTAATGTTGCCTCATTGGATTAAGAAACCAAAGAGATGGCGCTGACCCTGGGCCACAGCTCTCCATACCTAGGTCCCACTGAGAGTGAGCTGGTCTCCTAAGAGTGCTGACGCACCTAGAGCACAGGTAAGATCACCACTTCCCCCAAATTCCTGGCCCAAGAGGAAGCCACCCAGAGCCATCAGGACACAGGAACCAAGAAGCAGCCTGGAACAGGATCTTTCCAGTATCCATCTGTACCTGGAGCTTTACCTGTACCACCTGTACCCAGATCCCTCAGGGAGAGAACAGGTCCCAGGAAGGCTGACACACCTGACAGTACAGCCCTCCATACCCAGGTCCCACCTGGAAAGAGCTGGACTGCCAAGAGTGCTGATATACCTGAGAGCACAAGTGAGATCACCACTTCTTCTCAAAATTCTGACCCAAGAGGAACCTTCCCATAAACATAAGGACATGAAAACCAAGGAATAGACAGGGACAGGATCCTTCCTGTTTCCATCTGCACCCTGGAGCTGAAAACTGTGCGACAGCTCTCCATGACCAAATTCCTACAGGAGAGAACTGGTCTCATAGGAGTGCTGACACACAGGCTTACAGGAGGGACAAGCCACAGTCAGAGACAGCAAGACCAGCTAACACAACAGATAACTAGATGGCAAGAGGCAAGGGCAAGAACATAAGCAGCAGAAACCAAGGCTACTTTGCATCAGAACCCAGTTCTCCCAATGCAGCAAGCCCTGGATACCCCAACACACTGGAAAAACAAGATTCTGAGTTAAAATCACATCTCATGATGATGAAAAAGGACTGTAAGAAGGAAATAAATAGTCTCGAGGAAAAAAAAGAAGAAGAAGGAAATAAGCAACTCCCTTAAAGAAATATAGAACACAGGTAAACAGGTAGAATCCCTAAAAGAGGACAATAACAGAAGTTATGAAACAAATAAATTTAACAGGTTCCTATAGAACATTTTATTTTAAAACAAAAGGATATACCTTCTTCTCAAAACCTCATGATACCTTCTCCTAAACTGACCATATAATCTGTCACACTGTCAAGGGAGAAATAAAGAAAGAAATAAAAGACTATGTAGAGTTTAATGAAAATGAAGCCACAACATACCCAAACTTATGGGATACAATAAATGCAGTCCTAAGAGGAAAACTCATATCTCTGAGTACCTCCAAAAAGAAACTAGAGAAGCATAAACTAGCAGCTTAACAGCACACTTAAAAGTTTTAGAACAAAAGCAGGTAAATTCACCCAAGAGGAGTAGAAAGCAGGAAATAATCAAAATCAGAGCTGAAATCAACCAAGTGGGGGAAAAAAAGAACTATACAAAGAATCAACCCAACCAGGAGATGGTTCTTTGAGAAAATCAACAAGATAAATAAACCCTTAGCCAAACTAACTAGAGGGCACAAGGACAGTATCCTAATTAACAAAATCAGAAATGAAAAGGGAAACAACAACAGAATCTGAGGAAATCTGAAAATCATCAGATCCTACTACAGAAAGCTATACTGAAAAAAACTGGAAAACCTGGATGAAATGGAAATTTTTCTAGACAGATACCAGGTACCAAAGTTAAATAGGGATCAGATTAACGATTTAAACAGTCCCATATCCCCTAAAGAATTAGAAAAAGTCATTAATAGTCTCCCAACCAGAAAAAGCCCAGGACCAGATGGGTTTAGTGCAGAGTTCTATCAGACCTTCAAAGAAGACCTAATTCCAATACTCCTCAAACTATTCCACAAAAAAGAAACAGAAGGTAGTCTACCCAATTCATTCTATGAAGCCACAATTATTCTGATACCTAAATCACACAAAGACCCAACAAAGAAAGAGAACTTTTGACCAATTTCTCTTATGAATATGGTTGAAAAATACTCAATAAAATTCTCACAAATGAATCCAAGAACACATCAAAATGATCATCTGTCATAATCAAGTAGGCTTCATCCCAGGGATGCAGGGATGGTTCAATATGCAGGAAACTATTAACATAATCCACTATATAAACAAACTCAAAGACAAAAACCACATGATCAGTATAGGTGAATGCCTGGGCCAGGAAATGAGAGTGGGTGGGTTGGTGAGCAGGGGCATGGGTGAGGGGATAGGGGGTTTTCTTAGGTGAAACTAGGAAAAGTGAAATGTAAATAAGGAAAATATCTAATGAAAAAGAAAATAAAAGGCTGCCCACTCTACCTACCTATTTGAAATAGTACTTGAAGTCCTAGCCAAAGCAATTAGACAACAAAAGGAGGTTCAACAAATACAAATTGGAAAGGAAGAAGTCACAATATCACTATTTGCAGATGATATGATAGTAACCCCAAAAATTCCACTAGAGAACTCTTACAGCTGATAAACAATTTCAGCAAATTGGCTGGATATAAAATTAACTCAAACAAATCAGTAGCCTTCTAATACTCAAAGGATAAATGGGCTGAGAAAGACATTAGGGGAATGACACACTTCACAATATCACAAACAATATAACATACCTTGCTGTGACTATAACCAAACATGTGAAAGATCTGTATAAGAACTTCAGGTCTCTGAAGAAAGAAATTGAAAAAGACCTCAGAAGATGGAAAGATATCCCATGGTAGTGGACTGACAAGATTAATATAGTAAAAATGGCCAACTTGCCAAAAATAATCTACAGATTCAATGCAATCCCCATCAAAATTCCAACTCAATTCTTCATAGAGTTAGAAAGAGCAATTTTCAAATTCATTCAGAATAACAAAAAAAAAAAAAAAAAAAAAAACAGGATGCTGAAAACTATTCTCAACAATAAAAGAACATCTGGGGGAATCACCATCCCAGACCTCAAGCTGTACTACAGAGCAATAGTGATAAGAACTGCATGATATTGATACAGTGACAGGCAGGGAGATCATAGGATAGAATTGAAGACCCAGAAATGAATCCACAAACCTATGGTCACTTGATCTTTGACAAAGGAACTAAAGCATCCAGTGGGGACGGAAACGATAGCATTTTTAACAAATGGTGCTGGTTCAACTGGCAGTCAGCATGTAGAAGAATGCAAATTTACTCATTCTTATCTCCCTGTACAAAGCTCAAGTCCAAGTGGATGAAGGACCTCGACATAAAACCAGATACACTGAATCCAATAGAAGAGAAAGTTTCGAAAGTCCTGGAACACTTGGGCACAGGGTAAAATTTCCTGAACAGAACAGCAATGGCTTACGCTCTAAGATCAAGAATCGACAAATGGTACCTCATAAAATTGCAAAGCTTCTGTAAGGCAAAGGACACTGTCAATAGGACTAAATGGCAACCAACAGATTGGGAAAAGATCTTTAACAACCCTATATCCAAAAGAGGACTAATATCCAATATATACAAAGAACTCAAAAAGTTAGATTCCAGAGAACCAAATAACCCTATTAAAAACTGGGTAACAGAGCAAAACAGAATTCTCAACTGAGGAAACCTGAGTGACCAAGAAGTACCTAAAGAAATGTTCAACATCCTTAGTCATGAGGGAAATGCAAATCAAAACAACTCTGAGATTCCATCTCACACCAGTCAGAATGGCTAAGATCAAAAATTCAGGTGACAGGAGATGCTGGTGAGGATGTGGAGAAAGAGGAACACTCCTCCATTGCTGGTGTAATTGCAACCTGGTACAACCACTCTGGAAATCAGTCTGGCAGTTCCTCTGAAAATTGGACATAGCATTACCTAAGGACCCAGCTATACCACTCCTGGGCATATACCCAAAAGATGCTCCAACATATAACAAGGACACATGTTCTACTATCTTCATAGCACCCATATTTATAATAGCCAGAAGCTGGAAAGAACCCAGATGTCCCTCAACAGAGAAATGGATACAGAAAATGTGATATATTTACACAATGGAGTACTACTTAGCTATTCAAAACAATGACTTCTTGAAATTTGCAGGCAAATAGATGGTTGTAGTAAATACCATCCTGAGTGAGGTAACTCAGTCACAAAGGACCACACATGGTATGCACTCACTGATAAGTGGATATTAGGCACACTGTGGAATACCCATAATACAACTCACAGACCACATGAAGCTCAACAGAAAGGAAAACCAAAGAGTGGATGCTGCAGTTCTACATAGAAGGAGAAACAAACAATCAAGGGAAGAAGAGGGCAGAAGGTACCTGGGAGGAATAGAGGAGGATAGGGGTAAGAGAGAGGCAGAATCAGGTATGGGAGGATATGGAGGAGTTGTACAGGGTCAGGAAATTGAACATAGGTGTGTAGCAATGAGGGATGGGGAACTGGGGGTAGCAACTAGAAAGTCCAGATGCCAGGAAAGCAAGAGTCTTCCAGAAACCCACGGGGATAGCATTAGCTGAAATACCCCACAGAGGGGAAGGAGTTGTTGAGACCATACCCAGAGGTTAGGCATGGTCCCTCTTATTGAGAAATGGGGCCACCCACACATCTCCACATTTTTAACCCAAAATTGCTCATGTTTAAAGGAAATACAGCAACAAAGAGTAGAGCATTGACTAAAGAAAAGGCCATCCAGTGACTGCCCAACCTGGGGATCCATCCCACATGCAGACACCATACCCAGATACTATTTTGGATGCCAAGAAGTGCTTCCTGATATAGCTGTCTCCTGAGAGACTCAGCCAATGTCCAGTACAAATGTGGATGCTCGTAGCCAACCATCGGACTGAGCACAGGGACCCCAATGGAGGAGTTGGGGGAAAGACTGAAGGAGTTGAAGGGTCCTTATCTAGCATCAAAGGGATGGAAGGCACTTGGTCCTGTTAAGGCTTGATGTCCCAGTATAGAGGAATGCTAGGGCATTGAGGTGAGAGTGGGTAGGTGGGTGAGGTAGCACCCTCATAGAAGCAGAGTAAGGGGGGATGGAATACAGAGTTTGCAGAGGGGAAACCGAGAAAGGGAATAATATTTGAAATGTAAATAAAATATCCAATTTAAGAAAGAAAGAAAGAAAGAAGGAAGGAAGGAAGGAAGGAAGGAAGGAAGGAAGGAAGGAAGGAAGGAAGGAAGGAAGGAAGGAAGGAAGGAAGGAAGGAAGGAACCAAAGAGGCAAAGCTCTGAGTTTCTGTGAAATGCTTTTCCAGATAGGATTAACTCAATCACCAAGAGCAGACCTGCAGGTTAGATGTACTGTTTCATGACTTGGATGCCAGAGCTCACAAAAAGGAGGAAGGCTAGCTGAGTACCCATATTGTTTCTCTTCTCTGCGTCCTAACCTACCCAGATGGAAGCAAGCAGCCTGCTGCCATGCTATCTCCACCATGGCTCAATCCATGGGTCGATATGTACTTCCTCCATTTAATTATTTCTTATCAGGTTGTTCACAGCAACAGAAAAATAATATGCTATCCTTGAAACTCCCAAAGTACATGAGAACCACTACAAGTCCATACTCTTTGGGCTCACAAGGACTTCTGTGGCCTAGATCACCATGTGAAGCAAGTAACAGAATAAAGAGCCAAGTAATGGCAGGATGCAACTCATACTTTCTACACACATAACTTTATGACTAACAATTAAACAATCATAAGAATCTCCCTTGAGGGATTTCCCACTTATAAAGATAATTTCATAATAAATAATTCAAAACCACAAGCCCAGCTCCAAGCCACAGGCTCTCCCGATGCCCCTTTCAGCTTGGGCAGGAGTAAAAGATCTTCCTCTCCTCCTCCCCCTCCTCCTCCTCCTCCTATTCTTCCTTCTCCTTCTCCTCCTCCTCTTCTTCCTTCCCCTCCTTTTCTGTCTTCTTTTTCCTTCTCCCATTTCCCTCCTTTTTCCTTCTTCCTTTTTCCTCCTTCCTCTTCCTTCCTTATTTCTTTTCTTTTTCTCCTTTCTTCTTTTTTCTCCTGTTACTCCTCCTTTCCTCCACCAAGAAGACTTCTGTAGTGGGTTGATCTGATGCTGCTTGTATTCTAATGCTAAATACTGGCTTCTCATGATATGGTTGCCCCCAACTAGCAGATTCTCAGGTACACCAAATGATGCTATGTAACCTTACTCCTCAATTTAAAACTATTGGCTGAATAAAGATGCCTACAGCGCATAGCTGAGCAGAAGAGAGGTAAATGGAGCTTTGGTTGCCTGGCTTGGTGTCTGAGGCAAGACGTCTATGTTCCAAGGAAATAGAGGAGGAAGAAGGGAGAAGGCAGCATGAGGTTACTGGATCATGAGCCTATGGCCATGAGAGACTGCTAATTGGATTGCAAGCAGCCCAGATGGAACATAGTAAGTTAGTTATATCTTAGGATTATTGACAATGAAGTAGAAAAAATAGCATAGAGAGTTGATATCTTCCCAGATCTATTGTTTATAAGGCATTTTATAAATACAAAGGTTTTGTGTCTTTTATTTGGAACTAAATGATCTACAGTGGGATAGAAAGCCCCAATTACTATTTACCACAAGAGATAGCCATTCACCTAAAATCCTACAGCTTTTATGAAACCACTCCTTTACAATTTTTATAAACTCATTTATTTATTTGAGGAAGGATTGTATATATGTGATATGTGGATGAGTGTGTCATAGCTTCTGTGGCCTCAGAGAACAATCTGGGAATCAGTTCTCTCCTTACACTATGTTGTTCCTAGGGACTGAACTCAGGTCATCAGGCTTAGCAACAGCCCCTTTACTTGCTGAGCCATCTTGCCAGTTTTCCTTTATCATTTTTCTAACATATTTTAAAATATTCTAATTCACGCAATTGCTCCTTTAAATCTTGTAGTATGGCTATATGGAAATATAACTTTCACTGTTGTAATCTTAAGGATAAATTACCCCAAAGCTCCAAGACAAATTCTCAAAAGCAAAGTATTCAAATACCATTAGTATAACAACTGAAGTAACAAATCCAAGTGATTTTGTTAGTAGAGTAAAAAGTCATTGTCCAGAAATGTTTTGTATGCTATAGCTTCACATTCCTTGGGAGGAAAGTGGTATTAAATAACAAACAATGGACAAACTTTTAATATAAAACTTATAAAGAGGACAATAGTAACATAGATGGTAAAAATTAAGACTTGTAGAAATAAAATAGATGTCATAAATATCCACTAAAGAAACAATGTTGCAGGTTACAGAAGAGAACTGAAGATTTGACCTTAGTTGACAAGGCATTCTTGTTAATAGAAAAATACATACAGGTAAGGAAGATAACATTTACAGTAGGAACCATAAGAACTCACTTTAATACCCTTATTAAAGATATAAGTGTCTCTAAATAATCTTACAATTAAAGGTAATACATTTGAAAATGTCCAATCAAGAAAAACAAGAATAGGGAGGCAAGATAATTGCTGTCAAATTCAGGGAAGAAAAACCTCAAATAATCATGAATCAGCACAGCAAATAAGTAATAAGATTAATGTGTGATAAGATGGTGTTTGGTAACATATTTAGAAAAGCTGTGTGGCAAACTTTTTAACCATATCTAAGAGCATAAAAAGTGTGCTAGGGAAAGTTCTTCATTGGTGGAGAAATCTGAGTTTTGTGTGAGTTTATAAGTAATGAATAGAAAAAAATTCAGATTAACAGAATGATCCTTGAAGTCAGCTACAGAAAGTTTCTCATTGATAAGGGAGATGCTTGATTAGAAGGGTGACTTAAATGATAACGGCAGATGCTAGCCTTGGGGAAATGCTATCTTCTACCAGAATTCATACTCAGCTCACCATGCAATTACTGCAAAGAACATCAGAAAGAACTATGTCAAATATGAAAGGCAATCAAGCATTTCACTCCGTCTTCTATAAAGCAGAACTTCCAAGCAAGCTGTAAAGTCATTTTCTCCATGCACTCCTTCCTTAAGACAGAACCACCGATTACAGGGGCTGCAGCTGATCCACACTGGTTTAAGATCATCTTGATCCTGCAGGCCCTCCCTGTTCATCTGGCCTTTTCTATGAGCCAACTGATACCAGGAGAGAAGTTACATTTAATTGCTTAGTTACCTAGTAAATTAGAAGTAGAGTTTCAAATGGTGGACTTGGAAGAAAGTCTTATGTCTTCTCCAGATTAATTTATCAAAAGCCTATTCAGTTGTGATTCAGGGATAAGGTTCTCCACAGACTTTGATCACTTTAAATAGACAAATCCCAAAGTACTCATTTAAATCACTTTTCCTAAATTACTCTCAATAGAGGTTCGTAGAGACATGAGTCCCTTGACATAAAGCATTTTATAGCTATAGAATTTGCAAAAACATTGCATTTAAATGCACATTTACATAAGGTATACATACAACCAAGACCACCTTTTTTAACTCCCATGAAGATGAAGGCTAAGGGTAAATGCAGTTAATGTAATTAAAATCAAACTACATTGCATCTGATATTTGCCTTCATCCTAAATACATTATGGCTTCTCTTTTTAGCATAACTGTAGCCATTTTGTATTTAGTCTCCATTTTGCTCACAGGTTAAAATTAAGTTCAGGTTCTCATATTATACTTTTCAGAAGTTATTATCCATAGCTGACACTAAAGAGTGTTACTAATAAGCCAAAAAGTTATGATTGAATCATTTGTACCCTGCTATCTCAGTGTTCTGAAATCCCCCTGTTCACTACCTGCCTACCACCCTTTTTACCTCACTCAGGACCAATCACCTTAAAGATTGGCAAAAAATGTCATACCACTTCACTGCTTGCTTTTAAACCTTAGAACCTGGCTTTTCTTATAATTAGCCTTCCCTAAGGACAGACTGGTGCCACAATTAGGTTTTCCTTTCTTGTGGTCCTGGACATCCAATGTCCAATGGTGTGCATTCAGTAAACTATTCTTGCTTAACTGAGATTGGCATATATATATATGGTGTGGAGATTCCCAGAGCCCAATAATGTGACATCAAAAAGAACAAACAAGTATAGCCAAGAAGATAAACAAGTAGCTGCCAGATCCAGATTTGGGGAAATAAACATTAAAAATAATCATCAAGTGTTAATAGTTCTTTATATGAGCTTAAATTAGTTGTATAAAATAATAGCATCATTTTTGTACATGGACATAACTATATTCCCAACACTTGCTTATCTAGACAATTGTTAGACTCTGTCCTCTTCTCTAGTAGATCTCTTCTAATTTCATGCCTTACATTTTTCTTTTATTTTTAACACATTTTAGTTAAAATATAATTACATCAACCCCCCATCCAGCCCTTCCATGTTCTCCACTCGAAAATTGATAGTCTCTTTTTCTTTCATTGTATTTGATACAAAGATAGATAGATAGATAGATAGATAGATAGATAGATAGATAGATAGATAGATAATAGATAGGAAGGAGGCAGGAAAGCAGGCAGACAAGTATATTTCCATTTGTATTCTTTTGATAAGAGAAAATTTGTTGTCATTCTGAATCTGGTTTAATTTACTTAATATGTCATTTGTGTGTCTATGTGTTACTTTATTTAGTCATCTGTTAATGGGCCCCTTAGTTGATTCTATAACTTGGTTGTTAAATTTGCATACCAAGTTTAGGGTATACACAAATATGCAAAAATGCAAGGAACAGAGTTTTCTACGAGGTTCCTAAATGAGAAAAAGATGCTAACAGAAGTATAAATTGCTGAAGTGAGAAGCTTTTGCCCTAAACCATTACATCAAAATCTCAACAATCTCATCGTGCTGTAAAGCCCTCAGTCATGACTATCATTATGCTAAAATCTTTATTCTTTTAGTGAAGCTCCTCATCTTATAGTAATGGTTCTGCACATAGTAATCATTGTATAAATTTTCAAAGACAGGATTTGTTTCTCCAAGGCCAAAGATCAATAAGTGGCAGTGTCAGAAGCCATCCCAGAGACAACCATTCAAAGCCTCAACCACTGAGCCTGATGTTTCTCACCAGAGGATAAGTGGTCAAAATTTACCACAAAAAGGTATAGTGTATGAAGAATCAGAGGAATTTGCAACTAGGTTAAAACGTAGTTGGAGTAGAAAGTTATTTGATGGCTCTGGTGGAACCCTAGTCTTCAAGAAAAGAATGCATTTTCCTGTAGAAAAAGACAGTCCAAATTTAGCATGTAAGTAGTGCTGGAATTCAGGGCTTGGATTGCCAAGGACCAGCCTCAGCTTGGAGAGAGGTTCCTGAGAAAGGGGTGTTTGGGAGCAGTGAAAGAATGACTGGAAGTCAGTCATGGGTGCAAGCTGACAGCTCTTTGTTCTGCTTGAGCTGGCTCTTCAAACAGCTGGGTAGGTAGTTCAGCTCTTGCAGACCAAAGTCCAGTTCAAATATTACCCCAGCATTCCACAAATCAGCATTTTATGTCCTTAGTCCCTTGATTCTTAGAGACAGCACGTAGTACATTTTTTAACATAGCAAATGAATGGAAGGAACTAAACACAAACAATAAGTTTAGCTGGGAGGGATCCCATCCTGAGGTTACTATTCCTACCACACCTGGGCCTAAACTTGCTTTCTCCCATGCTGACCTTGAACTCAGGAATCTTTGTGAGCACAGACAGTAAGCTAGCTGGGTAGGATCTGGCTCTAAGACTAGCATCCCCACTATGCTTGGTTCACTCTGTGCCAGGCTGACCTAGAACTCAGAAATCTGACTACCTTTGTTTCTTTCTAAAAACCTGGCTCATTAGTGCAGCTGCCTTTGTTCTTTTAGGTCTGTGAAGCCCCTCATATAATTCATATTGCATCCTTATATTATGCATAGTTGAGAAAGTATACAATCTTAAACTCATGTTTTCAGAGTTTTTTTTTTTTTCCCTCAGCTTTAAGAGCTGTCCTGAAAATCACAGAGTTTACCATTTTGTTAAGGAACACATTCTTGCCTCCTAGACTCATGCTGTTTCTAGGTATCATGGAGTCATTAACTTTGGCAGGGAGAATATTTCCCAAAAGAGGAACATAAAATAAATTATGTACATTATTATACAAATGAACCTTACACTTAGCAACCGCCAACACTCATGGAGGCCCATTCCCTACTAGCTCTGCTCCAGGGTAGGAACTGTGTCATGCTGTCTCTTCCACATGATAGTACTTGGCATTGGATCACAAGATAAAGTTGTTGGTTGAGTTGAGGATACTGTTACATCCCTTATAATAGGAACCTGAACTAAAGATATCAAACCGGTTAACTTAACCTTCTACCACAAGTCGATTTGTAATCAAAAGTAACAAATCACAAACTAATATATGTATTAGTATATAATATATATTATATACTAATAATAGGTATATATATATACTGTATTATAGATATATATATATGTATATATATACGCATGTATATAGGTAGATATATACATGCATATATGTGTGTGTATATACTATATATATGTATAAAGAGAGGGAAATCTATATATTTTTATAGATATATAGAGCTATGATTTGGATTATATGCATTAAAAATTACACTTAAGGTTTTTATTACTGGAACTATTGATGATCTCAAAAGCAAAATCGTTTCAACATTTGTTTCAAAGCCAATATTGTAGAAATCAGGAGTCAGGAAGAATCAGTAGGAGGGCCCATGGGTGATACCTGGGTCAGACACCAATATGGAAACCCATGAATAGACTCTCACTATAGCTTCAGCACATACAAAATGTTTTCAAAGTCACTTTAAATGTATAAAACATACCAAAACTATGTTTTTTCTGGAAATATCTTTGCAAAATCTAGAATGCAACTAACACACTGGCGTCTCATGGGCAAGGTAATCCTAGCTTGGGGAAGCAAGTGCAAAGGCAGAGCCTTTGGAACACTCTAAAGCTCTAGAATGAAGGATGTTACAAAAGAAACAGTGGTAGCATTAAGAGACAGGATACAAACACTGACCAAGATTAAAGTTAATACAGCTAAGGAAGTAAATCAAGAATGAAGTCATTTTGAAGATGAGATGAAAACAAGCAAGGAGCTCTAGTCTGTTAGTAACCCAAATACTTAGAACAAAAAGAATTTTACATTCTTTGTAGATTCTGTAATTTGCATATACATAAGAAGATATATTGGAGATGAAACCTAAAGTTAACTGATAAATCAGCATGAGTTATATAATCCTTATCCACAAAGCTTAGAAGTATTTTATACAGTATGTGTGTGTGTGTATGTGCATGTGTGTCTCTCTGTGTGTTTGTGTGTGTGTGTGTGTGTAATTCTATGTATGTGTAATTCTGTACATGAAATAAACTTTCATGTCCTGGGCTTTTCCCCTTGTTCCTATCATATGATCCCTCACTTGGATTCTGGAGCATTTTGGACAGTTTTATATTAGAAAAGCTCAATTCATACTGTTTTTCCATAATTTTCTAAAAAGGATAGAACATTTATTTTACAACTATCACTCCGTAACAGAGAGAACTATTATGACAGAATCTTAGCATTACACAAATGCTTGATGAAAATAGGACATTTCCTGGGTCCCCATAGGAACAGGAATTGATTCTCAGGTTGGTGAGTTAAGAAGTTTCCACCTCACACCAGTCAGAATAGCTAAGATCAAAAATTCAGGTGACAGCAGATGCTGGAGAGGATGTGGAGAAAGAGGAACACTCCTCCATTGTTGGTGAGATTGCAAGCTGTACAACTACTCTGGAAATCAGTCTGGCGGTTCCTTAGAAAATTGGACATAGTACTACCGGAGGATCCAGCAACACCTCTCCTGGGCATATATCCAGAAGATGTCCCAACCGGTAAGAAGGACACATGCTCCACTATGTTCATAGGAGCCTTATTTATAATAGCCAGAAGCTGGAAAGAACCCAGATGCCCCTCAACAGAGGAATGGATACAGAAAATGTGGTACATTTACACAATGGAGTACTACTCAGCTATTAAAAAGAATGAATTTATGAAATTCCTAGTTAAATGGATGGACCTAGAGGGCATCATCCTGAGTGAGGTAACCCAATCACAAAGGAACTCACACAATATATACTCACTGATAAGTGGACATTAGCCCAGAAACTTAGGTTACCCAAGATATAAGGTACAATTTGCTAAACGCATGAAACTCAAGAAGAACGAAGACCAAAGTGTGGACACTTTGCCCCTTCTTAGAATTGGGAACAAAACACCCATGGAAGGAGTTACAGAGACAAAATTTGGAGCTGTGACAAAAGGATGGACCATCTAAAGACTGCCATATCCAGGGATCCATCCCATAATCAGCTTCCAAACGCTGACACCATTGCATACACTAGCAAGATTTTGCTGAAAGGACCCAGATATAGCTGTCTCTTGTGAGACTATGCCGGAGCCTAGCAAACACAGAAGTGGATGCTCACAGTCAGCTATTGAATGGATCACAGGGCCCCCAATGGAGGAGCTAGAGAAAGCACCCAAGGAACTAAAGGGAACTGCAACCCTATAGGTGGAACAACAATATGAACTAACCAGTACCCCGGAGCTCTTGTCTCTAACTGCATATGTATCAAAAGATGGCCAAGTCGGCCATCACTGGAAAGAGAGGCCCATTGTACTTGCAAACTTTATATGTCCCGGTACAGGGGAACACCAGGGCCAAAAAGGGGGAGTGGGTGGGTAGGGGAGTGGGGGGGTGGGTATGGGGGACTTTTGGGATAGCATTGGAAATGTAAATGAGGAAAATACCTAATTAAAAAATATATATCTGGTGAAAAAGAATGTGAAATTTTGCTAGCTTTCAAAAGAAATAATTATTAGATTTTCAAAAAAAAAAAAAAAAAAGTTCAATGACTCTTGTTGGCATCTACCATAGTGTCTGGGTTTGGTGGTTGTTTATGAGATGAATCCCCAAGTAGGGCAGTCTCTGTATGGTCGTTCCTTCAGACTCTACTCTGAACTTTGTCTCTGTAACTCCACAAGAGCCTGCTAACAGGAGCCTGATATAACTGTCTCCTGAGGGCCGTTGTCAGTGCCTGGCAAATACAGAAGTGGATGCTCACAGTCATCCATTGGACAGAGCACAAGGTCCCCAATGAAGGAGCCAGAGAAAGTACCCAAGGAGCTGAAAGGGTCTGAGGTTCCATAGGAGGAACATCAATATGAACTAACCAGTACCCTCAGAGCTTGTTGGAACTAAACCACCAATCAAAGAAAACACATGGTGGGACACGTGGCTCTAGCTGTATATGTAGCTGAGGATGGCCTAGTTTGTCATCAATGGGAGGAGAGACCCTAGGTCCTGTGAAGGTTCTATGCCCCAGTATAGGAGAATGCCAGGACTGGGAATGGGAATGGGTGGGATGGTGAGCAGGGGAAAGGGGGGGGGGGGATAGGAGATTTTCAAAGGGGAAACTAGGAAAGGAGATAACATTTGAAATGTAAATAAAGAAAATATCTAATGAAAAAAAGAAAAGGAAAAGAAAAAGGGAGAAAGCATGAGAACTATAACTCATCTTTCTGCTTCCTGACTGTATTTACTTTTGTATTGTTGTGATCAAATACCATGATGTTTTGTCTAAAAAAAAAAAGTTCAATGACCATAACTTCCTGGTTGTTGAAATTCAGTGACCCTGGCTGCTTGCTGTTGCTTCTATGCTCACAGGGAAAATGGGGGAAAAGGCAGGGGTTAATGCAGTAGGACCTGGACATTTTCTTTACTGAGTGCTAACCACACACTACATTTACATAATGATTTTATTAATATGCCATTTGTGCTGCAAAAAAGTACAAATAAATTATGATAACAGCTCTGATATTTTTCTTTTTATTTATGTTTATTTTATTTTATTTTTCTAAATCTAGCACACATTACACACAATATTTTAAAGAGAAAATAAGGAGAGGTCAAATCTAGTAAAATTATGTTAATCAGTCAAAATCACCTATTGCCATAGTAGAAACTTATACATTTTAAACTATCATACAGATCTTCATGAAACAACATATAGTTCAGACATTATCATCAAATACTATTCAATATAATGGCATCTTTCTTAAGAAACCTTGACAGAGACATTTTTGTGGTTTTATTGAAAATTTTCTCTATAATGCAATTTTCATACTTACATGAACAATCATTTCCTGATGTCACATCAATATAATAATATGTTACATTTTCAAATTATTTTAATTGTATGTAAATATGTTTTAATTAAAATATGGTTGCATCACTTCCTTCTGTTTCCTCTCTCCAACCTCTTCTATATCTTCGTCTCATGCCCTTTCAAATTGATGGCTTCTTTTTCTTTGATTACTATTGTTGTGTGTATATGATTTCAGGATTTAATACTTCATATTGGATTACCAGTTAGGAGGCTCATTGTGAGGAAGACTTAATCGCTTGTCCCTCTCTCAGCAGTCATTGGTTGATTATAGTCCTTTATGCAGGAAAGAGATGCAGTGAGATTTCCCCTTCTACAGTAGCATGTGCATTTATATTGTCATTGCTAGAGTCTTGTCTAGGCAGCCATTTTTAATAGACACAATCTTACAGGAGACTTCTGACTTATCTGGCTCTTATCATCTATCCAGCCATCTGTGATATTCCCTGGGTCTTAAGTGCAAGAATATGTTATTATATTTTATTCATTTTATCATTACCAAATTCAGCCCTGTTCTTACAAAATGACTTCTAAAAGACACTGAAAATAGCACATTCTACCTGTGGATGATGCTGATCATCAGGCCCAGTGTATATTACCTTATCTTCACCCATCTCATCTAATTTTAAGAGTGGTGAACTTTCAGTACTATAATTGTGTGCTTTAGTTCAGAATATGAAGTGGTGAACCAAACTGTGTTATCATCATGGCTGATCATTAGTTTTTATCATTAAGATAACAAAATCAAGCTGGTTTGGGAAAACTAGTGACTTATATACAAATATTTTGAAAAAATAAATAGGAGCTATAAATAACACAGAACACAATATTCCAAATATATATGTGCTAATAGTGTCTTCTACAGCTTAGAGAATAGAAAAAAAAATCTGAAATGAATGAGACAATTAGTCTTGTGTCTTAAAGAAAATCACTTCCAGCCTGTACAGAACCTAGACAATTCAATGGAGATAATATTCTAGTTACACATTGTGAGGGTGAGGGTTTGTATATTCTTGACCCAGGGAGTGGGACTATTTGGAGATGTGGCCCTGTTTGAGTAAGTGTGGCCTTGTTGGAGTAGGTATGTCACTGGGGGTGTGGGCTTTAAGACCCTTATCCTAGCTGCCTGGAAGCTAGTCTTTTCCTAGCAGCCTATGATGAAGAACTCTTAGCTCCTCTTGTACCATGCCTGTCTGGACAATGCCATTTTCCCACCTTGATGATAATGGACTGAACCTCTGAATTTGTAAGCTAGCCCCAATTAAATATTGTCCTTACAAGAGTTGCCCTGGTCATGGTGTCTCTTCACAGCAGTAAAACTCTAAGAAACACATACTATATTTTACTTTCAATTAAACTTTTATTTTGATTTTAAAATGGGAAATATGGGTTTCAATACTGACATGATTTCACAATCACTTTGAAACCCCCTACAACTTAGAGACTGGGATAACTATAATGCTAACAGAATGGCTTTCCTCATATCATGATCTCTACCAATAGAAATCGGGGTTAATAATTCAAAATTTTAATTTAATATATAAATCACATTTTAAAAGAATCATATGATTTGTTTGTTTGTTTGTTTGTTTTGAGACAGGGTTTCTCAGCGTATCCCTGGCTGTCCTGGAACTAGCTCGTAGATCAGGCTGGCCTTGAACTCACAGAGATCCAGCTGCCTCTCCCTCCTTAGTGCTGGGATTAAAAGTATGTGGCACCCTATGATTTTTTCTTTAATCATGTGTTTAGATTACTTTACGTATATTTTTAAAAACTAAGACAGAAAGAAAAAAACTAAAGAAAAAGATGAATGATATCACTGTATCTCCTTAAAACTTTTTGAGCAGTTTGTTATAAAGTTAAACTAAAATTCTATTTAGAATCAATATTCTGCGCAGCCTACGCATACCTCAGGAACTTGACTGTTTGCTGCCAAGAGTCTCAGCATGCAGAATCTGAATCTAGCTTGTGACATTTCTGCCTATAATAGGATTATCCCAATACTTTCTCACCCCTAGTCAGCATAGAGTTACTCAGCAACAGGAGCATTTAAATAGAGGCCAGGGGTCATATGGGAGATAGGAGACTCAGGCACTGAATTACATTCCTACTTTAGGCTGAAGAGATGTGAATCCTCTGTGGTATTCCTTAGCACTTAGGAGTTACAAACACAACAGCTGACAAACTTGAGGCTTTTAGATACTTTATGTAAAATGTTGCCCAGTAGGAAAATTAAATTCTTGTCTACATCCGAGGCTACATTTAAGTGGATAACAAGCTACCTGAGTATTACAGTTGTATCAAGTACTTTCAGAGGGAAAATACACACACACACACACACACAGACAAACATATCTTTATGTTTATAAGGTGGTAAACTTACCACCTTAATATATACCCCACTCAAAGGCAATACTGTTTACCTCAGACTACAAATAAAATTCAGACAAAAGAATAAAACAAAGACCATCTTAAAATAGTTATATCCCCCACAAAAATTGCCATATTATCTCTCAAATTTTCCTCTTATTACAATAGGCTTATTAAACTATATTGTGTTGTATCTTATTGCAAAATGAATCCTTACTTAATCTGGGAGGTAGGAAATACAGACTGATATAGTTCTTTCATCATCTTTATCATTTCCTTGTGGTTATTTACTTGGCTCCAGACTTTTACAGCAAAGCTTTGCCTGCATCCGCTCAGAACTGTTTTACAGTTGAATGAAGAGCCCACAGGGCAGATGCTAAGAGTACATGTGACTTCTAATGCTCACTTCAAGGACTCTCATGCTCAGTGATAAACAGACTTCAGTAGACAAAACAAGCATGCATTCCTGTTCTGTATGACGATTGCTGAGGCAGTATATTTTATTATTTTCATTAAAAAATAAAAATGCCGCTAAGGGATTAATTATTTTGTTCTAAATGGGGGTGGTATTAAAATTTTTTTATTTAAAGGAAAGAATGGCATTTCTTTAGCATGATGACCCTATGTTTCCCATTTCAAAGACTTAAATTTTTGTGCCTAAAAACCACACTCCATCTGTCTCAGTGTTTGGTCAGGTTAAGTATATGATTAAGTGTACAGTCATCTGACCTTTTAAAGGAATATCCTGAGCCTTAGCAAATAATGTTTTTGATCCATTAACCTTTCAAAAAATCTATACAAGGAAGTAATCACAGATTCAAATACATATATTTATATGCTAATATGTCCATTATGAAACTTATAATTCTATGACTATAAAAAACTTAAATATAGTATTCTGCAGGGATTGCATGCTTTTTAAAAATGTTCAATGAAAAGCAGATACTTGGTCATGGTCGTGGTCTTTGTGAGTTCAAATGCCCTGTTGTGTCTGGGGGGAAATGCTGTTTCTTTAAAACATCCCACCACCTCTAGGTCTTGCAAATTTCCTGGCCTCTCTTCTGCAAAGGTCCCTGATCCTTGAGGGTATTAAGAATACATCACATTCATGGCAGCAGATCACTCCAAAGTCTTTTGCTTTCTTAACACTGTCCAGTTATAGGTCTGTATGTTAATTACCATCTACTGAAAGAAGATCTTGAGAGTCGAGTGATATCCTACTCAAGCTAGACAAAATCCCCACAAATTCCTACCCCTAGCCAAGAAGCTATTCACAAATGATTGCTACAGGGGGAAAGAAAATCAGTTTTCTTCAGTTGAGCAATACCAGGTATATCAACCACACTCCAGGGCAGGCCCCATACTCAGGAGGCGTTAGTCAACACAAAATGAACTCCATGTTTTTAGTGCCTTTTTCTTTTAATTTGTTTGGTTTTTTAAGAGAGGAAACAACATGAAGTTGTTCAGAGTCTGACTTGGCCATGTAAGGGACAAAATGACACAGTTTCCTGCACCTAGAACAAGGCCAGCAGGGCGTAGACCTCCAAGAGTGTTATGGTTGCTGTGAGTGTAAGGCTTGTTTATTTAATACTGTAGATATTTTCAAGTTCCTCCTTTGAGGAATGTCCTCTCTGACAAGGTTAATGACTCCATGACAATCAGAGACAGAATTAGTGTGGGAAATAAGGATATATCTGTGTCTCAGAAAAATGGTAAAATTCTGTGACCTTCAGGATAGCCCTTAAGACTTTGAGATAGAATGCTGAAAATGTGAATTCAAAACTACATTATTTCTCTCCTATGCAAAATATAAATATGCAATGTGAATTGTATTAGTTTCACAGATCTAAAGGACCAGAGGCAGCTTCACTATGAGCAAGCTTGTCAGAAAGATACTAAGGAAGGAGATAAACAGATTTACAGAGTGGATTACATCCAGCTAAATTTTGTTTCTTTGTTTGTGCTTACAAAGGCAGGTAGATTCCTTAGTTCAAGGTCAGCCTGGAACATAGGGATTTCAGGTCCAGAAATGGGCATAGTAGGAATGGTAATTTCAGGGTGGGGTTTCACCCAGCTATCTTATTGTCTATATTTATGCTTGCTGTCTCTTTCTAAGAATCAAGGGACTGACTGGAGTTATTGGATGCTGATTCCTGGAATAATAAAAAAGGGGAACCTGGGGCAATGACTGAATTGATATGTAAATTAAAAACTGGGCTTTTGATCTAGAATGTTTATCCTAGGAAAGGAAACTTTATGTGGGCATAGGGTCTACACCCTATAATGAAAAGGTACCTAGTGGCCATTGCTACACAAGAGTGACATGAGATCTCCTGTAGGCAACAAGCTCCCTATTCAAACTGGCTTCTCTAATGATCCCTCCAAATCTGGCACATTTTGTGTTGACTAATGCCTCCTGAGTATGGGGCCTGCCCTGGAGTGTGGTTGATATACCTGGTATTGCTCAACTGAAGAAAACTGATTTTCTTTCCCCCTGTAGCAATCATTTGTGAATAGCTTCTTGGCTAGGGGTAGGAATTTGTGGGGATTTTGTCTAGCTTGAGTAGGATATCATTCGACTCTCAAGATCTTCTTTCAGTAGATGGTAATTAACATACAGACCTATAACTGGACAGTGTTCAGAAAGCAAAAGATTACTTAGCTAATACCACTAAGACCTAATCCACAGTTCTTTCTATATCCAGCCAAAAGATAAAGCTGCCATGCCATCATGTCATGGCCACTTAATGATTCTTTTCAGCTGCTTCACTAATCATTAGCACTCCCGCCAGAGGTGGGGGCTGCAAAGAAGGGCTCATTCAAATGGGTTGAGGCTAAAGATATTAAAAGTTAGAATGGTGATTCAAGCATGAGCTTAATATCACTGACAAAAACAGTTAATTGGTATCATGTGCACACTCCCTCAATACTATCCCTGGTCCCTATTTTTCTTCATCTTGGGGTATTCTGCCAGTTATCTACCCTGTATTTAAGAATTTAGAATGCAGTTAAACCAACTTCCTAAAGTGTCAATTAGTACCAATATTAATATGACAATGTGAGCTTAACTAACTCAGATTTCAGATTTTATCTGGACTGAACATACATTGAACAAGTACAGAATTTGCTGTTCTGTCTAACAAGCCTGAGTGTTAAGATCTCTAGGCTTTGTTACTCTAGATTTCTTATTGGTTCCTCATTCAAACACGTTGTCTTGTAGAACAGAAACTAAATAACTTTCTATCTTCTTTTGTCCTCTAGCAAATACCTAGTAAATAATATTCTTTCTAATAATTCTTTTAAGAATTGTTGCATGTGTTGCATTTTCAATTTTCTATTATTCTTAGTATATGTTAAAAATAGAAAGAAAGGCAGACTAATATTGCAGCTCATGGCCTTTTAAAAAATATCTATTCTGTACTGAAAAACTCCTCTAGATGCCACAGTGCATGTTGCTTTAATATCACAACTATGTAAGCAATGTGAAGACAAATTAGCATGTCCCTTTTTCAATGTTGGTCTTGTTCTTTTGACAAAATTTCTACAGATTTAGTTATTTTTACATTATGTATATAAGAGTTTCTGCCTGCATACAGGTTTGTCCCTGGTACCCATAGAGGTAAAAAGAAAGAAAAGGGTACCTCAAACCCTGGAATTGGAGTTAATGGGCAGATGTGAGCCACCATGTGCATCCCAGTAGCAAGGTCCTAGTCCTCTGCAGGAGCAGCAAATGCTCCTAACTGTTGAACCATCTCTCTGGTCCCCTTTTTGTTTTCTTTCTAAGTTAGCAGACAAAAGTAATGAATCTTATGGTGGAATATTCAAACATACTTTGTACTTATTGATCATATTCTCCTATTGCCTGTCCCCATACTCCTCTCTCCAATAAGCCTCTTGCTTTCATGTCACATGACCTGAATTACCCTTTCTCTCTCTGCCCTGAAGATCTCTTCTGCCTCTCCAATGGTCCCTTCCTTAGAGATGTCCCCTGGGCTTCTGGGGATGATGCAGATGACCCACCCATGGCTGATTACTCAGTTAGTGATCCCTAGCACTTTGGAATTATGAGTCTCTCCATTAACCACAACCCTCTTCAGAAATCAGCTTCTCTAACCACAGTTCAGAACATCACAGACTTATGTGTCCAGGCTCTATGGGATATAGCTCAAGGGTTCCTGGCAGGTCTTCAGGGAGAAACACACACACATACATAAATACATATATACATACACACACATAATAAAATATGGTGTGTGTGTGTGTGTGTGTGTGTGTGCTGTTAGATCAGAGGCTGCCCCAGATTTCTTATTATACATAAAAAGTGGTTAAGAAAAAAAAACTCTGAGACATTTAAATCATTTTTCTCACTTTTCTTGAATATAGTAAGAATATAATTAGCTGAGCAAGTTGGCTAACTTTATAATATATGTCACTTCCTCAACTTTCAAACCTGAAGCACTGACAAGCTTTGGAATAGAATAAAACACTTTTACTTCCATTAAAAAAACTATACTCTGAAAGATGAAACAAAATATTTGCAATTTTCTCTCTTTCCAAAGAGTAAAGCATACATTTTAAAAGGTTTGGACATTTATGTTAGTGAGTATTTCTTGTGTAGCAAGTTAAGATGCTGTGATAGGAGAAATTTGTTTTTCTCACCATCAAGTACTCAGTCCCCACTACTGGGCAGCTTCACATCTGCCAGATCCATTGCCATTTAATTACTGTGGGAATAAACTAGCAATTTAGGCTCCTGGTTTGATGGTGCAGTCACTCATGGCATAAGCTACAGCAGATGCTTCTCACAGTTGATCTCATGATGGGCACAGCCAGTGGGCAAAAATAGATAAAATTGAGGAGCAGTCTTTCTACTTTCTATTCAGTCCATAACTTTATTAACTGAAATGGTGCGTCCCACACTGAGGGTAAGTCTTCCTACCTTGACTAACTATATCTAAAAACTTCCTCAGGGATGCCCAGACATTTGTCTCCATGGTGATTTTAAATCCACCAAACTGACGATTGGTATTACAGCTCCCAAATAATAAGAACAATCTTGAACAAAGAGAAATAATTTTAAAAATCAAAGATGGAAACACCACCATGACTTCAAACATTTTCAAAGCTGTCAGAATCAAAATAGCATAGTATTGGCATTAAAAAAAATGGGTGAACAGATCAATAGAATAAAAGAGAGAATCCAGAAATAAACCTATACATCCACAGTCAACCCTCAACTGGTTTTTAAAGACTGTGCCAGAGCATATATGGAGAAAATGACACGTTCCTCAATTGATGGAAACCTAAAAAGGCAGAATTGAACTATACCCTTCTTTTGTATAACATATACAAAACCAACTCAAAATGGATCAAGTACTTAAGTTTAAGGTTTTTTAACTATCACACACACACACACACACACACACATAGACACAACTAAGATAAATAAGGAAACTGGTATAGGGGTTGCTATATTTTTACATAAAACACAAAAGACAAAAAAGAGAGTAGACAAACAGGAGTATACTAAACTAAGAAAGTTCTACACATCTAGGGAAATTATCAACAGAGCGAAGAGAAATCCTACAGAACAGGAAAAATGTTTTCAAATCATTCATCTAATAGGCATTAATATCTTGAATGAACATAAAAATAGCAAAAATTAAAAATTAATATTGAAAATCCCATTAAACAGGCAAATATTCTAAAGAGCCATTTCTCCCAAAATGGTATACAGAGTACCAACATGGACATGAAAAATATTTAAAACACTAATAATGAAATCATAAGGAGACCCTAACTTACCCAAGTTAGCATGATTAATTAAAATTTAAGTTTATTATGAAAAATTTATATACTGTTGGAAGAATTTTAAATTAGTAAGACATTATTTAAACCAACATAGATTCTTCAACATAAGAGACAGAAATATAACCACAGTATTATCTAGTAACTTATTACTAAGTACATATGTAAAGAAAAAAATCAATATAGCAAGTAGTAAACTGAACCTCAATACTTACTGCAACATTATTAATAATTACCAAGATATAGAATCAATCTAAAAAGTTAATCTTGTCATTTGTTGCAACATAGATGGAACTGAATGACAGAATGTAAGTAAAATAATACAGGAACAGAAAGAAAACTATTAATCTCACATTTATGCAGAAATAAAAACAAAAAAATTAAAAGTTGACTTCATAGACTTAGAAAGCAGAATAGGGGTAAAAAATGGTATAAAATGACTATATTGTGTGGTTTAATTTAGTATATTGACAGTATAGCATATTATTTAAAACCACAACAGAGTGACTACTGTTTTTTATGAGATAGATAGATAGATAGATAGATAGATAGATAGATAGATAGATAGATTGATGATAGATAGACTCTATTTTGTTTTTTTGGTTTTTATTTTTAGTCTTTTTAATTTTTTTGGTTTTTCAAAACAGGGTTTCTCTGTGCAGCCATGACTGTCCTTGAATTCACTATATAGACCATGCTGCTTTCAAACTCAGATCTGTCTGCCTCTCTCTGCCTCTCTGCCTCTCTGCCTCTCTGCCTCTCTAGTGCTGGGATTAAAGGTGTGTGCCACTCTCAGGCTAAAAGTGACTAACAGATCTCATTGCATATTTCAATGAGCTAGGAGAGTTTAAAACAAAAACAGTAAATGTTTCAAGAACTAAATACTAATTATCTAAAATTATCATACCATATCCTACAAATATGCACAACTATCATACATTAATTTAAAGTTAGAGATAATGTGAATATACACCTATGTGTGAGGCTCACTACAGAAATGTTCTGAGAGAAATGTAAAGCACTGGTTCTTGTATTAGAAAAGACAAGACTTCTCTAGTGTTCTGTGTCTACAGTCCAAACAGTCCAGCAAGAAAACAGAACCTAACCCCCACAGGTAGAACCTGTTGCAAAGGAAGTGGGGAGAAAGAGGAGCAGAGACAGACTATGGGTATTTGTGTTGCTACCTGAAAGTCTAGAAAAGGACAAAGCAAAAGCAAAGTTCTGCTTCTTTAATATTAATATGACTGACAAATATAAAGGACAAACTTAAAAATAAAAACTATTAATACCAAAAATAAAACAGGAATGTTCTACAGGTCCTGAAGACATAAGATGATGATGATGATGATGATGATGATGATAATGACAATGATGATGACAATGATGATGATGAAATACAAGTACTTCTTTATACAGATATGAGATAATAAACAAAACAGGATAATTCTTAGAAAATTATAAGATATAATAATCTTCATCTATTTATAAACCCATCCTTTGAATAGCTGTGTAACTATCAGGGAAAAAAACACCAATTTGGTTTCGTTGAAAAATGCTAACAAATGTTAACAAAAGTGTGCAAATCTGTTCTAGAATACAGGAAAACAGGAAATACAAGTTTATTTTACCAAGCTAGAAAGCACAATTAATTGTACTAATAAATAACAATATCAAACAAGCACTATAGCCCCCAAGAGTAGACCCAGAAACTCCTAATATAATCACAAGTGAAACTTAGAGAGTATTTGCAGATTATATGCCATAACCAAGGAGACTTTCTCCAAAGATCTAATGATAAATTAATATTCAAAAACCAAGCAACTAGATTACTATATTTACAAACTAAAGTGGGAAAATGCATGATCTTATTGACCAATACACAAAACCAACAAGACAATACATATTCATAATAAAGAAGAACTGAAAATATAGGCAAAGAAGAGAATGTTTTTAATTTGATAGAGGGTACTATGAAAACTATATGATTAACATGACTAATGATCAATACAATATTTTCCCTACAATGGAGATATTGTCAATAATTTTTGTCACCCTTCTCAAAAGAAACATGAAAATTCTAGCCACAACAATCAGACAATATAAAGAAACAGAGAATATATGGTGGGGAAGGGAGGCTTATAATTCACTATTTGTAGTTGAAAAACTATGTTAATAGATACAGAAATGTCCTAGAGCCACAAATTCAATTAGGAAAATCATATTGCACAAGATAAAGACATGAATGTCTATGTCTAATGTAGTGATAAAACTACAAACACTAAAAATTAAAATATGGCAAAATTTACAATCAGTCCAAAAGCAAAATAAATAAATAGATGTAAATATAACAAAGTATAGGTAGAACTGGTTACACAGGGTTGATAAAAGAAAACGAGGAGGATCTAAGTAATGGAAGGATAAGCTGTTGTCATAGAGTAGAAGATTGATGAAGTAAACTTGCCAATTCTCTCCTGTCTTAATCAATGTACTATTACTGTAAAGAGATGCTGTGAGTACAGCAATTCTTATAAGAGAAAGCATTTAACTGTGAACTTCATCATGTTTTGAAAATGGTTTGGTTTAATCCAGTATCATGCAGGAAGCATGGTGTACAAGGCAGACACAGGACTGGACAAGTAGCTGAGAGTTCTAGATCTGGATCCATAGGCAGAAGAAAGATAGCAATACTGGACCTAGTTTGGATTATTGACAACTCAAAACTCATCCCCAGGGATACACTTCCTCCAACAAAGCCACACATGCACCAATAAGGCCATACCTCCTAATTCTTCCCAATTAATGGTGACTAAGATTTCAAATATATGTGCCTATTGGGTTCAATATTATTTAAACTACCACATCCCAAATTTAGCATAATTTTATGAAAATAATAGGTAAGAGTCTCTGTACAAATAGATGAAAATTTTCTAAAGTTGACATGAAAACAAAAGAAATGATAGAATCACCAAAGAAACATTTGTGGAAAAGTTGGAGAAGTTCTTCCTCTCCTCCAAATCTTATCTCCCACACTCACAACCCCATTCTATCCCATCTTAACCCCAGTTCTATAGCAGATTCCCTGCTGTGGCCTTCCCCTTCCTCTATACTCTATCTCCAGTGGATCACACACATCTTCTTCAACCTTCCTAACACCAACTCACCCCTGGTCTTTGCTCAAGACTCCAGCAGATATTCCTTCCCTGGAAACCAGTTCCAGCCCTTGAGACAACTAAGGTTGCCAGAGAAGCAAGGTAGCCAGCCAAGCAGCTAGGAAGATTCAGGTCTTCACTCTCCTTCTCCTCCAAATCCAAATCCAAAGCTCAGCTCTTATTCCCAGCTCTGGAGCAGAACACTTGATGTGGCTTCTTCATACTGTCTCCATTCCAAGGGAAGTAAGCAGATTCTGATTTCACAAAAAGCTTTCCTCACTCTTGTAGGTCTACTCTATAGTCCCCCTTTCTAGCCCATCTCCATCTCTTAAGTGTCAGCTCCCAATACCAAGAAATACATTTTAGCCTCCAAATATTAATTATAATTAATTAATATTAATTATAATTATAATTAATTACATATAAATAATTTATATATAATTATATATAAATATATAATTATAATATTAATTATAATTAATAAATATTACATTTAGAACCTCCAAATATTATATTTAGCATGATCCCAGAAGCACCCTCCACCCAGAACACACAATCACTACATCCTCCTAAAAACCAAAAAGGGTGTCAGAATCCAAGGGAGAAAACAACTACTCAAAGTCACAATATTAGAACCTAGAATTTCAATCTTCCCAAACCCAAATGTCTAGGTTCCAACATAAAAACATAAGAAATAGCTAGAACAATATGTTTCCACTACAGTCAGCAACCATATCACAGTAGGCCCTGAGTATTGGAATGTAACTGAAGCACAAGAAAAAAAGGCCTTAAAATAATATTTATGAATATAATAGAGGTCCTTAAAGATGGAATTACTAAACTGCTTAAAGAAATATATGGAAACAAAAACAGTAAAGGAAAATGAAGAAAACAGTTCAAGATCTGATAGTAGAAAGAGAAGGAAATAAAGAAAATACAAACTGAGAGAAACCTAGAGATGAAAAATGTAGGAACTTAAACAAGGACCTAATAGTCAAGTCTCACGGGCAGAATAAAAGAGATAGACGAGACTTCCAGACACTGAATACATAATAGAAGAAATTAATATCTTTCTCAAATAAAACTTAAATCTAAAAAAGACTTGGAATAAAACATCCAGAAACAATAGTACACTATAAAAATACCAAAGCTAAGAGTATTAGGAATAGAAAAATAGAAACCAAAAAAACAAAAACAAAAACCAAAAAACGGGGGAAAAAAAGAAAGAAAATTAGAAACCAAAGTCAAACACATTGCATACATTGTCAATAAAATCATAGAAGAAAATCTCCCAAACCTAAGGAAGGAGATGTTTATCGATATACAAGAAGCACAGAACACCAAAGGCTGTAACAGAAAAGAAAGTCTCATTAATACAAAGTAATCAAAACACTAAATGTACAGAACAAAGACACAAACATTAAAAGCTGTGTACTAGCTAGTTTTGTGTCAACTTGACACAGCTGGAGTTATCACAGAAAAAGGAACTTCAGTTGAGGAAATGCCTCCATGAGATCCAACTGTAAGGCATTTTCTCAATTAGTGATCAAGGGGGAAATGCCCCTTGTGGGTGGGACCATCTCTGGACTGGTAATCTTGGTTCTATAAGAGAGCAGGCTGAGCAAGCCAGGGGAAACAAGCCATTAAAGAACATCCTTCCATGACCTCCCTCTGCATCAGCTCCTGCTTCCTGACCTGTTTGAGTTCCAGTCCTGACTTCCTTGGTGATAAACAGCAGTATGGAATTGTAAGCTGAATAAACCCTTTCCTTGCCAACTTGCTTCTTGGTCATGATGTTTGTGCTGGAATAGAAACCCTGACTAAGACAAGCTGCAAACAAAAAAGGGAAACAAACAAAAAAGGGAAAAAGCACAAGAAACATATAAAGGCAGACCTATTAAAAGACACTTGACCTCCCAACAGAGACTGTAAAAGCCAGAAGGGCCTACATGGATGTTCTACAGCCTCTAAGGAACTCCAGATGCCATCCCAGACTACTATATCCAGCAAAACACTCAATCACAATAGATGGAGAAAATAAGACATTCCATGATAAAGCCAAATTTAACCAATATCTACCTACCTACAAATCCAGTTGTAAAGAAGTTTCTAGAAAGAAAACTCCATACTAAAGAGGTTAACCACACACAAGAAAACACAAGGAATAAATAATCCCAGGCCCAGCAGACCAAAATAGGATAAACACACACATCCACCAAAACAAAATAACAGGAATCAACAAATGCTGCTCATTCATATCTTGCAACATCATCCTTCTGCTGCATTCAAGAAACTCAGCATCAAGGATAGACATTACCTTGGGGTAAAGGAACAAAAAGATGCTCCAGTCCAAGAGGACCTAAGAAACAAGCTAGTATAGCTACCAATAATATCCGATAAAGTAGACTTCAAACAAAAACTAATAAGAGATAGGGAAGGATACGACATACTTATCAAAGGAAAAATCCACCAATTTTTAACAGCTATGCACCAAACACAAGGGCACCTGGGTTCACATAAGAAATACTACAACAGTTTCAATCACATACAATCCTCAAACACTGACAGTGGGAGACTTCAATAACCCTGTTCACCAATAGACAGATTATCCAAACAAAAACTAAAGAGAAACTCTAGAGCTAACAAATGTTATCATCTAAATGGACCTAACAGTTATTTACAAAGCATTTCACTTAAACCCAACAGAGTATATCTCTTCACTGCACTTCATGAAACTTTCATCAAAGTGGACTATATGTTCAAAATGCCAAGCAAATATTAACAGATAAAAGAAAATTAGAGTAACACCTTATGTCCTATCAAACCACTACAGGTTAAAGCTAGATATCAACAACAGAAGCAGCAGAAAGGTTACAAACTCATGGAACCTCAACAAATCACTTCTGAATGAAAGATGGATCAAGACTGAAATTAAGAAAAAAATTTAAAGATTTATTTTTTGTGTGTGAGTGTTGGAGTGGTCATTATATTAACGATGTTAACTCCTCTGTTGCTGACAATTCTTCAATTGTAGGTGGTGCTGAGCACAAGCCTAAACAGTTCAAGTAGCCAGGTGTAAAGTTTCTTAGAAAGGGGTTTTGGATGTAGCATGATTGATAAGAAATATGTAAAGCGAGTAGCTTTTTTGTTGATGCTATCTATGTCTGTTATCTTTTTTGTTTATTATGAATATTTTACTCATACACACTTGTTGTAGGGAGATGACTTGACATACGCATAGATCTGAGGTAGTTAGAATTTCCATCTCTTTAAACACTGAACATTTGTAGTAGGTAATAATGATACATATTAATGGGAAATTGTACATATTTCAATATAGTTACACAGTGTATGAAATTCAAATAAAGTAACATTTTTATCTGCTCATTATTACTTTATGTTCAGAGGCATCGAAAACACTTCTAGTTATTTCTGAAAGAATAACTTGTGCTGTAGAGTACTGAAACTTGTTAATGCCTGGTACTAGCATTTCTAGTCCCTATATCGCGTCCCTCTTCTCTCACTGTTTCCCAATCTCTACCTCTACCATCCAGCATTGTCATATGCTGAGACCAACCTTCCCAGCTTCTGAACTTGGAAGAGCCCTTGGAATCCTCACCTTTGCTGAGTGTGTCATTTAATCACACATGAATGGTCACTGGATTCACCTATTTCTTGCAAACATTATTTTTCTTGACCTCTACACAAAAGACCCATTTCCATATATGCCCTAGAGTCCAACATGGATGGGTAGGAGAGTTTCACAGGAAACATACAAAAAGCCATGGAAATTTTGGGTGACATGGAAATTTTTTCTAAAAAGAAAATGTAAGTTATTTTTTCTCTCTAATATAGTGCAATACATTCTTTTTTTTTTACATTGTATGACATTATCTTTTTTATTAGCTATTTTCTTCACTTACATTTCAAGTGCAATCCCCAAAGCCTCTTATACCCTCCCCCAACCCTGTTCCCCAACTCACCCACTCCTGCTTCCTAGTCCTGGCATTCCCCTGTAACTGGGTCATATGATCTTCACAAGAACAAGACTTCTGTTCCCATTGAGGTCCAAATAGGCCATCCTCTGCTACATATGCAACTAGAGACATGAGCTCTGGGGGGTACTGGCTAGTTCATATTGTTGTTCCTCTTATATGGTTGCAGACCCCATTAGCGCCTTGGGGACCCTGTGATCCATCCAATAAACGACTGTGAGCATCCACTTATGTATTTGCCAGGCACTGGCATAGCCTCACAAGAGAGAACTGTGGCAGGGTCCTGTCAGCAAAATCTTGCTGGATACACAATAGTGTCTGGGTTTGGTGATTGTATATGGGATGGATCCCCTGTTGGGGCAGTCTCTGGATGGTCCTTCCTTCCATCTCAGCTCAGAACTTTGTCTTTGTAACTCCTTCCATGGGTACTTTGTTTCCCATTCTAAGAAGGAACAAAATATCCACACTTTGGTATTCCTTTATCCTGAGTTTCATGTGTTTTGCAAATTGTGTCTTAGGTATTCTAAGTTTCTGGACTAATATCTGCTTATCAGTGAATGCATATCATGTGTGTTCTTTTGTGAGTGGGTTACATCACTCAGGATGATATCCTCCAGATCCATCCATTTGCCTAAGAATTTCATGGATTCATTGTTTTTAATAGCTGAGTAGTATTCCACTGTGTAAATGTACCACATTTTTTGTATCCATTCCTCTGTTGAGGGACATCTGGGTTCTTTCCAGCTTCTGGCTATAATAAATAAGGCTTCTATGAACATAGTGGAGTATGTGTCTGTATTACAATTTGGAACATCTTCTGGGTTTATACCCAGGAGAACTATTGTTGGATCTTCCAGTAGTACTATGTTCAATTTTCTGAGGAACCATGAGACTGATTTCCAGAGTGGTTGTACCAGCTTGCAATCAAACCAACAATGGAGGAGTGTCCCTCTTTCTCCACATCCTCACTAGCATCTCCTATCACCTGAATTTTTGATCCTAGCCATTCTGACTGGTGTGAGGTGGAATCTCAGGGTTGTTTTGATTTGCATTTCCCTGATGATTAAGGATGTTGAACCTTTTTTGATGTGCTTCTCAGCCATTCAGTATTCCTCAGGTGAGAATTCTTTGTTTAGCTCTGTACCCCATTTTTAATAGGGTTATTTGATTTTCTGAAGTTCATCTTCTTGAGTTCTTTATATATATATTGGGTATTATTCCCCTATCTGATTTAGGATTGGTAAAGATCCTTTCCCAATCTGTTGGTGGCCTTTTTGTCTTATTGACAGTGCCTTTTGCCTTAGAGAAACTTTGCAATTTTCTGAGGTCCCATTTGTCAATTCTCGATCTTACAGCACAAGCCATTTCTGTTCTATTCAGGAATTTTTCCCCTGTGCCCATATCTTCGAGGCTTTTCCCCACTTTCTCCTCTATAAGTTTCAGTGTCTCTGGTTTTATGTGGAGTTCCTTGATCCACCTAGACTTGACCTTACTACAAGGAGATAAGAATGGATCAATTTGCATTCTTCTACATGATAAATGCTAGTTGTGTCAGCACCATTTGTTGAAAATGCTGTCTTTTTTCCACTGGATGGTTTTAGTCCCTTGTCAAAGATCAAGTGACCATAGGTATGTGGGTTCGTTTCTGGGTCTTCAATTCTATTCCATTGATCTACCTGTCTGTTGCTATACCAGTACCATGCAGTGTTCATCACAATTGCTCTGTAGTCAGGTTGAGGTCAGGCATGGTGATTCCACCAGAGGTTCTGTTATCATTGAGAATAGTTTTTGCTATCCTAGGTTTTTTTTTTGTTGTTATTCCAAATGAATTTGCAAATTGCCCTTATTAACTAGGTGAAGAATTGAGTTGGAATTTTCATGGGGATTGCATTGAATCTGTAGATTGCTTCTGGCAGGATAGCCATTATTACTATATTGATCCTGTCAATCCATGAGCATGGAGATCTTTCCGTCTTCTGAGATCTTCTTCGATTTCTTTCTTCAGAGACTTTAATAATAATAATCTTGGAGTAATTCTAACCAAGCAACTGAAAGATTTTATATATATATTAAAGTCTCTGAAAATGAAATTAAAGAAAATATCAGAAGATGGAAATATTCCCCATACTCCTAAATCAGAAGTTGGCTCTTGAAAGGACAATGTTCAACTTCATATAGAAACACACACACACACACACACACATTTATTTGTTTATTTATTTATGTATTTATTTATTCAAACAGTTAAAACATAAAAAAACCTACTAGAAGTATCACCAACCCAAATTTCAAGTTGTACAGAGGAGCTATAATAATAATAATCAGCATATCATTGACACAAAAAATAGACACATTGATCAGTGGAAATAAACTGAAGACCCAGAAGTAAATATCTACAATCATGACACATGATTTTTTTTTTTTTTTTTTGGTCAGGAAGTCAGAAATACACACTGGAAAAGAAGAAAGCATCTTCAAGAAATGGT
Source organism: Mus caroli (assembly GCF_978045245.1). Classification (NCBI taxonomy): domain Eukaryota; kingdom Metazoa; phylum Chordata; class Mammalia; order Rodentia; family Muridae; genus Mus; species Mus caroli. Next base: position 54,215,655 of record NW_028227265.1, read on the forward strand.
GCTAGTCAAACTGGATGTCTATATGTAGAACAACTCAAATAGACCTTATACAAAAATCAACTCCAAATAGGTCAAAGAGCTTAACATAAAACAAGATACAATAAAACTTATAGAGGAGAATATAACCTTGAACTCATTGCACAGGGACTTTCTAAACAGAAAACCATTAACACAAGCATTAAGATCAGCAATTAAGAAATGGGACCTTATGAAACTGAAACTTCTACATGGAAAAAACACTATTATTTAGACAAAACAGCAGCCTATAGAATGGAGAAAGATTTTTACCAACTACATACTCAATAGAGGGAAAATATACAAGATATATAAAGAGTATAATACACTAGATATTAAGAAATCAAGTAACTCAATATAAAAAAAATAGGGTAAAATATGAACCAAGAATTCTCAATAAAGGAAACTCAAATAGCTGAAAAACACTTAAAGTGATGTTCCACATCCTTAGCCATCAGGGAAATACAAATCAAAATTGCTTTGATATTTTACCTTACCCAAGCCAGAATGACTAAGATCAATAAAACAAATGACAGCTCATGCTGGCAATGATTTGGAGTAAAGGGGACACTTAGTAATTGCTGATGGAGCAACAAATTTGCACAATCACTATGAAAAGTGTGGTGGTTTCTCACGAAGATGGGATCAGTCTACTTCAAGGTCCAGCCATATCACTCTTTAACATATACTCAAAGGACACTTTATCCTACAGAGACACATACTTAATCATGTTCATTGCTGCTCTATTCATAATAGCCAGGAGTTGCAGACAGCATAGATGTCCTTCAAGAGATGAATAGATAAGGAGAATGAGTGTACACAATCAGATATTGCTTAGACATTAAAAAATAAAATCATGAAATCTGAACGTTAATGGATAGAATTAGAAAAAAGCCAACCTGAAGAAATTCACAGCTAGAAGACAAATGTTATGTATTCACAAACATGTGGATATTATTTTTTAAATCAATGATAAGCAGACTACAATCTGTAGAACTATATATGTTAGTTAGGTATAGGATAAGGAACTAGGGTACACAAATCTCCCTAGGAAAGGGAAATAAAATAGGTATAAACATAAAAATGGGTTGAGAGAACTAGAATGGAAGGATCGAGTGAGCAGAGAAAGAGAAGAGGAGACAAATGTAGGAAATACAGGTAGAGATATTAAATTAAAGGCCATTTGAGGGCTACTGAAATTTCCAAATAATGAGAGATACAGCCTGAATAGATAGCACAGGGTAAAATTAAATACTAGTTTGCTGTTTAAGAAACATAGCAATAAAATGAATCCTAATGACATTCTGCTGTACTCATAGCATAGAACAATGCATTGCTCAGCCATCCTCATAGAAGCTTCTTCCTGGGGCAGAGGGGAAGAAATACAGAGATCTATAGCTAGACAATATGCAGCAAATGTGAGGCCTCAGAAAGCACAGAGCTCTAAATGTAATGTCTTCACCAAATCTCTCTCCTTAAAACTCAGAAAAACCCATAGAAAAGGAGGTTGAGAGGATGAAACCCATAGAAAAGAGACAGAGAGGATGGAGGACACCAAGGAAACAAATCCTTCTAGACCAACAGGCTCAGTGCATGTATGAACTCACAGAGGCATAGACAACATGCACAGGGTCTGCACCAGTCTTTACCAGCTGGGATCTTAGAGCTGAAAAAGGAGTAAACACATGCCCTTGTCACTATCCCAGAAGCTAGCTGCAACTAATAATTACTTACAATGAAAATTTAGTTTTCATTGTAGAGTAGGCTAGCAGTGAATAGTCTAGAGAAAACAAATTCAATGGCTTTTTTTCAGGTTCCTTGTCAGGGTCTCTCTCTCTCTCTCTCTCTCTCTCTCTCTCTCTCTCTCTCTCTCTCTCTCTCTCTCTCTCTCTCTCTCTCTCTCTCTCTCTCTCCTTCCTTCCTTCTTTCCTTCCTCCCTCTTTTTGCCCTAAAAGTTCTTTTTGTAAATGTTATCTCTTCTGATCTTGTGTTTTTATGGGATTCCTGAATGTGCAAATGAGTGAATCTCTGCATCTATAACTGTCCATTTCTCGAGCTCTTCCCTTCTGTTTGTTTGTTTGTTTGTTTGTTTTATCCATTCCAATGTGTTAGTTTTGTTTTATCTTATAAAATCTTATATTATTCCATTGTTATCCCTTAGATGCCTGTTGTTTTTTGATGAGAAACAGAAAGGGGGTAGATCCAGATGGGGAAATAGACTTGGAGGAGTAAGGTAGAAGAAACCATAATTGGGATATACTGTATGAAAAAAATCTATTTTTAATAAAAGAAAAATAAATAATGTGGAAAAACAATCTACCCAGTTTCATGACTCACTACACAGCAATGATGTCCATCACTATGTGGTATTGCTTTAGACATATATATCAATGGGAGGAAATGAAGATCACAGAAATATAAAAATATTCCCAATTCAGTTTTAACAAGAATGAAAATAAGTTTGACGAATGTCAAGCCTCTTCAACTGGTGCTAAAATTACTAACTACAGAGCAATTGACCCTCAATAACTTTGCATGAAGTTATCTCAAATAAATGAATATTTATGTGAAATTAGTATGTTTGGAAAGAAAGTCAAAACTAGGAAATGAATCATTTATAGCTACTACAAATGAGCAGGCAGCTCACTCAGGGAAAGAAGTTATGCAGCTATTCAAATGACTGGCTTATAAATTGATGAATTATAGAACCTATACTGCCTAGTTTATTTAAATGCTCTGGTACAGAATTTCTAAACATGTATTTGATATTAAACATTCTGCAAATATGTACTGACTTATATTAACTTTTAAGCACTGAGTTGTCACTACCTATCAGACAGCAGATCAATTTTAGAGCCTTTACAGTAGAATGTTTATGCAGATATTTGAATTTGTATTGAATTTCACCTCATTATTGCACAGGAGTAAAAACACTGAAGAACCTACTTGCTGTTCCTACATGTAAGGCATATAAATCCAAATGAATTTGAAAGAGAGATGAAAAATATTATATAGCCAAAATAGAAAATCCTTATCTTGAACATGATATTTGTTAGCTTTAAGACATTAATTCTATGTGAGAGTTATAAAGAGACAAAATTAACTATAACAACATAAAACACTAAAACGGAAAAAAGCTATTGCTGAATAGTGTTTCTTACAAGAGAAATGTAACTAGAAATGTGATAATTGTCCACAGCTATAAAGAACAGTTACTCATGCTGTCAAAGGCAAAAACCTGCTCAGACTTTGTACACTGGACTATGGACACATACATAGAATATATTCTTTATGGCATTGTTTGGTGGATCAGTCTGAAAACAAAGCTCAGAGTAGAGAGTAAAATTATTCTTCATTGAACCTCATTATGAAGATATATAATTGAATATTGCTTTATTTGTATTATAATATTTAAAATTAAAAAATAACTAGTAATAGGGTGACTACTATACCCCCTTCACCATGGGCACCATATGTAATCTAACCTGAAAATTGTTTTAAACTAATTGTATTATTTTACACCCCCAAAATCATACCATAACATTTAGAATTTCCACCTCTGGCTGGGATTATATAACAAAGATAGGATTTGCTCTATATTTGAAGCAAATGAATAAATAAACCAAATATATAGTTAGAAACCAAATATACACTTAGAAATCATGCAGTGAAGGATTGGTGAAGCCTAAGACAAAAGACTCAAAAAACAATTAAGATTCGAGGTTCTGGCCTCTCTTTGAGGAGGAGGCTCTGAGAATCACTGAAGTACCCTCGACACTCTCGCCATCCTGTTGAGGACAACATGAACCAGGTCCTGCTGAGATTTACTTTGGACTCTGGTTGGAATGTAACTGGCTCAGAACTATGATATACCAAAAATTGACTTTAAAAACTTGAACACATTAAAAAGGACATGGAAACCCAGATTAAATGCCCTCGTTCCTGACGTCTATGCCACCATTCCGTTCTGGACCATTAGTTCAACCGTTCGAGGGGTTACCTCCTTTCCAGCCTCACCCCAAAACTTTGTGTTCCTCTTCATCTCAGACCCTGTGTACTGCCCCAGAGCCATAGTACATATTTCCAGGAACTTTCTATCTCCCGACTTCCTCTTTCCAGTTACATGGGAGGTCTTGAGCCTGCAATTATGATTCTAGACTAACAAACAGAGCCTTTCAAAAGTAGCTGCTCACCTATCCTATGGGATTACCACTATTTATTGTCAAAAGAAAAATTAATAAGCTTTGTAAAGCAGATCAGATACAAGTAATGCTGATTTCACTGTCTAGCAGTTAAAAATGGGAATTCATTCCACATTTGTTACTAAATTATATTGTTTCAAAGTAATTAAAATTAGTACCTCCAAGCCAATTTCTGGTGAATTATCCACTTATTTTCATTTATTTGTTATCAAGGAGTTCCATGACTGATAAGTTAACCAATAAATAATAATTTTTAAAAAGCTAGCCTTACAATGGTGACTGCCTACCTCCTTAAGACATTTTAGGCCAAGAGGAAAGTGGAGGCCAAGCATGGGAGTAGAAAGATTCTACAGAGAAATTCAAAGATGTCTAGAAATGTACAAAAAGGAGTCCTCATAAGCCTCCAGCTAAAACTGAGGATCATCTGATCCAAGTGACATTTAGTATAATCCAACTTAAAGAAAACTATTTTTTTTCTCTGTATCATTTATCCACTTGAACCAAACACATGTGTAATACTGAGAATGTTCATTTAATTACAAATGCTATTAATAACTACATAAAGTCAGTATTATCACTTTTATAAAAATTTTAATAGAATGAAGGCATTAATTTAGGACACATGAAAACCCATTAGCATAGCAGCATAAAACTAGTGAGCAAGAGTATTTTAAAAAGGAATATGTAACTGAAAGGGTTAAATTCAGGTTGGAGGTCAGTAAAAAGCTGACCATACCACAGCTTCTCTGAAGTGCTGGTGTTGACACCAGATGGAAGGGTGTTAATCCCTGAGTGACAAGCGAGGCAGTAGAGAGAATAACTAAGCATTTATTTGAGAAACAGAGCATTAAGAAGGAAGTAACAGTACCCAGAGCAATCAGAGAGGAATTGGAAGATTATTACAATTTTATCACTAATAAAAAGGACTAGAATTGTGAGGTCTCTGAAAACACCATGGCCAGCAAAGTATTATGAGGAAAGAATGGACATCCAGTTCAGCATGAATGCTGCTGTTGCTTCAAACTTTGAGAGTCTGACCTGGAGTCATATTTAAATACAGCATACTTTGAAAATAAGTTCCCTGGTGGTAATTAACTCAATCTCATGTGTACAGCAAAGCTTAAGGCATGATTACATTGAAACTCTTAGTACATGGGGCCTCTTCCATAGAGATGGCTTCTCTAGATTTTCTGCAGAAACAATGCTCAGGATAAGGGCATAGGGAGGATGAGGTAAACACAAGAGTCTCAGGAAACCAGTCTGGCCTGGCCTAGCACAAAGCTCACCAGGTTGTTAAATATCTACACTCCCACTGGGAAAGTACTTGTGATATCTTCCAGAAAGATGAGTTCTATTGGCTGAGAAAAACAGTGTTCAAAATAACAGTCTGGGAAGGACTCCCGAGATAAACAAATCATAGGGTCAGGAGCAGGCCAGAGAGAGGGTAGGGTGGGGCTTGGCCTGAACATATGGAGAGCTGCAAAGATCACCAGACTATTAACCACACTCATGCCCAGTCTTCTGGGTGGAAAACAAGTTATACATATACTCCTAGGAACTGGCAACCCTGCATGTTTTACTTTCCTGGTTTCCCTAGTAATTATCTGTGAGCACAAGGATGTCTGCGCCCCTCACATAGGATATTTATGTAATGCCAATTGTCTCAAATAATAGAACAATGAGTAATGTGAGACCAACATCCACAAAAGGAAAGAATCAATTTCTGTCCTTATTTAGGGGAACAGAAATGATATGAGATAAACGATATTTTTTCTTCAAAAGAAAAGTAGGAGACAACTGGCCACCTTCCTGGTCAGAGCAGAGGTGTCCGCCCAGTCTAAGAGGCTTCTGCCTCAGGTTCCACGGGAGCCAGCTTGGTTCCGGGACTCCTCGGAGGGCAGTCTGCACAGGTGAGAGTGTGGAATACAGAGGCCAGCAGTCTCTGGGACAGGCAAGAGCCACAGAGCCTCTGAGGCGGCACCATTTTCGGCTCCAGACAACCGGCCACCTTCCTGGTCAGAGCACAGGTATCTGCCCGGTCTGAGAGGCTTCTGCCTCAGGTTCCTCGGGAGCCACCTTGGTTCTGGGACTCCGCAGAAAGTAGTCTACACAGGTGAGAGTGTGGACTAATGAAACAACGGCTTCTGTGACAGGCCAAAGCAACACAGCTTCTGGGAAAGATCCTGTTTTGGGCCTTCATCTTCCGCCAGGAGGAGGTCCAAACACCAGATAACTGTGCACCTTCCCTGAAAGAGGAGACCTTGCCTGCAGAGACTGCTCTGACCACTGAAACTCAGAGGAGAGAGCCAGTCTCCCAGGTCTGCTCATAGAGGGTAACAAAATCACCAGAGGAACAATCTCTAAACAAAGACAACTATAACAACTAACTCCAGAGATTACCAGATGGAGAAAGGTAAACGTAAGAATCCTACTAACAGAAACCAGGACCACTCACCATCATCTGAACCCAGCACTCCCACTTCGCCCAGTCCAGGGCACCCCAACACACCTAAAAAGCTAGACCTGGATTTAAAAGCATATCTCATGATGATAGTAGAGGACATCAAGAAGGACTTAAATAACTCACTTAAAGAAATACAGGAGAACACTGCTAAACAAGTAGAAGACATTAAAGAGGAAACACAAAAATCCCTTAAAGAATTGCAGGAAAACATAACCAAACAGGTAGAAGACATTAAAGAGGAAACACAAAAATCCCTTAAAGAATTGCAGGAAAACACAACCAAACAGGTAATGGAATTGAATAAAACAAACCAAGACCTAAAAAGGGAAGTAGACACAATAAAGAAAACCCAAAGTGACGCAACGCTGGAGATAGGAACCCTAGAAAAGAAATCTGGAACCATAGATGTGAGCATCAGCAACAGAATACAAGAGATGGAAGAGAGAATCTCAGGTGCAGATGATTCCATAGAGAACATCAGCACAACAATCAAAGAAAGTGGAAAATGCAAAAAGATCCTAACTCAAAACATCCAGGAAATCCAGGACACAATGAGAAGACCAAATCTACGGATAATAGGAGTGGATGAGAATGAAGATTTTCAACTCAAATGGCCAGCAAACATCTTCAACAAAATTATTGAAGAAAACTTCCCAAATCTAAAGAAAGAGATGCCCATGAACATACAAGAAGCCTACAGAACTCCAAATAGACTGGACCAGAAAAGAAATTCCTCCCGACACACAATAATCAGAACAACAAATGCACTAAATAAAGATAGAATACTAAAAGCAGTAAGGGAAAAAGGTCAAGTAACATATAAAGGCAAGCCTATCAGAATTACACCAGATTTTTCACCAGAGACTATGAAAGCCAGAAGAGCCTGGACAGATGTTATACAGACACTAAGAGAACACAAATTCCAGCCCAGGCTACTATACCCAGCCAAACTCTCAATTATCATAGATGGAGAAACCAAAGTATTCCACAACAAAACAAAATTCACCCATTATCTCTCCATGAATCCAGCCCTTCAAAGGATAATAACAGAAAAAAACCAATACAAAGATGGGAACCACGCCCTAGAAAAAACAAGAAGGTAATCCCTCAACAAACCAAAAAGAAGACAGCCACAAGAACAGAATTAATAGTCTCCCAACCAAAAAAAGCCCAGGACCAGATGGGTTTAGTGCAGAGTTCTATCAGACCTTCAAAGAAGATCTAATCCCAGTTCTTCACAAACTATTCCACAAAATAGAAACAGAAGGTACTCTACCCAACTTATTCTATGAAGCCACAATTACTCTGATACCTAAACCACAAAAAGACCCAACAAAGATAGAGAACTTCAGACCAATTTCCCTTATGAATATCGATGCAAAAATCCTCAATAAAGTTCTTGCTAACCAAATCCAAGAACACATCAAAACAATCATCCATCCTGACCAAGTAGGTTTCATCCCAGGGATGCAAGGATGGTTCAATATACGGAAATCCATCAACGTAATCCATTTTATGAACAAACTCAAAGACAAAAACCACATGATCATCTCTTTAGATGCTGAGAAAGCATTTGACAAAATCCAACACCCATTCATGATTAAAGTCTTGGAAACATCAGGAATTCAAGGCCCATACCTAAACATGATAAAAAGCAATCTACATCAAACCAGTAGCCAACATCAAAGTAAATGGTGAGAAGCTTGAAGCAATCCCACTAAAATCAGGGACTAGACAAGGCTGTCCACTTTCTCCATACCTATTCAACATTGTACTTGAAGTCCTAGACAGAGCAATTCGACAACAAAAGGAGATCAAAGGGATACAAATTGGAAAGGAAGAAGTCAAAATATCACTTTTTGCAGATGATATGATAGTATATATAAGTGACCCTAAAAATTCCACCAGAGAACTCCTAAGCCTGATAAACAGCTTCAATGAAGTAACTGGATATAAAATTAACTCAAAAAAGTCAATGGCCTTTCTGTACACAAACTATAAACAGGCTGAGAAAGAAATTAGGGAAACAACACTCTTCTCAATGGTCACAAATAATATAAAATACCTTGGTGTGAATCTAACTAAGAAAGTGAAAGATCTGTATGATAATAACTTCAAGTCTCTGAAGAAAGAAATTAAAGAAGATCTCAGAAGATGGAAAGATCTCCCATGCTCATGGATTGGCAGGATCAACATTGTAAAAATGGCTATCTTGCCAAAAGCAATCTACAGATTCAATGCAATCCCCATCAAAATTCCAACTAAATTCTTCAACGAATTAGAAAGGGCAATCAGCAGATTCATCTGGAATAACAAAAAACCTAGGATAGCAAAAACTCTTCTCAAGGATAAAAGAACCTCTGGTGGAATCACCATGCCGGACCTAAAGCTGTACTACAGAACAATTGTGATAAAAAACTGCATGGTATTGGTATAGTGACAGACAAGTAGACCAATGGAACAAAATTGAAGACCCAGAGATGAACCCACACACCTATTGTCACTTGATCTTTGACAAGGGAGATAAAACCATCCAGTGGAAAAAAGACAGCATTTTCAACAAATGGTGCTGGCACAACTGGCGGTTATCATGTAGAAAAATTTGAATTGATCCATTTCTATCTCCTTGTACTAAGGTCAAATCTAAGTGGATTAAGGAACTCCACATAAAACCAGAGACACTGAAACTTATAGAGGAGAAAATAGGGAAAAGCTTTGAAGATATGGGTACAGGGGAAAAATTCCTGAATAGAACAGCAATGGCTTGTGTTGTAAGATCGAGAATCGATAAGTGGGACCTTATAAAATTGCAAAGCTTCTGAAAGAAAAAAAAAAAAACCCTCAATAAGACAGAAAGGCCACCAACAGATTGGGAAAGGATCTTTACCTATCCCAAATCGGATAGGGGACTAATATCCAATATATATAAAGAACTCAAGAAGGTGGACTCCAGAAAATCAAATAACCCCATTAAAAAATGGGGCTCAGAGCTAAACAAAGAATTCTCACCTGAGGAATACCGAATGGCAGAAAAGCACCTGAAAAAATGTTCAACATCCTTAATCATCAGGGAAATGCAAATCAAAACAACCCTGAGATTCCACTTCACTCCAGTCAGAATGGCTATGATCAAAAATTCAGGTGACAGCAGATGCTGGCGAGGACGTGGAGAAAGAGGAACACTCCTCCATTGTTGGTGGGATTGCAAGCTTGTACAACCACTCTGGAAATCAGTCTGGCGGTTCCTCAGAAAATTGGACATAGTACTACCGGAGGATCCCGCAATACCTCTCCTGGGCATATATCCAGAAGATGTCCCAACCGGTAAGAAGGACACATGCTCCACTATGTTCATAGCAGCCCTATTTATAATAGCCAGAAGCTGGAAAGAACCCAGATGCCCCTCAACAGAGGAATAGATACAGAAAATGTGGTACATTTACACAATGGAGTACTACTCAGCTATTAAAAATAATGAGTTTATGAAATTCCTAGGCAAATGGATGGACCTGGAGGGCATCATCCTGAGTGAGGTAACACAATCACAAAGGAACTCACACAATATGTACTCACTGATAAGTGGATATTAGCCCAGAAACTTAGGATACCCAAGATATAAGATACAATTTGCTAAACGCATGAAATTCAAGAAGAACGAAGACCAAAGTGTGGGCACTTTGCCCCTTCTTAGAAATGGGAACAAAACACCCATGGAAGGAGTTACAGAGACAAAATTTGGAGCTGTGACAAAAGGATGGACCATCTAGTGATTGCCATATCCAGGGATCCATCCCATAATCAGCTTCCAAACGCTGACACCATTGCATACACTAGCAAGATTTTGCTGAAAGGACCCAGATATAGCTGTCTCTTGTGAGACTATGCCGGGGCCTAGCAAACACAGAAGTGGATCATCACAGTCAGCTATTGGATGGATCACACGGCCCCCAATGGAGGAGCTAGAGATATTACCCAAGGAGCTAAAGGGATCTGCAACCCTATAGGTGGAACAACAATATGAACTAACCAGTACCCTGGAGCTCTTGTCTCTAGCTGCATATGTATCAAAAGATGGCCTAGTCGGCCATCACTGCAAAGAGAGGCCCATTGGACTTGCAAACTTTATATGCCCCAGTACAGGGGAACCCCAGGGCCAAAAAGGGGGAGTGGTTGGGTAGGGGATTGGGGGGGGGGTATGGGGGACTTTTGGGATAGCATTTAAAATACCTATTAAAAATATAAATTAAAAAAAAAGTAGATGAGATTTTACTTGCCCTGAGAATAAAGTAATTTTCACCCACAAAATAAAATTGTTCTGAAGGATACAAAAACTATATCTTAAAAGCAGTCAATTAAATGTAGAGAACAATGTGATGAAATTAGCCTTGATGTATCATTAAAATTGAATATACTTTACAAGAATGCTCTGCATATATTACCAAAAAAAAAAAACCCAAACAGATAAATCTGCTTTACAAAATCTATGTAAAGAATTTCAAATTGTTCCTTAAATATGTTACTGTAGATGCAATCACATTCCTTAATACAGAAATCACATTCCTTAATACATCCTGGGAATGATCTTTGGACTTCACATCTTAAACAATGAAATAAGTTAAGTCGGTTTCAACCCAAGACATAGTCAATAAGACAAATGTGCAACCTACAGATTCGGGGGAAAAAAAATCTTCACAAACCCCACATCCAGTAAATGGCTAATATCCAAACTATATAAGGACTCAAGAAGCTAATCACCAAGAAACTAAACAACCCAATCAAAAAATGGGGTATAGAACTAAAGGGAGACTTCACAACTGAAGAATCTCAAATGGTTGAGAAGCGCCTAAAGAATTGTTCAAAGTCCTTAGTGATCAGAGAAATGCAAATCAAAATGACCCTGAGATTCCACCTTACACCAATCAGAATGGCTAAGATCAAAACCTCAGGTGACAACACATGTTGGAGAGGATATGGAGAAAGAGGAACACTCCTCAATTGCTGGGGGCATTGCAAACTGGTACAACCACTCTGGAAATCAATCTGGAGATTTCTCAGAAAATTGGAAATAGATCTACCTGAAGACCCAGCTATACCACTCTTGGGAATATACCACCATGCCACAGGGCACATGTTCCACTATGTTCATTGCTGCCTTATTGTGATAGCCAGAAGCTGGAAACAACCTAGATGTCCCACAACAGAAAAATGGATACAGAAAATGTGGTTCATTTACACAATGGAATACTACTCAGCTATTAAGAACGAGGACATCCTGTGTTTTGCAGAAAATATCATCCTGAGTGAGGTAACTCAGACCCAAAAGGACATGAATGGTATGTACTCAGAAATAAGTGGATATTAGCCTAAAAAAGAGGGGAAAAAAGTACAGAATACCCAAGATACAATCCACAGAACTCAAAAAAGTTAACAAGCTGAAGTGTCCAAGTGAGGAGCCCTCAGTCTCACTTGGGAGAGAGAAGAAGGCAGTCACAAGTGAGAAGGGAGGGAGGGGCCTGGGAGGGAAAGTGGTTGGAGGGAGGAACTGGGGTGGGGGGTGGGGGGGAGTGGAACCTGATCTGGTATTGGGTGAGGGAAAAAGACTGAAACCCTGAGGAACAGCAGAAAGAACAGAAACAGGCAACCTAGGGAGGTAGGAGGTTGGGAGGACCCTCCAGAATGCACCAGAGATCTGGGAGGTGTGAAACTCTCAGGAATCAAAAAGAGGGACCTTAGATAAAATGCCTGACAGTAGGGAGAGGAAACTTATAGAGCCTACCTCCAGCAGTAAGACTGGGCACCAAATGAGGGAGAGGGGAACAATCCAACAGTCACAACTCCGACCCATAATTGTTCCTGTCTGAAAAAAAAAATTACAGGGATGGAAATGGAGAGGAGCCTGAGGAAAAGAAGGTCCAGCAGAGGCCCAAAGAGGGATCCAGCTCAAGGGAGGTCCCAAGGCCTGACACTATTACTGAGGCTATGGAATGCTCACAAAAAGGGACCTATCATGATGGCCCTCCAAAAGTCCCAACAAGCAGGTAAAAGAGGCAGAGGCAGAGAGTTGCACCCAACCAATGGACAGAAGCAGCTGACTCCTGTTGTTGAATTAGGGAAAAACTGAAAGAAGCTGAGGAGGGCTCTTCCGGTCAGAAAAGCACCAGGGCAGCTGGGGCGCAGGGTCGGCTGACACTCGCCAGCTACCCACAACACCCGCCACAGGATCTTAAGACTTCTGGTGAGTGGAGCACAGCTTCTGCTCCAATCCAATTGCTCAGGACCTGAGACTGCATTAGTTAGGGAAGCAGAAACCGGCCTGAGTAGGGCCACAGGCCTCATCCGGCCGGATCAGCACCAGGGTAGCGGGAGCACAGGGTTGCCTGACACCCGCCAGCTACCCACGACCCCCGCCGCAGGATTTTGGGACTGCTGGGGAGTGGAACACAGCTTCTGCTCCAGTCCAATCACGCGGGACCTGAGACTGCTCTGGCTGGGGAGAGAGAAATCCGGCCTACATAGGGCCACAACCCTCTTCCGGTCAGAAAAGCACCGGGGCAAGCCGGGCGTGGTGGCGCATGCCTTTAATCCCAGCACTCGGGAGGCAGAGGCAGGCGGATTTCTGAGTTCGAGGCCAGCCTGGTCTACAAAGTGAGTTCGAGGACACCAGGGCTACACAGAGAAACCCTGTCTCGAAAAACCAAAAAAAAGAAAAAAGAAAAGCACCGGGGCAGCTGGGGCGCAGGGTCGGCTGACACTCGCCAGCTACCCACAACACCCGCCACAGGATCTTAAGACTTCTGGTGAGTGGAGCACAGCTTCTGCCCCAATCCAAGTGCTCAGGACCTGAGACTGCATTAGTTAGGGAAGCAGAAACCGGCCTGAGTAGGGCCACAGGCCTCATCCGGCCTGATCAGCGCTGGGGTAGCGGGAGAGCAGGGTTGCCTGACACCCGCCAGCTACCCACGACCCCCGCCGCAGGATTTTGGGACTGCTGGTGAATGGAACACAGCTTCTGCTCCAATCTTTAAACAGTGACAACGATAACAACTAACCCCAGAGATTACCAGATGGCGAAAGGTAAACGTAATAATCTTACTAACAGAAACCAAGACCACTCACCATCATCAGAACCCAAGACCCCCACTTCGCCCAGTCCAGGGCACCCCAACACACCGGAAAAGCTAGACACGGATTTAAAAGCATATCTCCTGATGATGATAGAGGACTTCAAGAAGGACTTTAATAACACACTTAAAGAAATGCAGGAGAACACTGCTAAACAGGCAGAAGACAATAAAGAGGAAGCACAAAAATCCCTTAAAGAATTGCAGGAGAACACTGCTAAAGAGTTACAAATCCTTAAAGAAAAACACGATAACATAATCAAACAGGTAGAAGTCCTTACAGAAAAACAGGAAAACACATCCAAACAGATGATGGAAATGAACAAAACCATACTAGACCTAAAAAGGGAAGTAGACACAATAAAGAAAACCCAAAATGAGGCAACACTGGAGATAGAAACCCTAGGAAAGAAATCTGGAACCATAGATACCAGCATCAGCAACAGAATACAAGAGATGGAAGAGAGAATCTCAGGTGCAGAAGATTCCATAGAGAACATCGGCACAACAATCAAGGAAAATGTAAAATGCAAAAAGATCCTAACTCAAAACATCCAAGAAATACAGGACACAATGAGAAGACCAAACCTACGGATAATAGGAGTGGATGAGAATGAAGATTTTCAACTCAAAGGACCAGCAAACATCTTCAACAAAATTATAGAAGAAAACTTCCCAAATCTAAAGAAAGAGATGCCCATGAACATACAAGAAGCCTACAGAACTCCAAATAGACTGGACCAGAAAAGAAATACCTCCCGACACATTATAATCAGAACAACAAATGCTCTAAATAAAGATAGAATACTAAAAGCAGTAAGAGAAAAAGGCCAAGTAACATATAAAGGCAAGCCTATCAGAATTACACCAGATTTTTCACCAGAGACTATGAAAGCCAGAAGATCCTGGACGGATGTTATACAGACACTAAAAGAACACAAATTCCAGCCCAGGCTACTATACCCAGCCAAACTCTCAATTAACATAGATGGAGAAACCAAAGTATTCCACGACAAAACCAAATTCACACATTATCTCTCCACGAATCCAGCCCTTCAAAGGATAATAACAGAAAAAAACCAATACAAGGACAGGAACCACGCCCTAGAAACAACAAGAAGGTAATCCCTCAACAAACCTAAAAGAAGACAGCCACAAGAACAAAATGCCAACTTTAACAACAAAAATAACAGGAAACAACAATTACTTTTCCTTAATATCTCTTAATATCAATGGACTCAACTCCCCGATAAAAAGACATAGACTAACAAACTGGCTACACAAACAAGACCCAACATTTTGCTGCTTACAGGAAACTCATCTCAGAGAAAAGGATAGACACTACCTCAGAATGAAAGGCTGGAAAACAATTTTCCAAGCAAATGGCATGAAGAAACAAGCTGGAGTAGCCATTCTAATATCTGATAAGATTGACTTCCAACCCAAAGTCATTAAAAAAGACAGGGAGGGACACTTCATACTCATCAAAGGTAAAATCCTCCAAGAGGAACTATCAATCCTGAATATCTATGCTCCAAATACAAAGGCAGCCACATTCATTAAAGAAACTTTAGTAAAGCTCAAAGCACACATTGCACCTCATACAATAATAGTGGGAGACTTCAACACACCACTTTCACCAATGGACAGATCATGGAAACAGAAACTAAACAGGGACACAGTGAAACTAACAGAAATTATGAATCAAATGGATCTGGCAGATATCTACAGAACATTCTATCCTAAAACAAAAGGATATACCTTCTTCTCAGCACCTCATGGTACCTTCTCCAAAATTGACCACATAATTGGTCACAAAGCAGGCCTCAACAGATACAAAAATATTGAAATTGTCCCATGCATCCTATCAGATCACCATGGACTAAGGCTGATCTTCAATAACAAAATAAATAATAGAAAGCCAACCTTCACGTGGAAACTGAACAACACTCTTCTCAATGATACCTTGGTCAAGGAAGGAATAAAGAAAGAAATTAAGGACTTTTTAGAGTTCAATGAAAATGAAGCCACAACATACCCAAACTTATGGGACGCAATGAAAGCATTTCTAAGAGGAAAACTCATAGCTCTGAGTGCCTCCAAAAGGAAACTAGAGAGAGCACACATTAGCAGCTTGACAACACACCTAAAAGCACTAGAACAAAAGGAAGCAAATTCACCCAAGAGGAGTAGACGGCAGGAAATAATCAAACTCAGGGGTGAAATCAACCAAGTGGAAACAAGAAAAACTATTCAAAGAATCAACCAATCAAGGAGCTGGTTCTTTGAGAAAATCAACAAGATAGATAAACCCTTAGCCAGACTCACTAGAGGGCACAGGGAAAGCATCCTAATTAACAAAATCAGAAATGAAAAAGGAGACATAACAACAGATCCTGAAGACATCCAAAACACCATCAGATCCTTCTACCAAAGGCTATACTCAACAAAACTGGAGAACCTGGATGAAATGGAGAAGTTCCTAGACAGATACCAGGTACCAAAGTTGAATCAAGATCAGGTTAATGATCTAAACAGCCCTATATCCCCCAAAGAAATAGAAGCAGTCATTAATAGTCTCCCAACTAAAAAAAGCCCAGGACCAGATGGGTTTAGTGCAGAGTTCTATCAGACCTTCAAAGAAGATCTAATCCCAGTTCTTCACAAACTATTCCACAAAATAGAAACAGAAGGTACTCTACCCAACTCATTCTATGAAGCCACAATTACTCTGATACCTAAACCACAAAAAGACCCAACAAAGATAGAAAACTTCAGACCAATATCCCTTATGAATATTGATGCAAAAATCCTCAATAAAGTTCTTGCTAACCGAATCCAAGAACACATCAAAACAATCATCCATCCTGACCAAGTAGGTTTCATCCCAGGGATGCAGGGATGGTTCAATATACGGAAATCCATCAACGTAATCCAGTATATAAACAAACTCAAAGACAAAAACCACATGGTCATCTCGTTAGATGCGGAAAAAGCATTTGACAAGATCCAACACCCATTCATGATAAAAGTCTTGGAAAGATCAGGAATTCAAGGCCCATACCTAAACATGATAAAAGCAATCTACAGCAAACCAGTAGCCAACATCAAAGTAAATGGTCAGAAGCTTGAAGCAATCCCTCTAAAATCAGGGACTAGACAAGGCTGTCACTTTCTCCATACCTATTCAACATTGTACTTGAAGTCCTAGCCAGAGCAATTCGACAACAAAAGGAGATCAAAGGGATACAAATTGGAAAAGATGAAGTCAAAATATCACTTTTTGCAGATGATATGATAGTATATATAAGTGACCCTAAAAATTCCACCAGAGAACTCCTAAGCCTGATAAACAGCTTCGGTGAAGTAGCTGGATATAAAATTAACTCAAACAAATCAATGGCCTTTCTCTACACAAAGAATAAACAGGCTGAGAAAGAAATTAGGGAAACAACACCCTTCTCAATAGTCACAAATAATATAAAATATCTTGGCGTGACTCTAACTAAGGAAGTGAAAGATCTGTATAATAAAAACTTCAAGTCTCTGAAGAAAGAAATTATAGAAGATCTCAGAAGATGGAAAGATCTCCCATGCTCATGGATTGGCAGGATCAACATTGTAAAAATGGCTATCTTGCCAAAAGCAATCTACAGATTCAATGCAATCCCCATCAAAATTCCAAATCAATTCTTCAACGAATTAGAAAGTGCAATCTGCAAATTCATCTGGAATAACAAAAAACCTAGGATAGCAAAAACTCTTCTCAAGGATAAAAGAACCTCTGGTGGAATCACCATGCCGGACCTAAAGCTCTACTACAGAGCAATTGTGATAAAAACTGCATGGTACTGGTATAGTGACAGACAAATAGACCAATGGAATAGAATTGAAGACCCAGAAATGAACCCACACACCTATGGTCACTTGATCTTCAACAAGGGAGCTAAAAACATCCAGTGGAAGAAAGACAGCATTTTCAACAAATGGTGCTGGCACAACTGGTTGTTAACATGTAGAAGAATGCGAATCGATCCATTCCTATCTCCTTGTACTAAGGTCAAGTCTAAGTGGATCAAGGAACTTCACATAAAACCAGAGACACTGAAACTTATAGAGGAGAAAGTGGGGAAAAGCCTTGAAGATATGGGCACAGGGGAAAAATTCCTGAATAGAACAGTAATGGCTTGTGCTGTAAGATCGAGAATTGACAAGTGGGACCTCATGAAACTACAAAGCTTCTGCAAGGCTAAAGACACCATCAATAAGACAAAAAAACCACCAACAGATTGGGAAAGGATCTTCACCTATCCTAAATCAGATAAGGGACTAATATCCAATATATATAAAGAACTCAAGAAGGTGGACTCCAGAAAGTCAAATAACCCCATTAAAAAATGGGGCTCAGAACTGAACAAAGAATTCTCACCTGAGGAATACCGAATGGCAGAGAAGCACCTGAAAAAATGTTCAACATCCTTAATCATCAGGGAAATGCAAATCAAAACAACCCTGTGATTCCACCTCACACCAGTCAGAATGGCTAAGATCAAAAATTCAGTTGACAGCAGATGCTGGCGAGGATGTGGAGAAAGAGGAACACTCCTCCATTGTTGGTGGGATTGCAAGCTTGTACAACCACTCTGGAAATCAGTCTGGCGGTTCCTCAGAAAATTGGACATAGTACTACCGGAGGATCCAGCAATACCTCTCCTGGGCATATATCCAGAAGATGTCCCAACCGGTAAAAAGGACACATGCTCCACTATGTTCATAGCAGCCCTATTTATAATAGCCAGAAGCTGGAAAGAACCCAGATGTCCCTCAACAGAGGAATGGATACAGAAATTATGGTACATTTACACAATGGAGTACTACTCAGCTATTAAAAAGAATGAATTTATGAAATTCCTAGCCAAATGGATGGACCTGGAGGGCATCATCTTGAGTGAAGTAACACAATCACAAAAGAACTCACACAATATGTATTCATTGATAAGTGGATATTAGCCCAAAACTTAGGATACCCAAGATATAAGATACAATTTGATAAACGCATGAAACTCAAGAAGAATGAAGACCAAAGTGTGGACACTGTGCACCTTCTTAGAATTGGGAACAAAACACCCAGGGAAGGAGTTACAGAGACAAAGTTCGTAGCTGTGATGAAAGGATGGACCATTTAGAGACTGCTGTATCCAGGGATCCGTCCAATAATCAGCTTCTAAACGCTGACACCATTGCATACACTAGCAAGATTTTGCTGAAAGGACCCAAATATAGCTGTCTCTTGTGAGATGATGCCGGGGCCTAGCAAACACAGGAGTGGATGTTCACAGTCAGCTATTGGATGTATCACAGGGCTCCCAATGGAGAAGCTAGAGAAAGTACCCAAGGAGCTAAAGGGATCTGCAACCCTATTGTTGGAACAACATGATGTACTAACCAGAACCCCGGAGCTCTTGTCTCTAGCTGCATATGTATCGAAAGATGGCCTAGTCGGCCATCAATGGAAAGAGAGGCCCATTGGACTTGCAAACTTTATATGCCCCAATATAGGGGAATGCCAGGGCCAAAAGAATGGGAATGGGTGGGTAGGGAAGTGGGGGGCGCTATGGGGGACTTTTGGGATAGCATTGGAAATGTAATTGAGGAAAATATGTAATAAAAATATTAAAAATCAAAAAAAAAAAAAAGAAGCTGAGGAGGAGGGTGATTCTGTAGGAGAACCAGCAGCCTCAATTAATCTGGACCCCAGAGATCTCTCAAACACTGGATCACTAAACAGGCAGTATACACAAGCTGATATGAGGCCACCAACACATATACAGCAGAGGACTGCCGGGTCTGTGTTCATTCAGAGATGATGCACCTAACCCTCAAGAGACTAGAGGCCCAAGGAGTTTAGAGGTCAGGTGGGGTGAGGGATGGAGACATCCATATGGAGACAGGGGGGCTGGGGAGGAGGTATGGGATGTGGACCAGGAGGGTGGATGGGACAGGGGAGATAAAATATAGTGTAAAATAAATAAATAATACAGTTTTAAAAAGTTCTGATCATGTGAGCATCTTTAAATGTCTCAGACTTTCAGGCTATATTTAGACAACCTTTTAAAAACTCCCAAATGTCTAGTAAATTTATATTGATCATCAATGAAAATGTTCTGCTTCATTAAGCATTTATCTATTTATTGATTAAATTAAAACAGAATGGCATTCTCCTCAAAAAAATTCTCATTGTAACCAAACATAACATATGGTTAGGAAAGGCTATTTGAATGTAGGTGTGGTTTTTGTCTGTATGGTTTTCTGTGGAAAAAGAATGAAGATGGCCAAACACATGAGGGTTAAATTGTTACTGACAAACATTCTATGCACTTCACACACTCCTATCAGTTCCTAGCAGGAATGACCTCAGTTTACTCAATCAGTTTTACATGATGGGTGCTGCAATTTTTAGAATACATATTAGGCATTGTCTTAGTCGGGGTTTCTATTCCTGCACAAACATCATGACCAATAAGCAGTTGGGGAGGAAAGAGTTTATTCAGCTTACACTTCCATACTGCTGTTCATCACCAAGGAAGTCAGGACTGGAACTCAAGCAGGTCAGGGAGCAGGAGCTGATGCAGAGGCCATGGAGGGATGTTACATACTGGCTTGCTTCCCCTGGCTTGCTCAGCCTGCTCTCTTATAGAACCCAAGACTACCAGCCCAGAGAGGATACCACCCACAAGGGGCCCTCCCCCTTGATCACTAATTGATAAAATGCCTTACAGCTGGATATCATGGAGGCAATTCCTCAACTGAAGTTCCTTTCTCTGTGATAACTCCAGCTTGTGTCAAGTTGGCCCACAAAACCAGCCAGTACAGGCATAGTGCATTCCTTTTGGTTCTTGTTCATTAAAGAACCTATTTTTTCCAGGGGATGTTGGCATATATAGTCAACCCCTGGAACTCTCAAGACAGAGACAGAAAGATATCTGAGTTTAAGGTCTGCTCTACAGAGTGAGTTCTAGAACAACCAGGGCTACACAAAGAAACCCTGTCTCAGGAAGAAAAAAAAAAAAAAGAATTACTTATGGTGATAAGCATCTGTCTGTCAAGATGCATGGCTTTTGGATAACTAACACTTCTCAGGAAATTATCTGTTCAAATATTTTATCAATGATGTGACACAGAAAGAAATAAAAAGTTCAGAGTATATTTATAACTAGTAACATGTAAGTGTTAGAAAGTATGTTTTATTAAAAAGTAAAATACAGAATTGTGATAATGAAAGGAAAGGAGGGGAGTGAGACAAGCAGAGAACATACAGACACTGCCTACAAAAGAAAGCTCAAATCAGTAAAGTCCATTCTACTCTTGTATCACTGTTGCCTTCATCCAAATACATTGTCAGAGTCACTGAAATTATTCTGGAGATATATGATTTGGCAGATGATATTTAACTTTCACCTCTTGTTACTGTTTAATATCCACCACTTACTAAGTTTGCAATGCATGCCTTCCACAAAATGAAGTCTGCACTGAGATCTCTTCCTACAGCATGATTCAAAAAGTAATGCTCTATGAACAGGAAGATTAAAAAACAGTTCAACATCTTTAGTCATCAGGGAAATGCAAATCAAAACAACCCTGAGATTCTGCCTCACACCAGTCAGAATAGATTAACTCAAACACTCAGGTGACAGCAGATGCTGGCGAGGATGTAGAGAAAGAGGAACTCTCCTCCATTGTTGGTGGGATTTCAAGCTGGTACAACCACTCTGGAAATCAGTTTGGCAGTTCCTCAGAAAACTGGGCATAGTACTACCAGAAGATCCAGCAATACCCGTCCTGAGTATATACCCAGAAGATATTCTAACTTGTAATAAGGACACATGCTCCACTATATTCATAGCAGCCGTATTTATAATAGCCAGAAGCTGGAAAGAACCCAGATGTCCCTCAACAGAGGATTGGATACAGAAAATGTGGTACATTTAAACTATGGAGTACTTCTCAGCTATTAAAAAGAATGAATTTATGAAATTCCTAGGCAAATGGATGGACCTGGAGGGCATCATCCTGAGTGTACTGTACTGGCTAGTTTTGTGTCAACTTGACACAGCTGGAGTTATCACAGAGAAAGGAGCTTCAGTTGAGGAGATGCCTCCATGAGTTCCAACTGTAAGTCATTTTCTCAATTAGTGATCAAGGGGAAAGGCCCCTTGTGGGTGGGACCATCTCTGGGCTGGTAGTCTTGGGTTCTATAAGAGAGCAGGCTGAGCAAGCCAGGGAAGGCAAGCCAGTAAAGAACATCCCTCCATGGCCTCTGCATCAGCTCCTGCTCCCTGACCTGTTTGAGTTCCAGTCCTGACTTCCTTTGGTGATGAACAGCAGCATGGAAGTGTAAGCTGAATAAACCCTTTCCTCCCCATCTTGCTTCTTGGTCATGATGTTTGTGCAGGAATAGAAACCCTAACTAAGACAGGTAACCCAATCACAAAGGAACTCACACAATATGTACTCACTGATAAGTGGATATTAGCCAAAAAACTTAGGATACCCAAGATATAAGATACAATTTGCTAAACGCATTAAACTCAAGAGAATGAAGACCAAAGTGTGGACACTTTGCCCCTTCTTAGAATTGGGAACAAAACACCCATGGAAGGAGTTACAGAGACAAAATTTGGAGCTGTGACAAAAGATGGGCCATGTAGTGATTGCCATATCCAGAGATCCATCCCATAACCAGCTTCCAAACGCTGACACCATTGCATACACTAGCAAGTTTTTGCTGAAAGGACCCAGATATAGCTGTCTCTTGTGGGACTATACCGGGGCCTAGCAAAAACAGAAGTGGTTACTCATAGTCAGCTATTGGATGGATCACAGGGCTCCCAATGGAGGAGCTAGAGAAAGTACCCAAGGAGCTAAAGAGATCTGCAACCCTATAGGTGGAACAACAATATGAATTAACCAGTACCCTGAAGCTCTTGTCTCTAGCTGCATATGTATCAAAAGATGGCCTAGTCGGCCATCACTGGAAAGAGAGGCCCATTGGACTTGCAAACTTTATATGCCCCAGTACAGGGGAATGCCAGGGCCCAAAAGGGGGAGTGGGTGGGTAGGGGAGTGGGGGGGATATGGGGGACTTTTGGGATAGCATTGGAAATGTAAATGAGGGAAATACCTAATAAATTTTTTTTTTAAATCTATGGCAGTCTGATAGTTCAAACCAAAGTCTAAGGAATACCTTTAAATAATACTAGCAAGCTATGATTGCTTCCTACTTTCTCTAATACATTCCTTATATTTACACATCATTTCTTCTAATAAATTGTCCATCCTTGTAATCTAGGCATAGGCCAACATCAAGGAATAAATATAATTTTTGTCACACAGACTGCGACCCTCATTATTGCTTTTTGGTTCAACCACCAAGAAATGAATCTGTTCTCTTGGCTAGTGAAAAATTTGAGATATCAGAAAACTTGGTGTGTGTGTGTGTGTGTGTGTGTGTGTGTGTGTGTGTGTGTGTGTTCCATATAATTAGATTAAGAGTAATAATATTGGTTGACACTAAATACCAAGCTACAGCTTTTAAAGCTGTCTAACCTATAGTGTTTCACACTTCTACAGATGTTTGCACAATGATATCAGCTGAAAATCTGGAAGCATTAAAAATGTTAGCAAACTGCAACTGAAAGGGAGAATCAGAACAAGGCTGGCTCTTTGGTAAGTATATTCAGCAGAAGTTGGTAATGAAAAGTTCTACCCTATCTTTGATGGTCACTGAGGAGATGAAGTACAAAAACAAAATCTCATCTCTATTGATCATAAATTGTGGGTTGGTGAACTGTGCACAGACAGCCTGGACTCCAGTCGAGCACAGGCCTGGAACCCTGGAGACCTGGTGGGTGGTAACATCTGCCTTCATGAGACAAGTAGGAATTTGACCACACCTCCTGGGCCCCTGGCTCCTGTGACAACTACAGCCTCCTACAGCCCCCTGCACAGAGGTGTGTGATCATCAATCATATAAGCAATGCCCCAACCTTCTGGTATTCTGTCTGGACTCCACCCCCCCCCATAGTTACCTGGCAACAGCCAGGAAGGCACAGCCCACTATAAAAGGAACTGCTTGCCCCTTCCTAGCTCTCTTGTCTCTCTTACCTTTTATTCTCTTGCTCTTGCTCCCTCCTCCCCCTCCTTCTCCTTCTCCCTTCCTTTCTCTCTCCACATGGCCATGGCCACCCTCGGCTTCTCTACTCTCTCCCTCTCTCTGCCTTTTCTACAATAAATGCCTTAAAACCACAGACTGTCTCTTCTCATCAGGATCCACTGTGCTGGAGCAAAGGAGCAGGTTTCTGCCTGGAAGGCTCCCTGCACTCCAACCACAGCCGCCACCAACCCAAGCAGCCCATTGAGCAAGCTGCCTGAGCTAGCCAGAGCTCTCCCCACTTTGTTCTAAGTTCTTCCACAACATACAGCTGTGTCTGGGATGTCCAAGACTGAGAACCTGCCGTCCCTGGCCTTCGTGAGGCCCAGGGACCGCAGAACCAGCTCTTCTGCAGTGCCTAGAGGTCTGTGGTGCCCAAGAGTTGGAGCCTGACTCTGGCAGTTCCACAGGGACCACAGACTGTGCCCTTTCCTCACCCCCGGAGTGGGATCCCATGGCTTCCCACAGTCCAATGCCCGCCCAGCGGTTCCGTGGGGTCCACGGTGCAGTCAGACTTCCTGCATCCCACCTTGCCCAGTGACCCTAGCCCCGAGCAGATGTGGGACCCTATTTTTTGCCCCACAATAATCTAATCATTACAAAGTTTAAAATCTTCCTATGCTTATAATGAACAGTTTTCAAAAACTTTGAAAGACCAATCATGAATGTCTGATTGTTAAAATGTTACCCAACTGTAGCAGCATGTCTTCCAAGCTCTTCAAACTAACTTGACTTTTGCTTCACCTCCCTGATTTCTACTTCATCTCTACCACCTTCAGCTTTAATCTCCAGAACAATATTCTTTCCCCTTCCAGGAAATCTATGTACTTGCTTTTCTCTCTGGAATGTTCCTTCATCATGGCCCACTAATTAATTTCTACATGTCCTTCCTTTGCATTCTCAGGCTTCTTGAGTTAATGTTACTTGGGCACATGGTACTGTATTCTATCCTTATACACATTTATTGTAGTTGTAGTTGTATTTTTGGCATAATGAATATTTTAAAATCATGTATTATCTCCAATGAGACTAAAAATATAATGAAAGGATAAACTGGTTTTGTTCATCACCGAGTCTGCAGAACCACGTACTATTTATTGATAATAACTCAAGATCCACTGACCTTTGAAGGGTTGGCAAATGTTAGTTAAAACCGAGATTTTGGGAATTAGAAACTCCTAGATTCAAATCTTGTCTCCACATCTGCCCACTCTTATAATTTTAGACTGATCACATAATCTTTTAAGTCTTGATGGTTTGTTATTTTTTATATTGATCTAACCAGACATAAATTAATCATAGACATTTAAACCACATAGACAGCAAACATAAATGAATAGTTCTTTCCAACTGTTTACCACTATTCTTTCCAACTGTTTACCACTATATCTCAAATACATTATTCTATTTGGAAGGAAGGTGTAATGGTTTAAATATATGCACCATCTTGACAGGGCTAAGAGGAAGCACATTATATAATATAATGTTATATGAGGGTGTTTCCAGAAGGCATGAGGGTATGGATCAATAAATTCAATAAGGAAGATTTGAGCTCACCAAAAGTCAGTAGGCATTATTCAGTCTGTAGAGAGCTCAGAACAAAAAAATATATGGAGGAAAAGCAAGTTTATGCTTTTATATTTTTCAGTTCTTTTAACCTACCATGACATGTTCCCTATGGCATTCTCAGGCATGTCATTGCACATGACTTGAACTTGTTCCCTTCCAGGACTTCTATACTTGAACAGGGTGTGTACTGTTCCTGCCTTCCCTGCCCAGACTTTGCGATCTGATTAAAACACACCCACATCTTTGGCATTCTTGGGTCTGTGATTTTTTTCCTAACCTCTAGAATATTGAGAATAAATTCCTATAACAACCCTATTTTTTATCTATACATATTTGTGGGTGTTTTACTGAGTGTGTTTCCTTGAAAAATCTGAAGAATACAAAAAATTAATGATGCTTTAATTACAGTTTTAACAATAAAATCACTTACAACTTCTATGAATTCGATGCAAAGAAGATAAATTCAAAACATGTTCTCTGATGCAGGAAATCCTAAAGTGCTCAGTGAGTTTAACAATTCGTATGAGATAAGTTGAGATGGTAACTAAGCAATGATGACCTGGTCCTTAAATTAGGAGTTAAAGGCTAAGCAGAGAATTCTGGCATAAAGATTAAATTCTCCCTAGAACATAAGCCAAAGTCTTAATAACAAAGATGATAATGAAAAAGAACTGCTCATTAACTGTAAACCCTAGTTGGAGACAACTTGGGGTCAGGCCACATACCAAGGTAAAACATACACCCACATATATATTCACTTCCATCTGGTATCAAATTAATAGACACCTAAACTAGCTTTTATTTATGGAAATAAAGTCTAGGAATGGGGCAGTTAATTCAATCACTTAACTTTAGTGTTTTTATTTTAAACTATCCTCAATATTAACATAAGAATAATTATTAATTTATACAAATACCTCTTGTATGTTAGACCTATTGACCCAATTGTACAGCAGTGTTTATTTTAGAAAATCCAAACCTTCAGTCATTAAAAAGAAAATCATTTTAAAGTGTAAACAAATTTATTTAAGTTCTAAATTCAAATATAAGCTTCAAAAATGTCATACATTTACCCCAATTCATTATAAATAAGTCATTCTGTAGGTAATGCTATGTATGGATAAATTTTTATGACTATTCTTCATTGCTTTTCTCCATCTTTCTTTCACTGAATCTCCTTATCATTTTAACCTCGAATTATTTTAATTACATTCTACAGCTACGCTTCTGAATGACTGAGAATTCTAAAATTGTTCACTGTATAAAACCCGAACTATTATGCATATATGTGCTTATTTTATACCACAGTGGGGCTTAGATAAAGAGTCTGTCTTAGAATGAGCAGCACTCCTGAATCCCATATGACAGACATGTAAGCTATCACAAGTGAATTCTAAATTGTAAGCCCAACACAGAGATCAAATACCGATAGATAGATAGATAGATAGATAGATAGATAGATAGATAGATAGATAGATGACAGATAGATAGATAGATAGACAGACAGACAGATGATAGATAGATAGATAGATAGATAGATAGATAGATAGATAGATAGATGATAGATAGATAGATAGATAGATAGATAGATAGATAGATAGATAGATAGATAGATAGATGAAGGAATGAATAAATAAATGTTGAGAACTGAAATTATTTTTCTTCAACACATGAAGAAGTATATTTACACAAATGGCACTGAGAACAAGCGAACCAGAGACCAAACTGATTCAGAGAAGGTGCCAAGCAAAACCCAGCTGTCTGCCAAAGCTTTCCCTGGGAGGTGAATAACTGTGGAAATTGCGGAATTGGTTTGGTAATGAAATCCTCTTAGCCATTTTTTATGTTTGATTTAACATTTCTGTTTTCTACTGAACAGTGTGGGTTACATTAATTATATCAGAAGGGAGCCATATTTAGACTCAATGGAAAGATTAGCAGCATTTTATTTCACGGGAGAAATTTTACCATATGTATAAGTGAAATGTGCATCTAACACCTATTTTTGATAGCATAAGACTATTTATACAATTACAGTGCAACTCAGCAAGTCTAAAATCAAATATAAAAATCTCAGTCAGGAGTACATGATATTATATTATGCTAATTTATAAAGCATTCTAATTAAAAATCATAATATTCACAAAGTCACATGTTTATCCCAGATCATCACTACAAAGTTAAATATCCAACTTTAGCCAAAGATGTAGATTTTCAAAAATATTGTTTCTGTTCAATTTTCCCTGAAGTACATTCTGGCAATTTTCAAACAATAGAACATTTTAACATGTGTTTTTGACTTTGTCAAAATGTTCATGGCTTTGACCCCACCTTCAGCTATTTTTTTTTTTTTTGGTGTTTAGTGTGTTTATAGACAGCAGCCATAACTGTGTATAAACACTCAAATGGAGTCATGGAAAATAGAAATGGTGCTGCAAGATTAAGATGATGCTCCTGACTGGTGTCCATTCTGAAGTCAATGCAGGCTCTTTGCTGTGCCCCAATGCATTTCAGTGCTGGGGCAATTCCACATACACTAAACTACCTTCAAAAGAAACAGCAACGTGCCCATGGCCTCAGCAGTAGATTCAAGCTATTAAGTATAAGGCCAGCACAATTCCCTTGGTGGCATTTTTGATGACCTAATTAAGAAATTTTAAGGGACATTTGTGCTCACTTGATGGTTTACACAAACATTGCACTGATTTACATAATACATAGCTATTTTCTGATAGAGGAAAATACGGAATCTATAGAAGGACTAATCAAGACCTAGGATTTGTTTTTCTTTCTCAATCTGCAGTTCTAAGTGCCAGAGTCACCTCAGAACTTCCTTTCAAACCAAAGGAAGCAAGAGGCGGGTGAGGAGAAAAAAGTTAATTTTGACTCTATACTCTTAGATAACTCCCTCCCTCCCCAATGTTGGTAGTTTTTCCCCTTTGAGCCATCTAGTGCCCTCTCTTCTAACAGCAGCAGCTTTCATCTCACATCCTATGTCTTCTCCTGCTTTGTAGCTATGAACTCAGGCAAAAGCCAAAGACTGCTTAAGTAATACATCAAGCAAGTGTGTGTGTGTGTGTGTGTGTGTGTGTGCATATACACATATATATGGATGGGTATATGGGTATATACATATATGGATTTGGCTTTTGTTGTTTTGCCAGAATGTAAGTTTGCCACAACATAACTTGCACACTTTCTGCTATAACACACTCAGCTATAATTCAGGTTTGTCATTTCCAAAGTACCCATTCATTAAGTACTGACTGGGTCTGTCTAGTGTTCCACTGAAGACAAACTCCATAAGGGGTAATGAAGAACAAATAATAAACTTGCCAGCCACTTAAATTTAAGTATGAGCTACTAAAATTTCTTTAAAATCAAAGGTAATTTAAATTGATAGAACATTTTTTAAGATGCACACAACTCCTGAGAGACAATGTCAGCATGAGTACATTTACATTTCCCTCTCTCAAATCACACTCAAAGGAGCCTAGAAGTAAAACAAGAAAACATACTGCCTAGGTGGATAAATTACAAAAGAACAATGGCCCGGAAAGCATGAGCATCCTTCAGTGTTCAGTGGACCTGGAGAAGGCAGATTGGAACGAGAGCGCTTTCATGGAAAAGACAGTGTGCAGTGACAGGTAAGAGCTGCTGAAGAGTATGCTGATATCCTCCTCTGAGAATATCTCCTGCCTTCAAGGAGATCAAGCCTTTGCTGGACCTTGCAATCTAGTTAATTGTATGCCTTGAGATCATTAGGGACTATTAAAGCTGGGGTCCTGCTCTGTACTCAGCATCTCTAAGTTTAACCTCCCTGTAAGGGAACAGTGTAACCAACCTTACTGTGCCTTGGACTCCCCATGTAATCAGCTTTAACCTAAGGTGAACACATAGATTTAATCTTAAACTGTGTACTCTTCCATGCCCTTAACCCAGAATTCCATGCCCTTAACCCAGAAGTATGCATATGTGTGTGTACGCACATGTGTGTGTGTGTGTGTGTGTGTGTGTGTGTGTGTGTGCACGCGCAATAGAATGAAATCAACCTTAAACAACATTACTATTCACCATAAACGTTCAAAGCAACATTTGAATACAGGTTGCTAACATCTATATGCAGATTTTAGTGCTATTTCACGTTAGTCAAAGTCAGTAAAATAACCTAAATTCTAAAAAGAAATTTTTAAAAAATGCTTCAACATTTTTTGAATATTCCCCCATACTTCTTTTCTTTCTTTACTCTCCTAGTTCTGTATCTTCTCTTCCTCATCCCAGGTATCACCCTGTGCCCTCACACTGCCCTTCAGATGTCAAAAGTGAGCCCACTTTGGCATTCAGCTCAGGCTAGCCTCAGGGACAAAATTACTTCCCTTTTCTCTCTTCCTGACCCTCATCAAAACTTCCATTACCTAGAAAAAAAAGCAATTTAATTAAACTAAGTCACATTGGACTGTGAATGATTGATTAATAGACTATTTAACCCTCCCTGGAATTATATTTTAAAGAGGGCACTGTAATGTAAGTAAATGTACAGTAGGGCAGAATTTCAATCAGTTCAAGAAAGCAAAGAAATATATAGGCTTCATGTAGGCAAATATGTTTTGATAGAAGAGCCTTCTGAGGGGCCCTTAAATTATCCCTGCTGGTGACCACTGCTCAGCCTCTGCTCCTAACTAGAAAACTACAGCAATGTCAGAAATGCCCTTTTCCGGTTTTATAAGTGAACAGCAAAGTACTCTCAAAGGAAGGCATTTGACTTTGAAACAGACTTCAGAAGTCAGCGTATGCTTTAATACTCCTCTGGGTGAATAGATAAATTCAAATGCTTCTTTTAATTTGGTGACAAGTTCCCAAGAAACACCCTTAAACATCAAACATCACTATGACAGAGGCTAAATCCTTTGCCACATGGAAGTGACCCTACAGGTAGTCTTTTAAGATTAATTACATGCTCTTAACTCTTAACTTAGGCATGAGAAAGATCACCAGAAATATATAATGTAATTCTATATTGCAAAGATGCATGCAAGAAACATGTAAAGGAGCTTCTACAAGCTTTATCCCAAAATTTAGTCTCTCAGCAATTCTACCTTCTACATTCATTCCTACCTGTCTCCTCTCTCTTCTAAAACACCTATTTTTCAAAATACTTGCAGAGTATCTTCTTCAAATTTAGCAACATATAATCTAATCATTTTATAAGATTTATAATTAAATGGTTTAAATTACACTGTTGGTACAACTACATTTTTGTGTAATTTCTTTACCTAATCTCATGTATTAAATGAAAAAAAAGAGAAATAGTTTCTTTTTTGCCTTTTAAAATATATTTCTTTTATGTACATATATGTGTGCCTAAGTATATGCATATTCATCACATATTTTCAGGATCCAAAATGTGCAAGAGGAGGGCATAGTTTCCCTAGAACCAGAGTTATAGATGGCTGTATGTTGCCCAGTGAACCAAGTCATCTATCTACAAGAGTAACAAGTGATCTTAACCACTGATTCATCTCTCCAGCTTTTCTTTGCCTTTTGGCTTGGTTTGGTTTGAGTTGGGTTAGGTTGAGGGGTTTTTTTGGTGGTGGTGGGGAAGGGGACGGGATGCAGAAGACAGGACTTGATCTTGATCTTGGTTTTTGACACCAGCTCTTGTTATGAAATCTTGGCTGTCCTGGAACTCACTATATAGAGCAGGCAGCCCTCGAACTCACAAAGATTGGCCTACCTCTACCTCCCAAATGACTTTGTTTGTCTTTATTTCTCAAAGAAATTAAGGAAGACCCTCTGCTCTAGATACTTATAAATTTTGCCCTCCACATATGACAATGTACTCCTGTCTGATAATAATAAAAGCCACTGCCACTGTAATGTTTAATTAAATATTTAACCCTGGTTGTCGGTCAACTACATTACTAGCTCAACATTGTAAACTGTTTTTTAGAAATGTGAGGCTACACTTAGCTTCTAATAAATATGTTATATCATTAAAATATATACTTTACTCTTGGTAAATTTCTTCTCTACACTAAAGCATTATATTAATCCTAATTTTCAAAATTTGCTTGGAGTGGGAGTTGAGGGGTTTAAAGTTACTAAATCAGAGAGGCTTCTCCACCAAGCATGTTGGTGCACACTTTTAATCCCAACACTCAGGAGACAGAGGCAGTTGAGTCTCTGCAAGTGGGAAGTCAACCTGGTCTACAAGCAAATTTTAGAACAACCAGGGCTCCAAAGAGAGACCTTATCTCAATAAGAAACAAAAAAAGCATACCATGCATGTCCTTTTGGGTCTGAGTTACCTCACTCAGGTTGATATTACCATCCATTTGTCCGCAAAACTCATGATGTCCTCATGTTTAATAGCTGAATAGTATTTCATTGTGTAAATGAACCACATTTTCTATGTCCATTCTTCGGTTGTGGGACACCTGGGTTGTTTCCAGCTTCTGACTATCACAAATAAGGCTGAGGGAAATGAGGTTCAGTGACCAGCCCAAATTGGGATTCAGCTCAAGGGAAGGCTCCAAGGCCTGACACTATTACTGATGCTTTGGTGTGGTTACAGACAGGAACCTAAAGTGGCTGCCCTCCAAGAGGCCCAACAAGAGGTGAATGAGTCAGACGCAGATACTTATGTTCAACCAAAGGACAGAAGCTGGGGATCCCTGTAGTTGAATTATGGAAAGGCTAATTATCTCAATCAAAGTAGCAGTTACTTTAAGGTGGACATAGTATTTTACATTTTATCATTTCAAAGGAATAGACTTATCACATCTTGGTATGTGTTTTAAAGTTCATAACAATTTTTTCATAAAAAATGAAAAATATCAACCATGTTCTCACAAGGGTTATATTTGGATGATCATCTCCCCACTTTAAAAAAAATCACCTCTAGTCCAGCTCATTTAGGAAAATTTAAGAATATTTTCATGGAATAATTTATTTGATCTATCTTTTGGGTCCAGAATTAGCATTTGACGCAAAGGATAGCAATCATCAAAAGTAAAAGATATATACTGCTAACAATGATCCTCTATATTACTATACTAAGCCAACTCCTCAGGTTCTGAAGACATTTCACAATTGGAGTAGTCCTATCTGCACATAGTAGACACAGGCCAGAGATAACACTAACCATACTACAACACACAGAATAGACCCCAGAAAATAAAGAACTATCCAGTCTAAGTTGACAAACTGTGAAAAGTCAGTGCTACTAGGACCCAAGCTCAGAGCACCAAATAGATGAAGCTTCAAGTTACAATAGCACAGAAGAAAAGCTTGAATTAGCATGTATCTCCTTTAGTAGTCAATTTAACCCTGGAGATTATTCTAAATCTTAGCACTTGAAGCCCACACTCCTTAAGTTCTCATTCTAGTTAGAGACTTTCAAGGATTTTCTTTATGTTATTCCAGAGAAATGCTGATGGATTCCTCTGTATACTTAAAACTAAGAATAATTTTTAATAAAAAATTTTAGCATCATTTATCCATCTTGAAGAAAAGCTCAGAAAGCAGTTAATTAGAATATATCTTTTCTATCATTGTTTGTTCAATGATTCTTATTTAAACTCTCTAACTTATGTTCCCCTAAATGAAGCTGATTACTCACTAGTGATTTTCCTATTTCTATTGAATTTCCCAGTTCTTTGAAATCACAACACTGTTTGGGAAAAGAGGGACTCTAAATTAAAATTACATGCTCTCTCTTTATTAAAAACAATATAATATCACAATAGAAATATCAAAAAAGTGTTTCCCCAATCAGTTGCTTGCTATGAAATATGACACAGCTAAACCAGCTTTAGGCTATGCCTCAAATGTACAAGCTCCCTGGTCACTGAGATATAAAACAAGCACTAATAAATGGGAAACCTTGGCGGTTGCAAGGCCAATAAATCAAAACCATCAAGATAAGTTAAATGCATTTTCAGTGGGTGCAGATTTAGCATCAAAGACCTGATAATCATGCAACCACTAGAAAAAGCAATGTGTTTGCCATGACTTTGATCATAATTCACCAACACTCCTGTTGTATAACTTTACAACATTATATCACTCTCAGAAAATGATTTTAAGAGCTTGAACTTCTGAATGAACATTAGATAGATAGACACATACATAGACAGACAGATAGATAGATAGTATTTTTCTGGACACTAGAACTTAGTACAAAAGCTGTAAACATCTAATATCTGAAAAATAGACTAGTAGATAGAAAAGCAAAGAATGTAGGACTTAAAAATCTTAGAGATTTTCTAGAAATGAAAGTGTGGCTAGAAATCTGGGTAGATCCAAAGAAAGTCTGCAAATATTCACCTTTAGCAATGACTTTATATCTTAAATATTCCCTTTTTTTGTAGTTGGATTCTCTATCAAAGAGGTAATAAAGCAAGAAGGAAAGTTATCATGCTGAGATTAAATTAGAGGGCTTTCTTAGCTTTGTGTTGCTCTTCAGCCATGGAGAAAAGTCTGGTTGCCATTGTGCATTCCAAGAAAGAGAAAGTGATGCAAGATGCTGATAACTTCACAGGGCTTTCAAAGCTGAACTGGGACTACTATAAAACTCTTAAAACACACAAAATGGAGGGAACAAATTGCTTTAATGATATCAGAGGCTATTTACAAACTTTCATCATGGCTATTTACAAACTTTCCTCTTGGCTATTGAGATTGGAGTGAAAATGAAGAAAAAATATTTTTCAATATTTAAGTAGGATATTGTTCCCTAGAACAAAAGATCAATTACCTAGATGACTAAGTAGCTTAAAAGTTATAATAAAATAAAACACCTGAATTAAAATACTGATGTAAGATCTTTTCTGGAGAATGAACAAAAGTCACACCCATCAGTAAATCCAGCATTGAAGAAACAGGCAGGAGAATCAGAAGCTCAAATTTAGCCAAAGCTACATAGTTTACACCCTTCTTATAAGAAACAAATCAACTGCAATAAAAAAGAAAGAGCCTTTCTGAGTGTAGAACTTTAGGTAGGTTGGATAACAATTCAAAATCTCTGGGTATGTTCCTGTTTGTTTCAGTTTGAGTTTATTTTTCAGGTATAAAATAGAGATTTTTTAAATCTTTCCTCTGTTATTATATATTAAAATATGCAAGGAATTTGAGACATACGCAAAAGGGTTCATGTCATTAATTACTAAACTTCTAATAAAACAGGTTATAAGGATCTCCATACCAAAAGACAAACAGGCAGCAATAGATTAGGCCACTACCCCATACCCCTTGACAGGGGAGCCAAACACAGTCCAAAGTAACAATTGTAGAGCTTTGTTGACTGCTGGGTAAGCTATTTGTCTATTCAAGAACTTAAGCATCTAATGGCAGCAGAAAGTACTATCAGACACACATTCATATTTATTATCTATTAATAATCTCATTCTGTACTTTCTAGATTTTTTTCAGAATATGAGCAGAAAATAGAAAGCATGGAACCAAGTAGTAGCTTAGAATTAAAACAGTATCAACAATGGACAGTGAATGACATAAAGCAAGCTCTGCCACAATGAGTCCTGGATGCTAGATTAGCAATAAAACACGGGCATTGTTCCCATATGGACTAAATTATTAATTTTTCTTTTCATTAATTTTATGTATATGTATACATGGATAATTTTTAAAAATCAAGAAATACCCTAATACCTGAAGACTGCTATTGCTCAAGTGCTGGCCACATAAATCAGAACAGGTGGCTGACCTGCTTGCCAGCTGAACTAACACCCTAGATTCAGTTCCCAGAGACCCATTCCACCCACTCCCCAATACTACCGACCCAAGGCCAGGTCCCTTCCACCCACCCACAGCTCTCTCTGCAGATAGGTTCCTGCCTCTAATTCCAGCAGACTCTCAGGTGCAGGCCATACTAGTCAGAGAACTGAGACTCCTAGCTGCACCATAGGCCAAGAGACTCCCTACTAAGTCAGAGGTCACACCAGTCACCAGAAATCCAGGCCACAAAGACCAGAAGACCAAAGAAGAACCAGATCCTAAGGAACAAAGCATCCATCCAACAAAGACAATCTGAGAAGTCAACACCTAGACCTATAATCATCCCAACTGCAGATGGCCTAGTGCAAACACCAGTGCAAGAACACAGTAATCAGGGCAAAATGGCACCACCAGGCTATCCTATGACAGTAAGACCTGATTATTCTAGTGCAGCTGAAGCAGAAGAAAACAACCTTAAAACCAACTTTATGAAGATGACTAAATTACTTAAAGAAGAATTTTTTTAGGTATTTTCCTCATTTACATTTCCAATACTATTCAAAAAGTCCCCAATACACTACCCCCCCCACTCCCCTACCCACCCACTCCCACTTTTTGGCCCTGGCGTTCCCCTGTACTGGGGCATATAAAGTTTGCAAGTACAATGGGCCTCTCTTTCCAGTGATGGCCGACTAGGCCATCTTTTGATACATATGCAGCTAGAGTCAAGAGCTCTGGGGTACATGTTAGTTCATAATGTTGTTCCACCTATAGGGTTGCAGATCCCTTTAGCTCCTTGGGTACTTTCTCTAGCTCCTCCATTGGGGGCCCTGTGATCCATCAAATAGCTGACTGTGAGCATCCACTTATGTGTTTGCTAGGCCCTGGCATTGTCTCACAAGAGACAGCTATATCTGGGTCCTTTCAGCAAAATCTTGCTAGTGAATGCAATGGTGTCAGCGTTTGGAAGCTGATTATGGGATGGATCCCTGGATATGGCAGTCTTTAGATGGTCCATCCTTTCATCACAACTCCAAACTTTATCTCTGTAACTCTTTCCATGGGTGTTTTGTTCCCAATTCTAAGAAGGGGCACAGTGTCCACATAATCCATCAAAAATCAAAGAAAAGTTAAAAAATTGGAGAAAATCAATAAATCCCTTAAAGAATGCCAAGAAAGCTAAGGGAAAACAAACAAGCAGGGAAAGAAAACTATCCAAGACCTGAAAATGGATAGAGAAGCAATAGAGAAACATAAACTGAGGGAATTCTGGGAATGGGAAATGTAAGTAAGCAAATAGGAACTACAAATGCAAACATCATCAACAGAATACAAAAAATAAGAGAGAGAATCTCAGGTTTTGAAGATATAATAGAATAAATTGATTCATCAGTCAAAGAAAATATTAAATCTAAAAAAAAATCTATCATACAACCTTCAGGAAATCTAGGACCTTTATGAAGAGACTTAACCTAAGAATAATAGGAATTGAAGGAAAAGAATCCCAACTCAAAAATCCAGAAAATATATGTAACAAAAGTATAGAAGAAAAATTTACTAACCCAAAGAAGGACATGCCTATAAAGATACAAAAAGCTTACAGTACCCCAAATAGATTAGAACAGAAAAGAAAGTCCTCACATCATATAATAATCAAAACACTAAATATACAGAACAAAGAAAAACTTCTAAAAGCTGCAAAGGAAAAAGATCAAGTGTTGCTATTGTTATATTATTATTATTATTATTATTATTATATTAGAATTATACGAGATACCTCATTTGAGACCCTAAAAGACAGAAGGAACTGGTCAAATGTCCTGGAGAGTCTAAGAGATCATGAATACCAGCCCAAAATGCTATACCCAGAGATGCTTTCAATCACCATAGATAAAAAAAACAAAGTCAAAAGTAAACAATGTCTAACCACAAATTCAGCCCTACAGAAAGTACTAGAAGGAAAACTCTGACCAAAGGAGGTTAACTACACAGGCAAGTGAAACAAATGCAATAAATAATCTCATACCAGCAAAAAACAAAGAAGGAAAGCACACCACACACACACACACACACACTCACTCACAGTGGAGGGAGGGAGAGGGAGAGAGAACCAACAACAACAACAACAAACAACACACAATAACAGGAATTAAGGATCATTGGTCATTAATATCTCTCAGTATCAATGGACTAACTTCCCCAATAAAAAGACTCAGACTAACAAAATGGATTAACAAAATGAAAACAAGATCTATCCCTCTGCTGCAAACAAGAAACACACCTCAACATCAATGATAAACTTCAGAGTAAAGGCTTGTAAAAAGTATTTCCAAGTAAATGGACACAAGAAATCTGCTGTAAGCCGGGCATGGTGGCACACGCCTTTAATCCCAGCACTCGGGAGGCAGAGGCAGGTGGATTCCTGAGTTCAAGGCCAGCCTGGTCTACAAAGTGAGTACCAGGACAGCCAGAGCTATTCAGAGAAACCCTGTCTGGAAAAACCATAAAAAAGGAAAGGAAAGGAAAGGAAAGGAAAGGAAAGGAAAGGAAAGGAAAGGAAAGGAAAGGAAAGGAAAGGAAAGGAAAGGAAAGGAAAGGAAAGGAAAGGAAAGGAAAGGAAAGGAAAGGAAAGGAAAGGAAAGGAAAGGAAAGGAAAGGAAAGGAAAGGAAAGGAAAGGAATCTGCTGTAGCTATTATATTATCACCCCCCCAAAAAAAATTTGACCAAATTAAAATTAATCAAAAGAGATGAAGAAGGACATTTCATACTCAACAAAGGAGAGATTCACCAAAATGGCAATTCGGTTCTTATCATCTATGCCCCAAAATCAAAGGCAAACACATTTATAAATGAAACATTACTCAAGCTTAAATCATACACTGAACCCTACATATTAATAGTGGAAGACTTCAGTACCTCATTCTCACCAATGCACAGGTCATTCAGACAAAAATTAAACTGAGAAATAATGGAACCAACAGATAATATGAATCAAATGTACCTAACAGATATCTACAGAAGATTTCACTCAAACACAAAAGAATATTTGTTTCTTCACAACAACTCACAGAACATTCTCAAAAATTGACCATATGCAAAACAAATATCAACAACTACAAGAAAATTAAAATAACACCTTGTATCCTATCAGACCACCACGATTAAACTTGGATATCAACAACAATGACAGAAATAAAAGAAAGCCTAAAAACTTATAGAAACTGAACAACTCCCTACTGATCGACTTCAGGATCAAAGAAGAAATAAAGAAAGAAATTAAAGACTTACTAGAATTCAATGAATGTTAATGCACAATATATCTAAACTGATGGGAAACAATGAAAGTAATGCTAAGAGGAAAATTCATAGCACTAAATACCTAATAAAGAAATTGGAGAAATCTGATAGTAGCAACTTAACAGCATACCCAAAATCTCTAGAATAAAAAGAAGCAAACATACCTAAGAGGTGATGGCAAGAGTCAGGGCTAAAATCAATAAAATAGAAATAAAAACAACAATACAAATAATGAAACAAGGCATTAGTTATGTGCAAAAATGAATAATATTGACAAACTCTTATCTAAACTAACTATAAGACAGAGAAAGAATATACAAATTAACAAAATCAGGTATGAAAAGGGAGAGATAACAACAGATAACAAGGAAATACAAAGAATCATTACATTTTTCTTCAAAAACCTGAACTCCACAAAATGGAAAATCTAAACTAAATGGATAATCTTCTTAATAAACATTTACCAAATTTAAATCAAGATCATATAAACAATTTAAATAGATCTATAATCCCTAAGGAAATAGAAGTAGTCATTAAAACTCTTCGAACCACAAAAGACCAAAGCCAGACAGTTTTAGTGAAGAATTTTATGAGACCTTCAAAGAAGATCTAATACCAATTGTCATGGTTTGAATATGCTTGGCCCAGGGAGTGGCACTATTTGGAAGTATGGTCTTGTTGGAGTAGGTGTGTCACTGTGAGTGTGGGCTTTAAGACCCTCATCCTAGCTGCCTGGAAGCAAGTATTCTGCTAGTGGCCTTCAGACAAGGATGGAACACTCTCAGCTCCTCTTCCACCATGCCTGCCTGGATGCTGCAATGTTCCTTCCTTGATGATAATGGACTAACCCTCTGAACCTGTAACCCAGCCCCCAAGTAAATGTTGTCCTAATAAGAGTTGCCTTGGTCATGATGTCTGTTCACAGCAGTAAAACCCTAAGATATCAATATTCCTCAAACTGTTCTTCAAAAATAGAAAAAGAAGGAACATTGCCAAATTCGTTATATGAGGCCATAGTCACTCTTATAACCAAACTACATGAAGAGTCAACAGGAAAGAGACTTACAGACCAATTTCCCTCATAACACTGATATAAAAATACTCAGTAAAATACTTGCAAATAGAATCCAGGAACACATAAAAAGACAAAGAATCATCGACCATGATTAAGCAGGCTTCATCCCAGAGATGCAGGGATGGTTCAACATATGAAAATCTTTCAATATAATACACCATATAAACAAACTAAAAGAAAAACCACATGATCATCCCACTAAATCTGAAAAAGACTTTCACAATATCCAACACCCCTTCAGAGTAAAAGTCTTGGAAAGACCAGGAATATAAGAGATTTACTTAAACATAAAAAAAGGCAATTTTTAGCCAGTCTATACACAACATCAATTTAAGGGGAGAAACACTCAAATCAATTGCACTAAAATCAGGAACAAGATAAGGCTGTTCTTTCTCTCCATAGGTATTCAATATTGTACTTGAAGTTTTGACTAGAGCAATAAGAAAACTAAAGGAGATAAAATTTATACAAATTGGAAAAGAAGATGTTAAAGTATCACTATTTGCAAGTGATATAATAGTATACATAAGCAACCATATAAACTCTACCAGGGAACTCCTACAGTTAATAAATACCTTTAGTAAAGTGGCTGGTTACAAGACTAACTTAAAAAAAAAATCAGTACCCATCCTATATATGAATGATAAGCAGGTTGAGAAAGAAATCAGGGAAACACGCCCTTTACAATAGCCACAAATAATATAAAATGTCTTGGAGTAACTCTAACCAAGCAAGTAAAAGACCTGTATGATAAAAATTTCAAATTTCTGGAGAAGGAAATTAGAGACAATATCAGAAGATGGAACAACCTCCCATGCTTTGGGATCGATAGGATGAATTCTTTACAGACCAGGAGATAAAAACTATTCAACTTAATATGGGGGAAAAAGGATTCCTACAGAAATCTTATACAATAAAAGAACTTCTAGAGATACCACTATCCCTGATCTCAAGCAGTACTACAGAACTGTAGTAATAAAATCCATACAGGTTTTCAGTGGCATCGAATGGAAGACTCAGACGTAAATCCAGACACCTATGGACATCTGAAATTTGTTAAAGAAAACAGGAATATACAATGGAACAAAGGAAGCGTCTTCAGCAAATGGTGTTGGTTTAACTGAATGCCTGTCTGTAGAAGAACACAGATAGACCCATATCTATCTATCACCCTACATAAAACTCAAGTCTAAGTATATCAAAGACCTCAACATACAACCTGATACACTGAAATTGATAAAAGAGAAAGTTGAGAATAATGTTGAACACATTGTCACAGGAGAGTTTCCTGATCAGAACACAAATTGTGCAGACATTTAAGATCAAAAGTAAATAAATGGGGACCTCATGAAACTTAAAAGTTTCTGTAAGGCAAAGGATACTGTCAATAGGACAAAACAGCAACCTACAGAATGGGAAAAGATTTCCAACAACCTCATATCTGACAGAGCGCTAATATCCAAAATATGTAAAGAACTCAGGAAACTAGACATGAAAAAACTAATACCATTTAAAATGATATAAAGACAGATGAAAGAAAGATAAATGATAGATAGATAGATAGATAGATAGATAGATAGATAGATAGATAGATAGATAGATAGATAGATAGATAGATAGATAGATAGACATAAAATCTAAACAGAATTCTCAATAAAGAAATCTCAAATGGCTGAGAAACACTTAAAGAAAAAACGTTCATTCTTACTTAGCCACCAGGGAACTGCAAATCCAAATGACTCAAATTCTGTCAAAATAACTAAGATCAAAAACACAAGTGGCAATTCATGCTGGCGAGGATGTAAAGCAAGGAGAACACTTCTCCATTGCTGGTGCGAGTGCAAACTTGCACAGTCACTTTGGAACTCAATATGGTGGTTTCTCAGGTAATTGGGAACTGATCTACCTCAAGACCCAGCTAGCTATACCACTCCTGGGCATAAACCCAAAGGACACTCCATCTGAACATCAGGACACTTGCTCAGCTTTGTTCAAAGAAGCATTATTCATAGTAGCCAGAAAATGGAAACAATCTAGATGTCCTTCAACTGACGAATGGATAAAGAAAATGTGGTACATTTACACAATGGAGTATAATTCAGCTGTTTAAAAATGCATCATGAAAGTTTCAGGAACATTGATAGAACTAGAAAAAAATCATCATTGGTGAGGTAAGTGAGACCCTGAATGGCAAACATGGTATGTACTCACTTACAAGTGAACATTAGGACCTAGAGAGGCTAAGTAAGAAGGAGGGGTTTAACTAGGATGCAAGGATCTTCCTGGGAAAGAAAAATAGAATGAATTTCAATGGTGTACTGGGGGTTGGTAGGATTAGGAACAGGAGCTATTAGACTGGGGGTAGGGAGAAAATACTGGGAGAAAAACTGAATTAGGGGACACTCGAGGGGCAAGTTAGAAACCTAGCTCAATGAACACTCCGTGGAACCCACAAGAGTAACTTGACCTGAGCTGGCCATCTTCTATAACCAGGCAAAGCCCTAAATGGAGGGATTGGCACACCAACTCAGCCACAGAACTTTAACCTACAGTTTGTCCTGCCTACAGAATGTTCTGGGACTGAAGCATAGCAGAATCTTCACCAAAGAAACCAGAGAGAGAGACTTAACCCAGCAAATGATAGTAGCAGATGCAAAGTAACACAGGCAAACATTAAGTGGAGCTCCAGGAGTCCTGCTGAGGAGGAGAAGGAGGAAGGACTAGAGGAACCAGAGGGGTCAGGGACACAGGATGAGAACACAGAATCAACTGACCAGGAGTCATGTGGTCTCTAAGAGATTAGGGAGCCTGTAGGACTCTGACTTCAGTCCTCTGCATATATGTTAACAATGGCTGAATAACTTGGTGTTCTTGTGGGAATCCTAACAATGGGAGGAGGGGCTTTCCCTGATTCCTTTGCCTACTTATGGGACTCCTTTTTTCCACTGGATTGCCTTGCCCAGCCTTGATGTGATAGTATGTTCCTAGTCATATTATGCTGTGTTTAGTTGATGTCTCTGAAAGGCCTGCTCTTTTCTGAAGAGGCATAGGGGGGTGAATCTGAGGAGAGATAAACTGGGGAGATGAGACTGAAGGATAGAAAGGGAAATTGTGGTTGAGATGTAATATATGAGAGAAGAATAAATAAATAATAAATAAACCAAGAAAGATTTTAAAATAATGAAGATCTAAGTAAAGATGAAATAATAACTTCAAATAAATGGAGGGAATAAGTTATAAAATTAGTATAATTGGGACAATCACCCTTCCTTTGGAAAGATCCTGTCCTCGTTCTCCTCTTCTTGCTGTCATTAGCACTGTGACAAAAACCAGTTTGGAGAGAAAGGTGTTTATTTGGTCTACAGGCTATTGTCCATCCTGGATGAAAGCAAATGTAGAGACAAGAAGAAGAGACCAGTGGAGGAAAGTTGCTTACTGGCTTACA
Organism: Mus caroli; assembly: GCF_978045245.1. Classification (NCBI taxonomy): domain Eukaryota; kingdom Metazoa; phylum Chordata; class Mammalia; order Rodentia; family Muridae; genus Mus; species Mus caroli. The sequence continues at coordinate 54,258,789 of NW_028227265.1, forward strand.
TCCCATTGCTTGCTCAGTGTTTTCTTATACAAACCCAGTTCACCACCTAGCCAGGGAATGGCACCACCCACAGCAGACAAGGCCCTCCCATATAAATCCGTAATCAAAAAGTTATCCCCACAGACTGATATGATAGATGTAATTCCTCAACTGGGTTCCCAGGTAATTCTTTGTCAAGTAGACAAAAACTAACTAACACAGGTACCAGACTTCCTATTATTCTGAACAAGAAGTCAACTCCACAAAAAATATAATTTTACAGATAAATGTCTGATACCAAAGACTATACTTTCAGGGACCATCTCTGAACTTCATTACTAGAGAAACTTCTGTGAACATGTAAAGTACCTAAAACCAGGAGGCTGAGATGCAGTGTTCTCTCCTGAGCACAAAGCAAGCTCTTTCTGCGCCTATGCTGCCACAGCCTTCTGCCATTGTTGATCTTTCTTCTTTCCCCTTGGGAGAGCTAAAGAAAACAGAATATGAAAGACTTTCTACTTGAGAAAAGAAAAAGAAAAAAGATAGCATTTTTAATCAGGATACTTTTATATTGTGATTAGTCTAAGGTTGACCTAAAAATCAGAAATCATATAAGAAAATATTTAAAATTTGAATATTTTAAATCAGGATTTTTACTCTAGAAAGTATACCAAAAATAAAGTCAAGAAAAAGTATTTGTAATATGTAGGACTAATATATTTAATCACTACCTTGTACATTTGAAGCAATTTTTATTAAAAAGAAACAATCTAGTTTCTTAAACTATCAAAAGACCCATACTCACAAAGTAATGCACAAACTCACTAATGAAAAAAATTCCAATCTCATTAATGATCAAAAGATAATAAAACAACACATTTTTATCTGCTTTTCAAGTCTTTGTATTATTAATACATAAAAGGATGTAGTTGAGTCCCTCAGATCATTATTAGAGTACAAATTGGTACAAATTTTCTGAAAAAGAATCTGGAAATCTGTCTCAAATTCAAATTGTTTGCTTTTAAACAGCAACACAAGGATGTATCTAAGAAACTAATTTGACAACACTCAATGAGTTGTGAGCAAGTTATTTACTGGAAAATTATTTAACATAATGAGAGCTTTTAAGCAACTCATGTGTGGCTCAAATCATGTTGTTTAAATATCATAAAATACTATTCATACTCTTAAGAAAATAGTGTGTCAGCATTTAAAACATTGTTCTTGATTTATTACTATGGTACTGAAACAGTATAAAATAATTTTATATTATACAACTTATTTTCATACTTTTCATAATACTATCTTTAAAAAACAAACAGGAATATTCAAAATCTATGAGAAGGGTTGGAGAGATTGCTCAATGATTAAGAGCACTGCTTACAGAGGACCTGAGTTCCTTTCTCAGGACTCACACTGGGCATATCGCTCACAACTGCCTGCACCTACAGCTCCAGGCAATCTAAGGTCCCCTGACCTGCTCAGACACCTGCACTTAGACACACACACTTGTAAAAAGTGAAAAATGGGAAGAGTCCATTAAAATTAACATGGTTATTTTCTTTTGTTTTCACAGTATTTTGTCAATGAGCCTTGTTTTTATCTTTGTAATAATTATATGAAACAGTAAAAGAATTTGTATTAAAATATAAAATGCTCATCTTTTTAATAAGCTCATAAACAATTATAAGGGAGCCTTTTTTAAATAAAATAATGTTAATTTTATTTTTGCTGTTACATAAAGGTACACCAATCTTTTCAGTATTGTTTTTTCATGCTTAAAATAAATTAGTTGTTTCTAAAATGTATTATTAAAATACAAAATACGTGATGTGGATCATATAAATTATAAGTGGCTGCATAGGACAATTTCTGTTTGAAGAAACATGGGTAGCTTAGAGTTAATATCTTAAAAGCACTACTAAATTAGCTATTTCTAAAAATGTGTAAAATATCATGATATCTTTATATACCAAAATGTGGTGACACATTATTTATTGAAAAAATTATGATTATAAAAAAAGAAAGAAAAGTAAGAGATCTGAAAGCTAACAGCAAATATTGTGAGTCACAACATATTTTTTAGTACATACACAACATCTGGATACATTATACAATTAATTTTTAAGTCTCCAATCCTGTTCTTGAAGCACACACACTGAAAACTAGTTGCTTATTTTAGTCTCCATGCCTACTCTTTCTCCTGGGAAGCTTCCAATCCTATCAATAGCTGACCCAATATTCCTTTTTGAACTATTAGTAGATATTGAAAGGACAGAGTTGAATTAATCTAAATTCATTAAATTTGAATAAAAGGGTTACCTCCAAGAGAGTTTAAATTGCACAGTCAAAACTTAAAATATTTCCATGTTCTTCTCAGTCATCACTTCCCTCTTTTAAGTACTCTAGCTTTTCTTGAATGTGAATTATAAAGTGTCCAGCTCTCTCTTGTGTTCTTGGAGATCTCTAGAAGCACTGGAGAAACCCAGATAAAAATATGGACAGCAGCATAACCTAGGTTATACAATCCCCAATTCTTTACCTGTCTTCTTGGGACTCCTCAACAATACCAGTGAAAATTCATAGATTCAAATTAGTAGATTTTAGTGTAAAATTCCATGGCTGCTAGATTGCTAATGAGAATATAAACTGGTTCGACTGCTCTACAGGGCAATAGATGGCAACATACTAGATATCTTCCATGCACTTTGCAGTATAAGTATTTATATTCAGCCAGTAATATCTGAGTCATGCCAGATTTGCTTGCCATATCTTTTCAAATACTGATCAGGTGGAATTCTCATCTACAATGCACCCATTCATCCACAATCATTAAAGCCATAGTAGATATAAGCAGTCTTTTAACCCAATGATTTCTAACCAAAACCCCAAGGGATTATTTAGAATTGTGACAGTGTTTGATAGCCCCAGTATGTGGCTTTTAATGCTTATAATGCTTACTATTTTCCAGAAAATAAAAAACTGCAGTGTCCAGATCCCCTTTTCAAGGCCAATGCATGAACTCAGACTCTGGGCCTACCACTAGTTTATGGTTTACTGCAATAGCCCTAACTAAACACTGCCACAGAAAACTGCCTTGTCCTGGGTCAAAGCCCTACCTAGGTGGTGTGAACAGATGATTCCTGGCAGATACAGAAAACAAATGCCTGAAGCATATGCTGCAATTTGAGACAATTCTGTAGGACCCTCCTTATGCCCGTAGAAAGACCCGTGTTTCAATCCTATTGCAGGGAAGACTCTCCTAGCTGTATCCTTTCATTTGGCTGTATTAGAGAACTATCTCCTGTGAACACATATCAGTAAAACTTCTGCACTCAGCTCTTCCCTCCCAGTGTCCCCACAGAGCACAATCTAGGCGATATCCACTAAGAAGCACTCTTTTGGCTACACCCTCATAAGCCAGAGGAGTAAGGATGATGCCAAAGAGGTAAGGATCATTCTAAAATACAAATGAGGCTAGTCTAGTACTCACAAACAAAAACATAAGTTAGAGAAATAAAGAACTGGAAAAAAATAAAATAAAATCTGTCTTTTACTGTGGAGCATCCTAAGTACCCAAGAGATAGTAAGCCAAGTGGAAATGGCAAAAAAGCAAACATTTCCACCTGACCATGTGAAAAAGTTACTTAGTGCTACAGCCTGAGAGTCAACAATCACAGCCTACCAGGGCAGCAGACACTGAGGATTACTGGAGTGTTTTGGTTTGAGAAGCTACTGACAAGCTCTCTAACTACCAGCAGTCTGCCTGAATTATTCATATTTAATATTCGTGATGGTAGGAGATAGGAAAAACAGTGGAAATTTTTCTCTTGTAAACAAGCAACTGGAGCTAGGAAGTGGCTTATTAAGTACGGGCACCAACTGCCAAGCCCAGTGACCTGAGCTTTATCACAGAAACACTCATGGTAGAAGGGGAGAACCAACTCCTGCAAGGTGTCTTCTGACGTTAATGTACCTAACAAAATGCAGCATAATTATTAAGTATAAGTTTTAGTTTAAAATAGCATGTAGGATATAGAAACTACTCAGTAGGAGTTTTTTAAAAACATGAATAATGAACCAGATCTTCATCTACAATGTGTATTTCTTTCTCTAGAAATCACAGTTCATTCTAAACGCTCACTGTCTACCAACATCGCCCTTTTTATGCCCAGCATTCTCTTTCTAGACATTTGTCAATACTGAAAGACATGCCTCTTCCATAGTCAATGCTTCTACTCTTATTTTAATGCAATTGTCTTTAATGCAGTTCTTAAGCAAATTATTATTTCTGTCTTGCAATGTTTATACTTACAATCTTTTTATTCTATGTTATATGCAGAACTTTTACCTGTTATTTTCAAGAAACCATGTAAAAAGAAATGCCACATTGCTGAGTGTTCCAATCATGAGCTAACAACTATCCCTCCCTCTCCAAAACAGGACAATAAAATATGAACATTTGGGGAGACAAAAAAGTTCACACTTGGAAAGCAAAATTAAGGCAAGGAAATTAGTAAGGCTTTATGTTTTGCATAAAAGGAAAATTGCTTTTTATCACACTGCCTTTCTTAATTTTCTGAGAATCAAATTAGTACCTGAAAAAAAAAAGAATAGAGCAGGCTGAATGAATGGAGTCACTGCCAAAGCCAATGTGAACAGAAGAATTTATCCAAAGTCTCATTTGAAAAGAATTTGATATTTTAACGTGAAAAATCACAGAAGTCCTTTGAGTTTAACTAAGCATCTCAAAATATTATGCCAAATACTTAACATTTATTTTTAAATCTTTTGAATAACTGTGTACATGTCCAAAAACAATCCCGAAAAGGATAATTTCCCTAGCTTACAATAAAAATGGTCTGCTTTTCAAAGTCTGAGAGGTAATATGAACAAATACTGGATTCTTATTTCTTCATGATATGAAATCAATTTTGTTCCGATACCTCCATGGGAAGTGCTAAGTTGAATCTACTGTTAATAATTTTCTCAAATTATTGTTCATCTCTATGAAAGAACCAGAGAAAGAAATCAACCCTTAGGACTTACTTTCTACTAGGTTGCCTCATCCAGCTTTAATGTGAGGATATGTGCCTAGTCTAATTGCATCTTGTTATGCTAAGTTCAGTGGTAACACTGGAAGGTCTGCTGTTTTCTGAAAAGAAACAAAGGAGCAGTGGATCTGGGAGAAAGGGGAGGTAGGGGTGTTTGAAGGAGGGGAGAGAGGAGAGCCTGCTGTTGAGATGTATGTATGAGAAAAGAATACATACATATGGCAACTTCTGAAAAAAAAAACTTGCTGCATTATTGTCAGATCTCATTCTTTCACATAAATTCTGGTTTTACATCAAAGCACACCATAACACTATTTTGGTCATCCTCTGATTCACTGGCCACAATCTCTTCTATGCACACAACAATCATATGTTTAATTAAATCTGGAAAAAATACTAAGCATCCTACATTTTGGGGATAGCAATACAGACCTCCTCCTGTGTGAAATATATCCCACTTCATGGGTAAGTTGACAATTCAAGGCTAAACTAGAGAAGTCGGGACAACTTGACTTTGTTGGTTTCCCAGCTGCGCAGCTTGCAATCTTTCTATTTCGTTGAGGGAGTAGGGCATCCTAACAGGGACAGATTGTTCCATCAACAGAACAAGAACTGAAGCAGCAGCAGCTTTCTCCAAAACTGAGACTGTTTTGCAAATGTGCGTGCTCTACTTAGGGCTAAGGTTATTTCTTCAAATGCTAATAGAAGTTAATTTGGTCACCAGCTAAGTTGAATTTAGAAACTATCTTTTCTCTCTTGCCTGAAAGATCTGGTCATACTCCTACATTCTGTTCCCGACTGTTAGTTTCTGAACCAAGTATTTATTCTCTTGTATGAAATTATCACTTGACATTGATCTGTATGTTTGGCACAGCATAATTCTACAGACACATTTAGAAAGTGGCAGTGCCTCAATGTCCTTGTGCGTTAGTTCTTCTCTCACAGGTCACTCCTTTATTGTCAGACTGTCCCCACCACCACATGTCACTTTGAAGAACAGTTTTGTGGTCAAGAAACAAAAGTACTTGATACCATATATAGTTGTGGAAATAGATTCTTGTTGATGATTTCTATAGACCCTGCTCAGTTTATACCCTTTCTGTTGTCCTTCGGATAAAAATTAAAGTCACTTGGTTTAGCATGCAAGGGCTCCACCATCTGCCTTCTGCTTTACTCTTCTCTAAGGCCTTCTTTTCCCACTGACATCTGTCCTACAAATTGGTGAATTTCTTCCCAATATGGGAGACTCCAAGTTCTTACTTGCCCATCCTCTTCCTTGTCTGAATGCTCTAGAAGTATCCCCATCCCTACCCAATACATACATACACTCATACACACACACACAAATACACACATATTCTTATATGACACTTTCCCCACAAATTGAAATATCCCCTCTAGGAGAGAAGCTCATATAACTCAGGAGATAAATTAAAAACTCCCCATTTGGGAGAGAACCCACATTCAACTTCCTAAAGAGAAACTAAAGCATTCAAACTGTCATAATTAGCATAGGATCACTTTAGGATTAAGCTATTTAATACCTGTTTCTGATCACTAGACATCACTAATATTGGTCCCCCCATTTTTTAAAAATTCTACGAAGTAGTCTCATCCCCATTTGACTGCTTTACGGCAGGGTTTTACTTCAGAGTTGTCTTCATTATTTTCAGTGCTTCTTCACTGCAGACTTAGGTAAAACCAGGCCATACAGAAAGACTGGAAACGCATGTTGAGAATCAGCAAAGGTGCTGTGGTGCTGAGTGTGAGACTTCCAGGGGTGGCAGCACAGAAGCGACTGTTTCAGCTTTAAGCCCACCCAAAAATGTGCGCTGTGGTAGCATGAACGCCTAGATCAACGTAAGGCCAACTGCCTACTTAGCACATACAAGAGTGCACAGAATGAAAAACCTGAAAGAGCCAGACATTATTCTATTTTCTATCACGTTGAAATGCAGTCCAAACTTTTATAGTACATTCTACTGTGTAAAATACTATTATCTGGGTAATGTAAATACGCATTTTTTTTTTTCAAATTTCTCTCTACCCTCACCCAAGAGAATCCCAAAGTCCCAGGACCATGTTCACCTTACCTTCAGGCTCAGGGTCACCTTCTGTGGCTAGAGAACCTTCAAGCCTCTTTAGTAGTTGTGGAGTCACGCCAGCCCCACCCTTGTTGTCTCCCTAGCACCGCCCCCAGGGCACTCTCCCAATCACAGTTGCCCTACCAGGCCCCATTAGTGCCCCCTCCTCTCACTCCTCACAACACTGTGAATTTACTAGCCTACTTCTCTTTGGGGCAGCAGGACCCTTGCTGCAGCACCCCTGAGGGCCAGGACCTCCTGGCACGATTTGCTGCCAGGACTGGTAAATCTCCTGGGCAATCACCAGAAGGTTTCCTTGGATATCCCTGTGACGTTGAGGAGCATCTGTTTTCAAATCTGTACGTTCTCTGTTCTGCACAGCACAGTGAACCTAGAACCGGAGATTCTACTCTGGTTGCATTCCAGGGCCAAACTGTACAGAGAGGGTGCTCCCGCTCTGAGGGACCTTCTATGTTTTGGATTTTCACCAGGATCACTTAATTGTAGGATGTAGTATGAAGGCTGCCCAAGGAGTTCTACTGAGAAAGGAGGGAGGGGCTTTTTTGCATTGTTTTGAACTTTTAGAATAATCTATTTTTATTATTTGAGAATTTCTTATATCCATAGACTGTATCTTTATAATGTCTACCCCACTCTCCTCCTAACTCTTCATGGTGCTAGCCCCACCATCTCTCCACTCCTCTCCATGTTCATGTTTTTTGGTTTGGTTTGGTTTGGTTTGGTTTTTTTGAGTCACAGAGGTTCCCTAGAACTTCTACGTCACAATAGAAATCTCTAACTTTATTCTAAATATTTATTCTTAATTAGTTTTTATAAAATCAGAGCAAATGCTATTTTGTGGCAAACCAAAATTTTGGTACCATGAAAGGGCTTCTGGCTACGATTCTTGTGAATGAAAGTTAAATTTTGTAACATCACTTTTCACTCACTACTTAGGAATATTCTCAACAAATAAACAAGATCTGTCAACCATATTCCTGTGAGCATATGGATAGTGCAAATTGTGCTTAGTAGGTTATTTTAAAAAAGACATATTTTGTTATGGCTCTGTACATTTGTTGCCATCGACTACTAAATGAAGCCTCTCAGGAGATAGTTATGCTAGGCTCCTGTCTACAGGTATAACAGAGTAACATGAATAGTGTCAAGGACTGGCTCTCTCCCATGGGATGAATCTCAAGTTGGACCAGTCATTTGCTGGCCGTTCCCTCATTCTCTGTTCCAGCTTTATCCGTGTGCATCTTGTAGGCAGAGCAAATTTTGGGTTGAAGGTTTTGTGGGTCAGTTGATGCCTCCTCCCTCCACTGGAAGTCCCTCAAGGCTATATAGTCCCTCAAGGCTATAGGAACTGGCCACTTCATTCCCCATATCCCTCTGTAGTAGGAATCTTAGCTAGAATCACCCCCATTGATCCCCATATCCTCTCCCATCCCAGGTCTCCAGCTAGTCCCAGAGATGCCCCCTCCCCCATGAAGAGTGATTTTCACTCCTATTCCCAGTCCACTCCTGCCTCCTCCTTGCCATGCCTGATCCCCATCCCATTCCCTTCCTCACCCCTTCTCCCATCCAGTTCTCTATCTCCATGCACCTCTGATTACTATTTTGTTTCCCCTTATGAGTAAGATTCATATATCCTCCCTTGGGCCTTTTTTATTCCTTAGCTCAACTATGTTCATAGCAGCTTTATCTTAATAGCCAAAAACTGGAAACAACCTAGATTTCCCTCAACTGAAGAATGGATAAAGAAAATATGGTATATCTACACAATGGAATACAATTTAGCTATGAAAACAAGCAATGACACAAAATTTTCAGGCAAATGAATGGAACTAGAAAAAGTAATGCAGAGTGAGGTAACTCAGACCCAGAAAGATCCATATGGTATGTTCTCACTTACAAGTGAACACTACTGTGAAGTACAGGATAACTATTCTACACTCCCAGATACAAATAACTGGCTGTCTCTGAATCCACAGATAAGTGTAGTTCTCATCCATCATCAAGGAAACTTCTTGTAACAGACAAAGACCATTACAGAAAAAAATGCAACTATTCAAAATGTATAATTGTGGAGTCCAGTCCAAGGTGATAGATCTACAACTCCTATCCTAACATTTAGATCATTTTGGAAGAGAGGGCAGAAAGATGACAGCCAAAGAAAGAGAAAGCAGTGTGTGAGACTTCATCTCCAAAAATTGTCCAAGAAGTATGCCCATGATGCGTCATCAACATGGCTGCCTAAGCAAGATTGGACAAGGAGGACACCAGTAGACATGATAATGTGAAGGGAGGGAGCACACCATGATGCAACCTTGACAAAGAGCTACAAACAGCTAAGAAATGCTGAGAGCAGGAGAGATAGCCTTCCCAGGGATGACCACACCAATTGGTTATCAACTGTCAAATGGTTAGTCATGAAATACATATAAGTAGTATATGAACTGAGCAGGTTATATTTATTATGTCTAAATTTATGAATATCATACATATATATGTAATAACAAAGAAGAGGACAGGAATTTGAGAATGAGCAAATGGTGTATAATGAAGGACTGCAAAAGGGAAGGGGAGAAGAAATGATATATAAATATAATCTCAAAAAATTAAATTATAATAAGATTTTCTTTTAAAAAATAGTAAAAAGACAATCTAATTTTTTTGCACCAAAGCATTTGTTTTCAATTTTTCAAGCAGCCACTATTTATTAGCCGACTAGATTTCAAAAACACCATGGGAAATTCCCTCAGTTCATCATTCAAGTCCATTGATCATGGCCTTTGCTGCTGCCACCCTCCACAAAATGGGATTTAAATTGTAATTAACATGAAGCTGAGAACAAATCTATCCAATGAGGGTGTGCGATTGTTCAATTTCTGCTTATATATGAAGACGTGTTGATTCCTTTTCTCCACACTCACAGAAAACTGATGTCATACCAGGCTAATACATCTAGCTGTAAAATACTGTTTCTCTGTACTGTTTGTCACTCTGAGATCTTTTTCCTCCTTTGAGCAGGACCCTTTTTTTTTGGGGGGGGGTACTTCTTTACTGAATATTTTATTTATTTGTATTTCAAATGTTATCCCCCTTCTCGATTCTGCACCTGCCCCAGAAACCCCCCTATCCCATCCCCCTCCTCCTGCTTCTATGAGGGTGTGCCCCCACCCTACCCAACCACCCACTCCTGCTTTGCTGCCCTCACATTCCCCCACACAAGGGCATCAGTCTTCACAGGACCAAGTACCTCTTCTCCTATTGATGCCCAACAAGGCCATCCTCTGCTACATATGCAGCTAGAGCCATGGGTACCTCAATGTGTACTCCTTGGTTGGTGGTTTGGACCCTGGGAACTCTGGTTGTTCTTGCTATGGGGTCGCAAACCCCTTCAGCTCCTTCAGTCCTTTCTCTAACTCCTTCATTGAGGACCTTGTGATCAGTTCAATGGATGGCTGTGAGCATCCACTTCTGTATATGTCAGGCTCTGACAGAACCTCTCAGGAGACAGCTATATCAGGCTCCTGTCAGCATGCACTTCTTGGCATCCACAATAGTGTCTGGGTTTGGTGACTGCATATGGGCTGGATCCCCAGGTGGGGCAGTCTCTGGATGGCCTTTCCTTCAGTCTCTGCTCCACACTTTGTCTCCATATTTCTTTATAGGCAGACATAGCCTTCTTGCTCCCAATTTTCACCATCTAACTTACTCTGTTTACGTCAAGAAAAAAATTATCAAGGAACATTATCAATGATTTTATACATGATTATTCCTTGCATATAACTAGACTATGAAATGCTTTGTTATTTGTGCCAATAAACTTGAGTTACTAAGTAAAAACAACACTATAATGTCAAGGCTAACTTAGAATTTGTTATAGATTACTGTGTAGAGAACCATGAGGGTATAATAAGTATGTGAATGTATTTACTTATTATCTATATCTCTGACTTATGTTAAGGAAAGTAGCCTAAAAGGTCCTATGCATTAAAAGGGAAAGATACTTTAAGGTCTAATTCATAGAATATAATGTGATAACTTTGAAACTGTGATCATTCTCACATTCCAAAATAATACATAACTGCTTGGTTGAAACACCAATCATATTTAAATTAAATAGGTATACTTTACCACAGGATAATTTCTGGCAAGTACAAAGCTAAGTCATATCTAATTCACATAGGTTTTCATTCTTATCTCTGAATTGACTCAAATAATCACAACTATGTTTTATTAAGATGTTATACAGCTGTGTTGAAGGGGTTGTAATTCTCATGACTTCAAATTGTCTCTTGAAGCACTTGTTGGTTGGTATGCCAAAGAGATCTTTATATTTATAATTTCACTTGAACATGATTCTTTTTCTATTTATTCCAATATTACTCCAGCTCACTAGTACTGACCAATGTTTTGACCAAATAATCTAATTACATAATTTTCATTTTCTAAGTGTAGAAAAAAATGTAGTAGAATTCAATTTGTCATACTGAATGCGCTTATGAATCTATAAGTATTTTATAGAAAATAAACCCCAAAAAAGTCCTAATATGATCCTCTCTTTAAACACTGAGAAATTTTGTTCTGAACTCATATCTTTGCATTCAGACCATTTTTACACTGTGCAGGAACTAAAAGTTCCTCAAATAGAGTATGCTAGAAAGAGAACGAAACAAATAGTCTAATCCCATTTTACTTCTAACATTTAAAATCATAAACACAAGATGAGATTGAAGGATTATTCAAGAATAGTAACATTCTTAGATTAAAGGAGAAGAAAAAGATGGAAGGAGAAATATGCCTGTAATATGGGACTCACACATGTACATGTGCACATCCTGTATGGATCGATACTGCCATAACTACTTAGGCATGGGACAGACACAATATAGTTGTATTTAGTGTGACACGCAAGGAATAGAGTCCCATGTTGTCCTTGGAAAACAGCTGGAAGCCATTTGAACTTGGACAGAGAGTACCAAGATAGACCGAATGTTAAGTCTAGAGTGAATGAAGGATAGGGGTTCTAGACAGGTACCTATATAGACCCTGCTTCTTCCTGATGCTGTCAGGGAGTCACAGACTGGAAGAGCCCCCACAAACTATTTTGAAGATAAAAATTGCTAAAACTTAATGGTTGTTTTTGATGAGCAATGTAATGGTTGTAGATGTATACTACTGAGAAGTATAAAAAAAAAATACTGTCAGAATTCCCACAAGTAATAAAAGTATCTTTAAGGCTGTGTTTACCTTTAAAAAACAGATTTTGGTAACTTTATGTTCCAAAAAAGTAATTAGTTGAAATGTTTCTTTTCAAATTTTACTTTTTTTTTCTGTTTTTTGTTTGTTTTTTTCTGCCACTAGTTGCCATTCTAACCCCAACTGGTCTATGTCCACTACCCATAAAGACACCAAGGGAGGATGTACTCTTTATAGTGCCCATCACCAGACTCCGAGCTCCACATCAAGCAGCCTAATACCTCCAATTTTATAATAACGTACTTAATTTGAGTAACTTCCAAAAGAGAAAAAAATGACATCCTCTTCAATTTTTTGACATTTTTGTCAGTTGGCTCTCCTGCCTCTGAACAGCTATCTATCCCCACATTTAAAAATGATAAGAATGAGTGTGTGTGTGTGTGTCTTTTGTTTAGTCCTATAAATTTCTGCACCTATTCATCTATAAAGGATTCCCAGAGATGAAAATATTGTTTTTCTAAAACTCTTTATTTAAATTCCTCATGTCCTTTGCAAAACAAAAAATCTTGTGTATATATAAAGATATATAAGTGGATATCATCTATGGTTAATGAATCAAGGAGTCTACTATAAAGGTAGCAAAGGATTCAACTTACAGCTTATCAACGGAGACCAAGCGTGCAAATATATGAGACTGTAGGGGCCATTTTTCTTCAAACTACCAGAGTATCTAAGGACAACTGTTATCTAACAGCAGGGATAGGATATGTTCTGGGAAATACACTGTAGGCAATTTCTTCTTTTTTTTTTTTTTTTTTTTTAGTTTGATAGAACAAAAACCTTTATTGCTTGTTTCAATTTAACATCTACAATTTTTAGGAATCACAGTGATTATTTCTTTTTTTTTAATTTTTAATATGTTTTATTACGTATTTTCCTCAATTACATTTCCAATGCTATCCCAAAAGTCCTCCATAACCCCCCCCCCACTTCCCTACCCACCCATTCCCATTCTTTTGGCCCTGACATTCCCCTGTATTGGGGCATATAAAGTTTGCAAGTCCAATGGGCCTCTCTTTCCAGTGATGGCCAACTAGGCCATCTTTCGATACATATGCAGCTAGAGACAAGAGCTCCGGGGTACTGGTTAGTTCATATTGTTGTTCCACCTATAGGGTTGCAGATCCCTTTAGCTCCTTGGGTAATTTCTCTAGCTCCTCCATTGGGGGCCGTGTGATCCATCCAATAGCTGACCGTGATCATCCACTTCTGTGTTTGCTAGGCCCCGGCATAGTCTCACAAGAGACAGCTATATCTGGGTCCTTTCAGCAAAAACTTGCTAGTGTATGCAATGGTGTCAGCATTTGGAAGCTGATTATGGGATGGATCCCTGGATATGGCAGTCTCTAGATGGTCCATCCTTTCGTCACAGCTCCAAATTTTGTCTCTGTAACTCCTTCCACGGGTATTTTGTTCCCATTTCTAAGAGGGGGCAAAGTATCCACACTTTGGTCTTCATTCTTCTTGAATTTCATGCGTTTAGCAAATTGTACCTTATATCTTGGGTATCCTAAGTTTCTGGGCTAATATCCACTTATCAGTGAGTACATATTATGCGAGTTCCTTTGTGATTGGGTTACCTCACTCAGGATGAGCCCTCCAGGTCCATCCATTTGGCTAGGAATTTCATAAATTCATTCTTTTTAATAGCTGAGTAGTACTCCATTGTGTAAATGTACCACATTTTCTGTATCCATTCCTCTGTTGAGGGGCATCTGGGTTCTTTCCAGCTTATGGCTATTATAAATAAGGCTGCTATGAACATAGTGGAGCATGTGTCCTTATTACATATTGGAATATTTTCTGGGTATATGCCCAGGAGAGGTATTGCTGGATCCTCCGGTAGTACTATATCCATTTTCTGAGGAACTGCCAGACTGATTTCCAGAGTGGTTGTACAAGCTTGCATCTGCTGTCACCTGAATTTTTGATCTTAGCCATTCTGACTGGTGTGAGGTGGAATCTCAGGGTTGTTTTGATTTGCATTTCCCTGATGATTAAGGATGTTGAACATTTTTTCAGGTGCTTCTCTGCCATTCGGTATTCCTCAGGTGAGAATTCTTTGTTCAGTTCTGAGCCCCATTTTTTAATGGGGTTATTTGACTTTCTGGAGTCCATCTTCTTGAGTTCTTTATATATATTGGATATTAGTCCCTTATCTGATTTAGGATAGGTGAAGATCCTTTCCCAATCTGTTGGTGGTTTTTTTGTCTTATTGATGGTGTCTTTAGCCTTGCAGAAGCTTTGCAGTTTCATGAGGTCCCACTTGTCAATTCTCGATCTTACAGCACAAGCCATTACTGTTCTATTCAGGAATTTTTCCCCTGTGCCCATATCTTCAAGGCTTTTCCCCACTTTCTCCTCTATAAGTTTCAGTGTCTCTGGTTTTATGTGAAGTTCCTTGATCCACTTAGACTTGACCTTAGTACAAGGAGATAGGAATGGATCGATTCGCATTCTTCTACATGATAACAACCAGTTGTGCCAGCACCATTTGTTGAAAATACTGTCTTTCTTCCACTGGATGGTTTTAGCTCCCTTGTCGAAGATCAAGTGACCATATGTGTGTGGCTTCATTTCTGGGTCTTCAATTCTGTTCCATTGGTCTTCTTGTCTGTCACTATACCAGTACCACGCAGTTTTTATCACAATTGCTCTGTAGTAAAGCTTTAGGTCAGGCATGGTGATTCCACCAGAGGTTCTTTTATCCTTGAGAAGAGTTTTTGCTATCCTAGGTTTTTTGTTATTCCAGATGAATTTGCAGATTGCACTTTCTAATTCGTTGAAGAATTGAGTTGGAATTTTGATGGGGATTGCATTGAATCTGTAGATTGCTTTTGGCAAGATAGCCATTTTTACAATGTTGATCCTGCCAATCCATGAGCATGGGAGATCTTTCCATCTTCTGAGATCTTCTAGAATTTCTTTCTTCAGAGACTTGAAGTTTTTATTATACAGATCTTTCACTTCCTTAGTTAGAGTCACGCCAAGATATTTTATATTATTTTTGACTATTGAGAAGGGTGTTGTTTCTCTAATTTCTTTCTCAGCCTGTTTATTCTTTGTGTAGAGAAAGGCCATTGATTTGTTTGAGTTAATTTTATATCCAGCTACTTCACCGAAGCTGTTTATCAGGTTTAGGAGTTCTCTGGTGGAATTTTTAGGGTCACTTATATATACTATCATATCATCTGCAAAAAGTGATATTTTGACTTCATCTTTTCCAATTTGTATCCCTTTGATCTCCTTTTGTTGTCGAAATGCTCTGGCTAGGACTTCAAGTACAATGTTGAATAGGTATGGAGAAAGTGGACAGCCTTGTCTAGTCCAGGCAATTTCTTCTTTTTTGTAGTCATGAACTTGTAATTACACAACCTAAGATGGTAATAATATCACAAGGTAGTTCAATCTTTTGGGACTATCATTCTGTATATGGTCAGTACTTATGAAATACATAACTGTGTTTCAGAATTGAAGAAGCAAAACTAATCTCTGGATGCAAAAGGACAGACAAAACTTTTTCTATTAGTGCTTTTGTTGCTACATTAGCTTTCAGATATATAAACATTAGAAGCTTTGGCTCACAATGATCAGTATCATTGGTATCAGTTTAATCCTTAAAAGGAAATGCTTAGCCCTTGGCCTTTCCTCCCCACCTTGTCACTGTGTCCCAGGAGCCAACCCAACCAGACACCCCTGGCTTAACCTGCCAGAACAGCAGATAGGCTACTTTCAGAATTCTTCACTCACTATTCCCCCAGACCCAATTCTCAGGGTCACCAGGAGCTCTGCAACAGAGCACTAGCTTCAGCCTCTCCTCCCCCTCCCATGCTTATTCACTTTTCATCCTGCTCACTGCCCTGCTCCTGATCACCTCCACCAACAATCCTTACCTCATCTCCCTCCCCTCCTCCTCTGAGTTTGTGCCTCCCCTGGTTTTCCCCACCCTGATTCTTCAGGTCTCTAATGATAGGTGCATCCTCTCCCGCTGAGGCCAGACAAGGCAGCCCAACTAGAAGAATATATCCTGTAGACAGGCAACATCTTTTGTGATAGCCCCCCTCCAGTTGTTCAGGATCCACATGAGGACCAAGCTGCACAGCTGCTAAATATGTATGGGGAGGCCTAGGTAGAGTCTATATATGTTCTTTGGTTGGTGCTTCAGTCTCTGAGAGCCTCAAGGGTCCAGGTTAGTTGATTATGTTGGTCTTCCTGTGGAGTTCCTACCCCTTTGGGACCCACAATCCCTCCTATTCTTTCATCACAGTCCCCAATCTCATTCACTGTTTGACTGTAGGTATCTGTGTATCTTTCTGAGTCACCTTCTGGGTGGAGCCTCTACAAGAATGCAGGCACAGAGGATGGAGCAGAGACTGAGGGAACGGCTAACCAATAACTAACCCAACTTGAGACCCATCCCATGGGCAAGCACCAGTCCCTGACACTATTAATGATACTGTTATGCTTGCAGACATGAGTCTAAGCATGGCTGTACCCTATTTTTAATTGGGTTACTTGGTTTATCAATGTATAGTTTTTTGAGTTCTTTATATACGTTAGATATGAGTCCTTGGTCAGATATTGTGATGGTGAAGATCTTTTTCTCACTCTGTAAACTGACATTTGTCTTATTGATGGTGTCCTTACCCTTAAAAAAGATTTTCAGTTTTAGGGAGGCCAATTTGTTAACTGTTGATCTTGGTGCCTGAGTTATTGGTATTCTGTTCAGAAAGTTATCTTCTGTGCCAGTGTATTCAAGACAGTTCCACACTTTCTCGCTTATTATATTTAATGTATCTAGCTTTATTTTGGGGTCTTTGATCCACTTGGACTTAAGTTTTGTGCAGGAAGATAAGCATGGATCTATTTGCATTCTTCTACATTCAGACATCCAATTAGACCAGCAACATTTGTTGAAGATACTCTCTTTTTTCCATTATATAGTTATGGCTTCTTTGTGTCTGTAGGTCTGGGGAGTTATTTCTAGATTTTCAATTCCATTTCATTGATCAGCCTGTCCGAATTCTATGCCAATACACTGGCTTTTATTACTATTACTCTGTAGTATAGCTTGAAATCAGAGATGACAATACCTACAGAAGTTCTTTAATTGTATGGAATTGGTTTAGCTATTGTAGGGTTGCTGTTTTTTTAAATTCCCACATGAAATTAAGAATTGCTCTTTCAAGGTCTGTAAAGAATTGTGTTAGAATTTTGGTGGAAACTGCATTGAATCTGTAGATTGCTTTTGGTAAGATGGCCATTTTTATTGTTAATCGTACCTATCCATTACTATGGGATATCTTTCCATTTTCTCATACCTTCCTCAATTTCTTTCTACAGACATGAAATTCATGCAATACAGGTTTTTCAGTTTCATGGAGAGAGTTACACCAAAATATTTTATACTATTTGTGACTGTTACAAAGAATGTTATCCTGCTAAATTCTTTTTTTCATTAGATATTTTCTTTATATACATTTCAAATTCTATCCCGAAAGTTCCCTATACCCTCCCTCCGCTCTTCTCCCCTACCCACCCACTCTCACTTCTTGGCCCTGGCATTCCCCTGTACTGGGGCATATAAAGTTTGTAATACCAAGAGGCCTCTCTTACCAGTGATGGCCAACTAGGCCATCGTCTGCTACATATGCAGCTAGAGATACGAGCTCTGGGGGTACTGGTTAGTTCATATTGTTGTTCCACCTTTAGGGTTGCAAACCCCTTCAGCTCCTTAGGTACTTTCTCTAGCTCCTCCATTGGGGGCCCTGTGTTCCATCAAATAAATGACTGTGAGCATCCACTTCTATATTTGCCAGGCACTAGCATAGCCTCACAAGAGACAGCTATATCAGGGTCCTTTCAGCAAAATCTTGGTGGCATATGCAATAGTGTTTGCATATGGTGGCTGATTATGGGATGGATCCCTGGCTGGGGCAGTCTCTGGATAGTCCATCTTTTCGTCTCAGCTCCAAACTTTGTCTCTGTAACTCCTTCAATGGGTATTCTCTTCCCTCTTCTAAGGAGGAATGAAGAATCCAGGCGTTGGTCTTCTTTCTTCTTGATTTTCTTGTGTTTTGCAAATCGTATTTTGGGTATGCTAAGTTTCTGGGCTAATAACCCCTTATCAGTAATGGCATATCAAGTGCATCTTTTGTGATTGGGTTACCTCACTCAGGATGATATCCTCCAAATCCATCCATTTGCCCAAGAATTTCATAAATTCATTGTTTTTAGTAGCTGAGTAGTAATCCATTGTGTAAATTACCACATTTTCTGTATCCATTCCTCTGTTGAGGGACATCTGTATTCTTTCCAGCTTCTGGTTATTATAAATGAGGCTGCTATGAACATAGTGGAGCATGTGTCCTTACTACAAGTTGGAACAACTTCTGGGTATATGCCCAGGAGAGGAGTTGCTGGATCTTCAGGTAGTACTATGCCCAATTTTCTGAGGAACTGCCAAACTGATTTCCAGAGTGGTTGTACACGCTTGCAATCCCACCAACAGTGGAGGAGTATTCCTCTTTCTCCACATCCTCGCCAGATTCTGCTGAATTTTTTATATTAGCCATTCTGACTGCTGTGAGATGGAACCTCTGGGTTGTTTTGATTTGCATTTCCCTGATGATTAAGGATGGTGAACACTTTTTCAGGTCCTTCTCAGTCATTTGGTATTCCTCAGTTGAGAATTCTCTGTTTAGCTCTGTATCCCATTTTTAATAGAGCTATTTGATTTTCTGAAGTCCATCTTCTTGAGTTCTTTATATATATTGGATAATAGTCCCCTATCTGATTTAGGATAGGTAAAGATCCATTCCCAATCTGTTGGTGGCCTTTTTGTCTTATTGACAGTGTCTTTTACCTTACAAAAGCTTTGCTATTTTATGAGGTCCCACCTGTCAATTTTCAATCTTACAGCACAAGCCATTGCTGTTCTGTTCAGGAATTTTTCCCCTGTGCCCAAATCTTCGAGGGTTTTCCCTACTTTCTCCTCTATAAGTTTCAGTGTCTCTGGTTTTATGTGGAGTTCTTTGATCCACTTAGACTTGAGCTTTGTACAAGGAGACAAGAATGGATCAATTTGCATTCTTCTACATGATAACCTACAGTTGTGCCAGTACTATTTGATGAAATGCTGTCTTTTTTCCACTGGATGGTTTTAGCTCCCTTGTCAAAGATCAAGTGACCATAGGTGTGTGGATTCATTTCTGGGTCTTCAATTCTATTCCATTTGTCTATATGTCTGTTGCTGTACCAGTACCATGCAGTTTTTACCACAATTGCTCTGTAGTCAGGTTGAGGTCAGGCATGGTGAATCCACCAGAGGTTCTTTTATTGTTGAGAATAGTTTTTGCTATACTAGGTTTTTTATTATTCCAGATGAATTTGCAAATTGCCCTTTCTAACTCAGTGAAGAATTGAGTTGGTATTTTGATGGGGATTGCACTGAATCTCTAGATTGATTTTGGCAGGATAGCCATTTTTACTATATTAACCCTGCCAATCCATGAGCATGGAAGATCTTTCCATCTTCTGAGATCTTCAATTTCTTTCTTCAGAGACTTGAAGTTCTTATCATAAAGATCTTTTCACTTCCTTAGTTAGGGTCACACCAAGATATGTTATATTATTTGTGACTATTCTGAAGGGTGTTGTCTCCCTAATTTCTTTTTTTTCTTTTTTCTATTAGATATTTTCTTTATATACAATTCAAATGCTATCCTGAAACTTCCCTATACCTTGCCCCCTAATTTCTTTCATAGCCTGTTTATCCTTTTTGTAGAGAAAGACCACTGATTTGTTTGATTTAATTTTATGTCCAGCAACTGCACTGAATCTGTTTATAAGGTTTAGGCATTCTCTGTTGGAATTTTTAAGTTCTCTTATATATACTATCATATCATTTGCAAATAGTGATATTTTGACTTATTCCTTAACAATTCTATCCCTTTTATCTCCTTTTGTTGTCCAATTGCT
Organism: Mus caroli; assembly: GCF_978045245.1. Classification (NCBI taxonomy): domain Eukaryota; kingdom Metazoa; phylum Chordata; class Mammalia; order Rodentia; family Muridae; genus Mus; species Mus caroli. Next base: position 54,279,157 of record NW_028227265.1, read on the forward strand.
CTGACTACGACTTCTAGTACAATGTTGAATAGGTAGGGAGAAAGTGGGCAGCCTTGTCTAGTCCCTGATTTTAGTGGGATTGCTTCCAGCTTCTCACCATTTAGTTTGATGTTGGCTACTGGTTTGCTGTATCTTGCTTTGATTATGTTTAGGTATGGGCCTTGAATTCCTGATCTTTCCAAGACTTTTATCATGAAGGGGTGTTGGATTGTGTCAAATGCTTTCTCAGCATCTAATGAGATGATCATGTGGTTTTTGTCTTTGAGTTTGTTTATATAGTGGATTACGTTGGTGGATTTCGATATATTAAGCCATCCCTGCATCACTGGGATGTAGCCTACTTGATCATGATGGATGATCATTTTGATGTGTTCTTGAATTCGGTTAGTGAAATTTTTATTGAGTATTTTTGCATCAATATTCATAAGGGAAATTGGTCTGAAGTTCTCTTTCTTTGTTGGATCTTTGTGTGGTTTAGGTATCAGAGTAATTGTGGCTTCATAGAATGAATTGGGTCGAGTACCTTCTGTTTCTATTTTGAGGAATAGGTTGAGGAGAGTTGGAATTAGGTCTTCTTTGAAGGTCTGATAGAATTCTGCACTAAACCCATCTGGTCCTGGGTTTTTTTTGGTTGGGAGACTATTAATGACTGCTTCTATTTCTTTAGGGGGGGACTATTTAGGTCATTAATCTGATCCAGATTTAACTTTGGTACCTGATATCTGTCTAGGAAATTGTCCATGTCATCCAGGTTTCTAAGTTTTGTTGAATATAGCCTTTTGTAGTAGGATCTGATAATGTTTGGATTTCCTTAGGTTCTGTTGTTATATCTCCCTTTTCATTTCTGATTTTGCTAATTAGGATACTGTTCCTGTTCCCTCTAGTTAATCTGTCTAAGGGTTTATCTATCTTTTTAATTTTCTCAAAGAATCAGCTCCTGGTTTGGTTGATTCTTTGTATAGTTCTTTTTGTTTCCATTTGGATGATTTCAGCCCTATGTTTGATTATTTCCTGCCATCTACTCCTCTTGGGTGAATTTGCTTCCTTTCATTCTAGAGCTTCTAGGTGTGCTGCCAGGCTGCTAGTGTATGCTCTCTCTAGTTTTTTTGGACGCACGTAGGGCTATGAATTTTCCTCTTATGACTGCCTTCATTGTGTCCCGTAAGTTTGGGTATGTTGTGGTTTCATTCTCATTAAACTCTAAAAAGTCTTTAATGTCTTTCTTTATTTCTTCCTTGACAGAGGTATCATTCAGTAGAGTGTTGTTCAGTTTCCAATTGAATGTTGGCTTTCTATTATTATGCTCTTTGAAGATCAGCCTTAGTCCATGGTGATCATATAGGATGCATGGGATAATTTCAATATTTTTGTATCTGCTGAGGCCTGTTTTGTGACTGATTATATGGTCAATTTTGGAGGAGGTACCATGAGGTGCTGAGTAGAAGGTATATCCTTTTGTTTTAGGATAAAGTGCTCTGTAGATATCTGTTAAATCCATTTGTTTCATAACTTCTGTTAGTGTCTATGTGTCTCTGTTTAGTTTCTGTTTCCAGGGTCTGTCCATTGATGAGAGTGGAGTGTTGAAGTCTTCCACTATTTTTGTGTGAGGTGCAATGTGCGCTTTGAGCTTTACTAAAGTTTCTTTAATGAATGTGGCTGCCCTCGCATTTGGAGCATAGATATTCAGGTCAGGTGGGGTTCCTTTGTCCCTGTTCCTGCTGGCACAAGACCCTCTGAGATTCTTTGGAACCGGTGTTGCTTTCCACTCACTCGTGATTCCGAGGCCCTGGGTTTTCTAGGGGCCCTGTGGTGTGGAGAGTCCTCTGCGGACCTCGGAACCCTCCCCCCCCCAAAAAAAAAAATGTCTACATCTAATGAGATGATCTTGTGATTTTTTTCTTTCAGTTTGTTTTTATGGTGGATTTAATTGATGGAATTTTTTATATTTAACCATCCCTGCATTCCTGGGATAAAACCTATTTGATCATGACTGATGATGTTTTAGTGTGTTCTTGAATTAGCTTTTCAAATATTTTTTTGAGTATTTTTTGCATCAATATTCATAAGGGAAATTGATCTGAAATTCTCTTTCTTTGTTGAGTCTTTGTGTGGTTTAGGTATGAGGGTGACTGTTCCTTTTGTTTTTAATTTGTGAACTAGTTGGAGGAATATTATTAGCATTAGCTCTACTTTGAAAGCCTGGTAGAATTCTATGCTTAAACCATCTGGCCCTTTTTAAAGATTAGAAGATTTTAATGACTGCTTCTATTTCCTTAGAAATTATGGTAATATTTAAGTAGTTTACCTGATCTTGGTTTAACTTTGGTACATAGTATCTGTTAAGAAAGTCATCCATTTCATTTATATTTCCAATTCTGCAGAGTACAGGTTTCTGAAGTAAGTCCTAATGATTTCTTGGATGTTCTGTTGTTTTCTCCCCCTTTCCATTTTTGATTTTGCTAATTTGAATATTCTTTCTCTGCCTTTTAGTTAGTTTGGCTAATGATTTGGCTATCTTCTTGATTTTTCTCAAAGAACCAAATCTTGATTTTGTTGATTCTTTGGTTTGTTCTTCAATTTCTTTATGAAGGCTCTTAATGCTATGAACTTTCCTCTTAGCACTGCTTTCATTGTATCCCATTAGTTTGGATATGCTATGCCTTCATTTTCATTGAATTCTAGAAAGTTTTTAATTTCTTTATGTCCTCCCTGACCTAGTGGTCATTTAGTAGAGAATTTTTCATTTTCCATGGGTTTGTAGGCTTTCTGTTGTTTCTGTTGTTGAACTCCAAATGTAAATCATGGTGGTCTGATAAGATATAAGGGCTTATTTAAATTTTGTTGTATCTGTTGAGGCTTGCTTTATGACTGACTATATGATCAGTTTTGCAGAAGATTCCATGAGTTGCTGAGAAGAAGTTATACTCTTTTGTGTTTGGATAAAGTGTTCTATAGGTATTTCTTAGGTCTACTGATTCATAACCTCTGTTAGTTCATTTATTTCTCTGTTTAGTGTCTGTCTTCACAGCCTGTTGAATGGTTACAGTGAGGTGTTGAAGTCTCCCACTATTAATGTGTGGAAATTGATGTGTAATTTAGGCTTTAGTGGTGTTTCTTTTATATATGTGAGTGCCCTTGCATTTGGGACATAGATGTTCAGAATTGAGACATCACCTTAGTAGACATTTCCTTTGATGTGTATGAAGTGTCCTTCCTCATCTTCTTTGATTAAATTAGGTTGGAAGTCTATTTTATTAAATATTAGAATAGCTATTCCAGCTTGCTGCTTGTATCTGTTTGCTCAGAAAACCTTTTTCCAGCCCTTTACTCTGAGGTAATCTCTATCTTTGTTTCTAAGGTGTGTTTTCTATATGTAGCAGAATGAAAGATCCTGTTTAATGTCCATTCTGTCTTTTTATTGGGAAACTGAGCCCATTGATGTTGAAAGATATAAATAACCAACAATTGTTAATTTCTGTTATTTTGATGTTGGTAGTGGGTGTGTGTGAAGATATTTATTTTCTGTATTAGATGTAGTTAGCCTACTTGGGTCTGAGTTTTTCTCCTAGTATATTCTGTAGGGCTGGTTTTGTGGAAAGATATTGTTTAAATTTGTTTGGTTTTTTTCATGGAATGTATTGTTGTCTCCATCTATGGTCATCAAAAGTTATACTGGGTATAATAGTCTGGGCTTACATCTGTGGTTTCTTAGGGTCTGCAAGACACCTGCCCAGGCCTTTCTGGCCCTAGTCTCTGTTGAGAAGTTTGTTGTAATTCTGATAGATTTACTTTTATATGTTACTTGGCCATTTTCCCTTGAAGCATCTAATATTCTTTTTGTTTTGCATATTTGGTGCTTTAATTATTATGTGGCTGGGGGGGTTCTTTTCTGATCCAATATATTCAGTGTCCTGTAAGCTTCTTGTACATTTGTACCTTTCTTTTGGTTAGGTAAATTTTCTCCTATGATTTTGTTGAAAGTGTTTCCTGAGCCTTTGAGCTGGGCCACTTTTCCTTCTATTACTACTATTCTTAAGTTCTATCTTTTCATAGTGTCCCAGATTTCTTGGATGTTTTATGTCATGAACATTTTAGAATTAGCACTTTCTTTGACTCTCAATTTCTTCAATCAAATCTTCTACATCTGAGATTCTCTCTTCTGTCTCTTATTCTGTTGGTGATGCTTGCATCTATAGTTATTGTTCTCTTTCCTAGGTTTCCCACTCTAAGATTGCCTCAGTTTGTGTTTTCTTTATTGCTTTTATTTCCATTTTCAGTTCTTGGACAGGTTTATTCATTTGTTTCATCTGTTACATTGTATTTCCTGTATTTTTTAAGGAATGTATTCATTTCCTATTTAAAAACCACTATCATCTTTATGAGATTGGATTTAAAGTCATTTACTGTGCCTCAGCAGTGTTAGTTTATCCAGAGCTTGCTGTAGCAAAAGAGCTGGGCTCCCCCATTAAAAAATGGGGCTCAGAGATGAACAAAGAATTCTCACCTGAGGGATACCGAATGGCAGAGAAGCACCTGAAAAAATGTTCAACATCCTTAATCATCAGGGAAATGCAAATCAAAACAACCCTGAGATTTCACCTCACACCAGTCAGAATGGCTAAGATCAAAAATTCAGGTGACAGCAGATGCTGGCGAGGATGTGGAGAAAGAGGAACACTCCTCCATTGTTGGTGGGATTGCAAGCTTGTACAACCACTCTGGAAATCAGTCTGGCGGTTCCTCAGAAAATAGGACATAGTAATACCAAAGGATCCCGCAATACCTCTCCTGGGCATATATCCAGAAGATGTCCCAACCGGTAAGAAGGACACATGCTCCACTATGTTCATAGCAGCCTTATTTATAATAGCCAGAAGCTGGAAAGAACCCAGATGCCCCTCAACAGAGGATTGGATACAGAAAATGTGGTACATCTACACAATGGAGTACTACTCAGCTATTAAAAAGAATGAATTTATGAAATTCCTAGTTAAATGGATGGACCTGGAGGGCATCATCCTGAGTGAGGTAACCCAAATCACAAAGGAACTCACAAAATATGTACTCACTGATAAGTGGATATTAGCCCAGAAACTTAGGATACCCAAGATATAAGATACAATTTGCTAAACGCATGAAACTCAAGAAGAATGAAGACCAAAGTGTGGACACTTTGCCCCTTCTTAGAATTGGGAACAAAACACCCATGGAAGGAGTTACAGAGACAATGTTTGGAGCTGTGACAAAAAGATGGACCATCTAGAGACTGCCATATCCAGGGATCCATCCCATAATCAGCTTCCAAATGCTGACACCATTGCACACACTAGCAAGATTTTGCTGAAAGGACCCAGATATAGCTCTCTCTTGTGAGACTATGCCAGGGCCTAGCAAACACATAAGTGGATACTCACAGTCAGCTATTGGATGGATCACAGGGCCCCCAATGGAGGAGCTAGAGAAAGTACCCAAGGAGCTAAAGAGATCTGCAACCCTATAGGTGGAACAACATTATGAACTAACCAGTACCCCTGAGCTCTTGACTCTAGCTGCAAATGTATCAAAAGATGGCCTAGTCGGTCATCACTGGAAAGAGAGGCCCATTGGACTTGCAAACTTTATATGCCCCAGTACAGAGGAATGCCAGGGCCAAAAAGTGGGAGTGGATGGATAGAGGAGTTGGGGGGAGGGTATGGGGGACTTTTGGGATAGCATTGGAAATGTAAATGAGGAAAATACCTAATTAAAAAAAATGAAAAAAAAAAAAAAAAAGCTGGGCTCATGTGGTACAATATTGCCCTGGCTCTTGGTGATTGTGGTGTTTTGTTTTGTTTTGTTTTGTTTTGTTTTGTTTTGTTTTGTTTTGTTTTGTTTTTCGAGTTATATAATGCACTTTAATGGTAAAATTCTTGAAAACACAGTGTATATCTGATACCATCTTCTATTTGAGCCTCCATCCAGGCACCTCAGAAACAGAAAGGTTCACTCACTGCATGTCCACTTGTCACAGGAGCCCTTGAAATTCAGAATGAAAGACAAATCATTCTGTTTGCACAGTGCCTTCAGTTGAGGGGACCCATGATTGTGTTTTTAAGCTGTTCTTTAGCTATAGTGAAGTCTCTGGTGCTGACTGTTATTCTTGATGCCAGCAGGCCTCCTCAGGGAAGAAGGATATAGGCTTAGATTTTTTAAGACCTACTTTATTTAGATTTCTTCAGTGCTTCAACTCACTTCTAGTCCACTGACCAGAGGTAGGAGAAAGAGAAGATTAATAAGAAAAGGCTGTTGTGCACCTGTTTAGTGCACAACAGTTCCTTAAGGTGAAATAGTTCCTTAAGATGATTCCTCTCTTTGTTGTCAGGATACCAGCAGTACAGTTCAATAGGAAACACCAAACACAAACCAGTACTGTCGGAAACACCAAACACAAACCAGTACTGTCTTCACAATCCAGTATAAACAGCAATTCTCTGCCAAATCAACAAAACTCAGTGGAAGCAGCCAGAATCAGCCAGAATACTACAAGAACTTCTTTGGTGCACTTCTCTCTATAAAGTGAAGACCAGCAAAGACCAGTGAAGACCAGCAAAGTGTTGCATGGCCTACAATGCCAGATCATCTTCTCATTGTTTTGGGGTTCTACTTATATTCTTACTAAACATCACATGCCCTCGAAAGAGTCTGTTTTCAGCAAAACATCACATGCTCTCTCACAAGACAGCTTCCAGAAAAAGATCACATGACACAACTGAGTTAGTAAAGAAACCAGAAATTTCCACTTCAGATCCCACTTTCTGTTAAAAAACCAAAAAAAAGTCTTTTTTCTCTAACACTAACAATCTACACACAATAGAAATAATTTTGAGTACCATAAAACTCGAACTTTCCATTACATTTTCTTTTTTTTTTTTTTTTTTTTTTTTTTTGGTTTTTCGAGACAGGGTTTCTCTTTATAGCTCTGGCTGTCCTGGAGCTCACTTTGTAGACCAGGCTGGCCTCGAACTCAGAAATCCGCCTGCCTCTGCCTCCCGAGTGCTGGGATTAAAGGCGTGCGCCACCACGCCCGGCCCATTACATTTTCAATAAGCTGCCTATGTACAATATATGTACAATATATTAAATAATAGTCAAACAAAACAACCTTAAATTTCTATGATGATATATAATAGCTAAATAATCAATATATAATTATACAAAATAACCTTTGATTTCTATCAATATATTAATATATGACAAAATAAAATATTTAAGACTAGTAGGTTTTTTATTATTAATCCATTTTTCCTCTTTTTGCCCATTATTAATAAGAGGAGAGACATGCCTGATTTAAACTTTTTTTTTCTCTCTGATCATAACCAGTAACAACCAACCACTCTAGATGATGACAACTATAAACATCAAACAACCAAAACATTCATCAAAACTTTTGGGAATAGGGGAGTCATGTGTTTAAAATTACTTATCTGGAGGCAAAGGTATCTTTTTGAGTACACTATGAAAATTGGGATATTGGCCAAATTCCATGAAATACAGCTGTATCTTGTTCTCTCCAGTCTCTGTGCTGTCTGTCCAATCTCTGTGCTATCCAGTCTCTGTGTTGTTCGGTCTCAGTTTGATCAATTGCTACCACTGTCGATTCATGGAAACTAAACTGCTGATATCCTGACAATAAAGATTGGAATTGCCCCCAAAGAACTATTGGGTTGCTTTCTCAGTATCTATTCTGAACAACAATAATACAATTAAAAGATACCATTGGAATATTCCACAGGGAATGTTAAATAGTACAACTTTATGTCAATGTTTGATCTAACAACCATTAGAAATAATTCATATGCAATTTTCTCAGTCTAATATTTGTCATTATGTGGATGACATTCTGTTGGCTGACTCTGGCAAAGATGTTTTAGAGAATATATTTAAAGGTAACAAAAAGAATTCTGCCCTGCTGAGGGTTACAGATTGCACACAAAAAAAAATATGAAGAGGAAATTTACTTACAAAATTGTAGTATCTCTTATAAATGCTAAGATTATGTCATTATGAAGATTCATATGAAGATTGGAAAAAATCTTGTAGTAACTACTTGAGTGAAATAAATAACAAATATCTGAAAAGCAAATGTATACAATTTATAAAAAAGAACTACTTGGATTCTTCCATATATTATAAAGAGTACACCAATTTCAGAGGCACCAACATTTTACACTGATGCAAACAAGATGGGGATGATAGGTTATAAGTTGTTTTGTAAAGACATTCATGACTCAGCAGATAAGAGGTTTTCCCTGGTCAGATATAATCTTTATACGTTTTAAAGGTAACCATATTTTCTTAGTCCCTGTAGATACATAAGCATAACCATGCCCCATCTTAAAACTATTACCGGTTTCCATTCTAATGTCAACATATCTTTATAGTGTATTGGTTGGCTTAATTCCTCAGTTTTTTTGTTTTTTGGGTTTTGTTTGTTTGTTTGTTTTGATAACTCAGTGTCTTTCAGCTTATTGTTCCTTTTTTATCTACATTAAGAAAATTTAGAGTTAACAAAGCATTACTTAGGTTTTACTAAGGGGGTAGGGGGCTACTCTTCCTTTTTGTTTAATTAGCATCTGTTTTAAGGTATGATTTGCTCTTTCTGTATCTGCTTCTCCTGTGTAACTGTGTGGTATATAAGTAACATGCTTTATATTGTAATATGCAAAGAATTGCTTCATCTTCTTGGACACATATACAGGGGCATTATCAGTCTTAATTTTTGGACAGTTATCCCATAACTGCAATTAATTAATTAATGGGATATTATAATTCACTGAGGCCTACAATTGGATTAAGTACATATGAGTTAAGTAATTTGTTACAAACATTACTAGGAGATTCAAATTTAAACAGTTCAATATGTAACAGCTGCCGGGCAGTGGTGGCACACATCTTTAATCCCAGCACCTGGGAGGTAGAGGCAGGCAGATTTCTGAGTTCAAGGCCAGCTTGGTCTACAGAGTGAGTTCCAGGACAGCCAGGGCTACAAAGAGAAACCCTGTCTCGAAAAACAAACAAACAAATAAACAAAAAAGATGTCAACAGTGTTAACAGCTGAAGCAGAAAAGGAGTTAACTCTTGTAGAACAAAGACTGAAAGATGCAAATGTGGATCAAATTGATGCTAAACTTGCTGTTTTGGTCATTTTGCCTTCAACTCATTCTCCTACTGGACTCACTATGTAAAGAGAAGATAGTATTATGGGATGGGTTTTCTTAGCTCATGGATAAAGTAAAAAAAAATTGAAGAAATATATAAAAATATTTGAGCTAACTATAAAAGGTAAAATAAGACTACATCAATTGTCAGGGACAAATCTGGCTAAAATTATAGTACCTCTTACTAATGTTAAGATTATATCATTTTGGATGATCAGAAAAGATTGACAAAGACTTTTTAGTAACTGCTTAGTGAAATTAATAACAAATATCTGAAAAGCAAACATATATAGTTTATAAAAAGAAGTAATTGGATTCTTTCATGTGTCACAAAAAAAAACAAAAAACAAAAAAACAGCTCCAGAGACAACAACATTCTATATGGATGCAAACAAGATGAAGTTGGCAGATTATAAATTAGACAAAATAAGCAAGGTGCTCCAAAGTCCATATACATCAATTTGAAGTCAGAATTATATGTAACCCTTATGGCATTATTAGACTATCCTGACTCTCTTAATTTAATCAGAAAGTTATTCTGCATATGTAGACTGCTGAATTTGTACCTGATAACTCAGAATTAACCTGATCATTTACACAATTGCAGCAAGCCATCAGAAATAGAAACTTATCCATTATATTATTCAGTCTCACACAGGTTTGCCAGGTCCATTAACTCAAGGAGATGATTAAATTGACCAATTACTAATAGGAAATGTGTTAGAAGCCTCAAAATGTTATGAAAAACATCATATTGATGGGAGATGTTTAAAGAAAAAGATTCCCATCACTTGGCAACAAGCCAAACAAATAATTGTTAAAAAATGTCCTATTGTTCTCTAAACAACCAAATTTTGTTATCTGCTGGTAGTAACTCTAGGGATACCAAAAGAAATTACATCAGGCAGATGGATGTTTTCCATTTTGCAGAATTTGGAAAACAAAGGTATATACAGCATACCATTGACAAGTACTCAGGGTATCAATAAGCAACTGCTTTAGGCTCTGAAAAGGCTGGTTGTGTTATTACACACTTATTGGAAATAATGGCATTTATCGGGATAACTGCACATATTAGGACTGATAATGCTCCTGCATGTGTATCCAATAAAATTATACAATTTTTACATATTACAGTATTAAAGCATGTTGCTGGCATACCACACAATCTGACAGGAGAAACAAATATAGAAAGAGCTAATCATACCTTTAAAGAGATGCTTATTAAGCAAAAATGAAGAATAAAAAACCCAGGGACAGACTAAGTAATGCCTTTTTAACTCTAAATTTTCTTAATGTTGGTGAAAAGAAAACAAGCTGAAAGACATTGGGTTATCAAAAAAGTGAGGAACTAGGCCACCCAATATAGTATGAGGATGTGTTGACATTAAAATGGAAACCTGAAATAATTTTTAAATGGGGACATGGTTTTTCTTATGTATATACAGGGAATGAAAAAAATATAGTTACTAATAAAATGTTCAAAAATTAGATCTGACCAGAGAAAACCTCTTATCAGCTAAGTTATGAATGTCTTCACAGAACAAATAAGCCCCAGGGGAGGTGGGGTTTCACTCTTACAGACTATCTCAGTTAATTATTTTTCCAAAATATCCATGCAAAACAACTTCAAAAGCACTAGGCCACGTGATAGATCACACAGAGACTGGAAAGCACAGAGACTTAACAGACAAACCAGAGACTAGACAGATATGTGACCATGAAAGGCAGCCTGTTTTGGTTGAATGAGTCTTGCTCCAGAGACCCAGTAGAAAACTCTACAAGGGACAGAACAGTGAACCACGTTCCCAGAGACGGGTGCCTGACACCACAGAGCCCCCAACTCCATAATTCTGTGACTATAAGTCACACGGACAATGTTTCAACCTTCTGGCACTCTGGCTAGACCCCACCCCCACAGTTACCTGACTATAGCTAGGTATGCTCCTCCCCACAGTTACCTGGCAACAGCAAGGTAGCCCAGCCCATTCTAAAAGGGGCTGCTTGGCCCCTCCTCTCCCTCTCACTTTAAGCTCTCACTTACTCTCATCTCTAGCCCTCCTTCTCTCTCTCCCTTCCCTCCTCTCTCCAAGTGGCCATGGCCGGCCTCTCTCTTTCTTTCTACCTTCTCTCTTTCCCCCTGCCTTTCTACAATAAAGCTCTAAAACCATAGACTTTCTCTGCTCATCAAAGCCTGCCTTACCTGAATGATGGGATAGGCTTTCCCCTAAAGAGCTGCATCGAACCTCCCTCTGGAAGGCCTTCATGCGCTCCAGCCACAGATTGAACCAAGGACTCACACCCAAATGGGAACCACCCAGCACCCCCTCTCTCTCTGCCCTGGGTATGACCAAGCTACCCGCCCCCAGGGGACCCATTTTGTTCTCAGCTCTTCTGCAGTGTCCAGTGGTGTCTGGGGTACCCGAGACTGAGAATCTGTTATCTCTGACCTCCATGAAGCCCAGAGACCTCAGACTGCCCCTTGTCCACCACCCAACTCCACAAGGTGGGGTTCCGTGGCTTCCCACAGCCAGACTCCCACCCGGGGCCTTGTTGGAAGCATGCACAGTCCTCCCACATCTGCCTGCCTAGAGCACCAGAACTCTGGCTGGATGCAGATAATCTCCCACTCCCTTTATTCCCCCATGCCCACTACCCTGCAAACAGACAACACAGAGACTGGGTAAAAACAGAGACTGGGTAACAAATGCAACAGCTAATTTTTTTTTTCAGATTAACCATATTTTCCTCCTTGGGCGCCAAACAGGAATTCTTCTCCCCAATTCAGCATGAAGCAATTATAAGATAATTGTCATTCCAACCTCTTATGTTGGGATGGATGGTTTTCGTTGTTCGATGTGTTACAGTTGTTATCATATAGGTTAGTAGGTTTAAATTATTGTATATTGATAGGAATTTAAGGTTGTTTTGTTTTAATTATTATATATTAATAGAAACACAGTTATTAGACTATATTGTACATTTGCTGTTTATTTAAAATATCATGTAGAATTCTTATTTTATAGTCCTTAAAATTATTTATGTACATTGTTAGTGCTAGGGGAAAAAAGAAAATTTTTAAACAAAAAGGGGAATATGAGATGAAGGTTTATTTTTTATTGGATATTTACTTTATTTACATTTCAAATATTATGCCCGTTCCCGGTCTACCCACACACACACACTGAAACCTCCTACCTTACCCCCCCCCCCGCTTCTATGAGGATGTTCCCCAACCCACACACCCACTCCCACCTCCTGGCCCTCAAATTTACCTACACTGAGGCATTGAGCCCTCATAGGATCAAGGGCCTCTCTTACCGTTGATGCCCAACAAGTACATCATCTGCTACATATGCAGCTGGAGTCAGGGGTTCCTCCATGTGTTCTCCTTGGTTGGTAGTTTAGTCTCTGGAAACTCTGGGGGCAGGGGGATGTCTGGTTAGTTGATATTTTTGTTCTTCCTATGGGTTTGCAAACCCTTTCAACTCCTTCAGTCCTTTCTCTAACTCCTTCATTGGGGACCCCATGATCAGTTCAATGGTTGGATGCAAGCATCTGCTTCTGTATATGTCAGGCTCTGGCAGAGCTTCTCAGGAGACAGCTATATCAGGCTCCTATCAGCATGCACTTCTTGGCATTCAAAATAGTGTGTGGGTTTGGAGACTAGTCACTTTTGTTCAGGTGGCCTTCTGATTTAGATAACTCAAGACCATTGATATACCATTATTTCCAAAAATAATAATGAGTAAGTGAAAGAAAATTAGTCTTTTATACCAGATTGAATGCTCACTATAGATTGGCCATTGATATAAATACATGGTAATCATCATAGTTATTCAAACTTAGAAACATGTGATGAGTGCCACTTTAAGAACACTTCCATCTATGATTCAGAGAAAAACAAATTACCTGCTACTTCATTTTAGTACCTTTGACAGGGGCCAGAAGTTTTAATAGTTTTGTCACTGATGGAATGGCCAATAGGTTATAAAAGCTGAACATCTTTTAATAGTAAAGTACTATTTGCTGCCAGGAATGACTTCTCAGTCCTACTATAGAGATGCTCACCAGTAACTTCAGGAAAATTCTTAGAGTTAAACGTGTAAACATTCTTTAATCTGAACTTTCAGAACCTTTCAAAAAAAACTATCATCAACTGATTAAATTATCTGGAAGATTATCAAGAAGATATTTCCCAAGAAGAAATTTCCTAAATCTCTTCATTTTAAATTTCTCATGCCTTTCATAAAACAAAAGTAAATTTCTCATGCCTAAAGGGATATAAGTGGATGTCATCTATGAGTAATGAATTGAGAATACTAAGGAATGCAATATAAAACCTGGTTTCAGGTAAATAAAATTGTTTGCAAAGAAATTATTGTCGAAAAGGAATTAAATAATGTACATAACATTGTGCTGTATAATTGACCTATTACTATAAATGAATACCAAAATATTACATCTCTCAATAGTGATTATACAAAATGGAAGAACAATACACAAGTGGGATAATTTCAAATGTAAAAAAAAAAAGGCTTTTAGCCTTTTAAGTGTATTAAATCACTATTTTACCACCCAAAGCAGAAAGTCTAAAGCAAAGCTTTTTGCTCTATAAAACAAGTTGTCTGAGAAAAACAAGTGCCTAAAGTATTATGTTTTTCATGTTGTGATACATGTTTTCTCAGATATCACCAGTTATTTGTATATGATTTTTATCTTAATGCATTGAACAAAAAGAAATAGCATCTACATGATTCCTTTCAACCAAATCTTTGCATCTAAGACATGAGATATGTTTTAATACAAAGTAGACCTTGTGAATTATTTTATAATTCTGGATATAAGTAGAGAATCTACTCAATATGCTTCTCATTTTCACATTTAAATTATACAACCAGACTCCCTGGGAACCATCAGTCACACACAGACCAGGGCAATCTTTGCTCTCCCTCTACCCTTCAATCCCAATCACTAAAGTTTTATTCCCAGCCTTGTAGCAGACAATCTGCTGTCTCACGTTCTTCTCTGATCCCATTTCCAGTGGATCACACATTCTCACACAGCCTTGTTCCACCCTTTGTCTCAGCCACCAGCTCATGAAGGCACTTCTTGGAAGCCCATCAGCCATGACTGCCAGGGAAGCAGTTAGACAATCTCCAATCCACTCCTCTCCTACAATTCTAAGTCCCTAGTCTTACCTTCAGCTTTGTAGTACACCATCTGTTATGGGCTCTCCTTCACCTCTTTCTTCCGTTTAAATGGGTTTATGTAGCTCCTAGTGGCACAGACAGCTCTTCGTTTTCCATCGGACTATCTTAACCCAACACTCCCTTATAGACCATCCCCAGTCCTTATTTGAGCTCCAAATTCCTAGAAGTACCTTCTTCCACTCTGAGACCTCCAGTGACCACACCTAGCAGGATCTCAGAAGCACTACCTACCAGGTAACCCACAGCCACAACACTCTCCTAAGAACCAGAGAGGACAACTGACACCAATGAGTGCAATACTCACCCAACACAGACAAGACCTGTCAGTATCAGCACCTAAAATTATAATCATCTCAAAGCCAATGTCTAGATACAAAAAATAACAGACAGTATAATGTCTCAAGAAAAAAACACATTCTGAACAGAACATTGTCAGGACAGGTACTATGATCAATAATTAATAAAATATAAAACTGAAAAGCTTCTGTACAACAAAGAACAGTATCATTCAGACAAACCAGCAGCCTACAGAATGGGAAACAATTTTTACCAAATATAGATCTCATAGAGGACTAATATGTAAATATGTAAATATATATAAAGAATTCAAAAACCTAGATATCAAGAAAACAAATAAACCAATCAAAAAATAGAATATGGTTCTAAACAGAGAATTCTCAAAAGATAAAATGCACATGGCTTAGTTATCATAGAAATACAAATCAAAACAACTTTGAGATTTCATCTTATACCTGTTAAAATGGTCAAGATCAATAACACAAACGGCAGGTCATTGCTGGTGAAGATGTGGCATAGAACACTCTTCCACTGGTGGTGAAATGGAAAACGTGTACAGTTACTATGGAAAGCAGTGTAGCAGTTCCTCTGGGAGCTGAGAATCGATCTATCTCAAGACCCAGTTTTACCACTCTTGGGCAATGTGGTGGCTGATCTTTTTTTATCATTATTATTTTTTTTTCTTTTATTGGATATTTTCTTTATTTACATGTCAAATGTTAACCCCTTTCCAGGTCTCCCCTCTGGAAAACCCCTATTTTATCCCCCCTTCCTTGGCCTCTATGAGAGTGTTCCCACTCCCACCATCCTGCCCTGGCATTCCCTTACACTGGGGCATCAAATCCCCTCAGGACCAAGGGCCACTCTTCCCACTGATGTCCAACAAGGCGATCTTCTGCTATATATGCAGCAAGAGCCATGAATCCCTTCACTCTTTGATTGGTGGTCCAATCCTCAGAAGCTCTGGGGTTGTCTGGCAGCTTGAAACTGTTACTTCCCCCATGGAGCTGCAAACTCCCTCAACTCCTTCAGTCCCCTCTCCAAATCCTCCATGGGGGACCCCGCATGCAGTCCAATGGTTGGCTGGGAGCATCCACCTCTGTGTTTGTCAGGCTCTGGCAGAGCCCCTCAGGGCACAGCCATTTCAGGCTCCCTTTAGCAAGCATTTCCCAGCATCCACAATAGGATCCAGTTAGGCAACTGTATATAGGATGGATCCCCAGGTGGGGCAGTATCTGAATGGCCTTTATTTCAGTCTCTGATTAGCACTTAGTCTCCATATTTTCTCCTATGAGTATTTTGTTTGCCCTTCTAATAAGCACTGATAATAATCCACACTTAATAATAATCCACTAATAATCCACACTTTGGTCTTCCTTCTTCTTGAGCTTCATATGGTCTGTGAACTGTATCTTGGGTATTCCAAATTTTGGGGTTAATATTCACTTATCAGTGAGTGCATGCCTTATGTATTCTTTTGTAACTGTGTCACCTCACTCAAGATGATAATTTCAAGTTCTAACGATTTGCCTGCAAATTTTCATGAAGTTATTGTTTTTAATAGGTGAGTAAATGTACTATTGTATAAATGTACCACATTTTCTGTATCCATTCCTCTGTTGAGGGACATCTGGGTTCTTCCAGCTTCTGGCTATTATAAATATGGCTTCTATGAACATAATGGAGCATGTGTCCTTATTACATATTAGAGTATCTTCTGGGTATATGCCCAGGAATGGTATAGCTGAGTCCTTGGGTAGTACTATGTCCAATTTTCTGAGGAACAGCCAGACTGATTTCCAGAGTGGTTGTACCAGCTTACAACCCCACCAGCAATGGAGGCATCTTCCACTTTCTCCACATCCTTGCCAGCATCTGCGGTCACCTGAGTTTTGATCTTAGACATTCTGACTGGTGTGAGGTGGAATCTCAGGGTTGTTTTGATTTGCATTTCCCTGATGATTACAGATGTTGAACATTTCTTTGGTGCTTCTTGTCCATTCGAGTTTCTGCAGTTGAGAATTCTCTGTTTAACTCTGTTCCCCATTTTTTAAATATGGTTATTAGATTCTCTGGAGTCAAACTTCTAGAGTTCTTTGTATAGATTATATATTAGCCCACTATTGGATGTAGGATTGGTAAATATCTTTATCCAATCTTGTGGTTGCCTTTTTGTCCTACTGACAGTATCCTTTGCCTTACAGAAGCTTTACAATTTTAAGAGTTCCTGATTGTCGATTCTTGATATTACAGCATAAGCCATTGGTGTTCTGTTCAGGAAATTTTTCACTGTGCCTATGTGTTCGAGGCTTCCCCACTTTCTCTTCTATAACATTCAGTGTTATATTATGTGGATGTCCTTTATCAACTTGGACTTGAGCTTTGTACAGGGAGATAAGAGTGCATCAATTTGCATTCTTCTACAGGCTGACTGCCAGTTGAACCAGCACCATTTGTTGAAAATGCTGTCTTTTAGCTCCTTTGTCAAAGATCAAGTGACCATAGGTTTGTGGGTTCATTTCTGGATCTTCAATTCTATCCCATGATCTCCCTGCCTGTCACTGTACCAATATCATGCAGTTCTTATCACTATTGCTCTGTAGTACAGCTTGAGGTCTGGGATGGTGATTCCCCAAGATCTTCTTTTATTGTTGAAAATAGTTTTCGATATCCTGGGTTTTTTGTTATTCCGAATGAATTTGAGAATTGCTCTTTCTGACTCTATGAACAATTGAGTTGGAATTTTGGTAGGGATTGCATTGAATCTGTAGATTGCTTTCAGTAAGATGGCCAATTTTACTATATTAATCCTGCCAATCCATGAGCATGGGAGATCTTCCATCTTCTGAGGTCTTCTTCGATTTTTTTCTTCAGAGACTTGAAGGTCTTGTCATACAGATCTTTCACTTGATTAGAGTCAAACTAAGGTATTTTATGTTTGTGGCTATTGTGAAGAGGGTCATTTCCCTAATTTCTTTCTCAGCCTGTTTATCCTTTGAAGAGAGGAAGGCTACTGATTTGATTGAGTTAATTTTATATCCAGCCACTTTGCTGAAGTTGTTTCTCAGTGGTAAGAGCTCTCTGGTAGAATGTTTGGGGTCACTTACATATACTATCATATCATCTGTGAATAGTGATAGCTTGACTGCCACCTTCCAAATTTATATCCCTTTTACCTACTCTTGTTTTCTAATTGTTCTAGCTAGAAATTCAAGTACTATGTTGAATAGCTGGGAAGAGAGCAGGCAGTCTCTTCTAGTCCCTGATTTTATGGGATTGCTTCAAGTTTCTCTCCATTTAGTTTGATGTTGGATACTGGTTTGCTGTATATTGCTTTTACTATGTTTAGGTATGGGCCTTGAATTCCTGATCTTTCCAAGACTTTGAACATGAAGGGATGATGAATTTTGTCAAATGGTTTATCAGCATCTAATGAAATGATCATGTGGGTTTTTTTCTTTTAGTTTGTTTATATAGTGAATTATGTTGATAGATTTCTGTATATTGAACCATCCCTGGATCCCTAGGATGAAGCCTACTTGATCATGGGGAATGATCATTTTGATGTGTTCTTGGATTAGGTTTGCAAGAATTTTTTGAGTATGTTTGCATTGATATTCATAGGAAAATTGGCCTGAAATAATCTTTCTTTGTTGGGTCTTTGTGTGATTGTGGTATCAGTATAACTGTGGCTTCATAGAAAGAATTGGGTAGTGTTCCTTCTGTTTCTATTTTGTGGAATACTTTGAAGAGTATTGTTATTATGTTTCTTAATGTGTGATAGAATTCTGCACTAAACCGATCTGGTCCCGGGACTTTTTTTTTTTTGGTTGGAAGAATTTTAATGACTGCTTCTTTTTCCTTGGAGGTTATGGGACTGTTTAGATGGTTTATCTGATCCTGATTTAACTTTGGTATTTGGTATCTGTCTGCAAAATTGTACATTTAATCCAGATTTTCCAATTTAGTTGAGTATAGGTTTTTGTAGTAGGATCTGATGTGGGTTTTTTTTTTTAATTTCTTCTGTTTCTGTTGTTCTATCTCCCATTTCATTTCAGATTTTGTTAATTTGGGTGCTGTCTTTGTGCATTCTGGTTAGTCTGGCTAAGGGTTTAGCTATCTTGTTGATTTTCTCAAAGAACCAGCTCTTGGTTTTGTTGATTCTTTGCATAGTCCTTTTTATTTCTACTTGGTTTATTTCAGTCCTAAATTTGATTATTTCCTACCATCTACTACTCTTGGATGTATTTGCTTATTTTTGTTCTAGAGGTTTTAGGTGTGATGTTAAGCTGCTAGTGTATGCTTTCTCCAGTTTCTTTTTGGAGGCACTCAGAGCTATGAATTTTCCTCTTAGCACTGCTTTCATAGTTTCCCATAAATTTGCATATTTTGTGCCTTCATTTTCATTGAATTCTAAAAAGTCTTTAATTTCATTCTTTATTTCTTCCTTGACCAAATTATCATTGAGTAGAATGTTGTTCAGTTTCCATGTGTATGTGTGTTTTCCATGGTGTTTGTTGGAATTTAAGACTAGCCTTAGTCTGTGGTGATCTGATAGGATCCATGGGATTATTTCAATCTTCTTATATTGATTGAGGTCTGTTTTATGACCAATTATATTGTCAATTTTTGAGAAGGTTCCAAGAGGTGCTTAGAAGAAGGTATATTCTTTTGTTTTAGGATGAAATGTTCTATAAATATCTGTTAAATCCATTTGGTCCATAACTTCTGTTAGTTTCACTTTGTCTCTGTACAGTTTCTGTTTCCATGATTTGTTCACTGATAAGAGTGCAGTGTTGAAGTCTCCCACTATTATTGTCTAAGGTAAAATATGTGCTTTAAGCTTTAGTAAAGTTTCTTTTATGAATATGGGTGTCCTTGCATTTGGAGGATAGATGTTCAGAATTGAGTTCTTCTTGCTAGATTTTTCCTTTGATGAGTATGAAATGTCCTTCTTTATCTTTTTTGATAACTTTTGGTTGAAAGTCAATTTTATTTGATATTAGAATGGCTACTCCAGCTTTTTCTTGGAACCACTGCTTGGAAAATTGTTTCCCACCCTTTTACTCTGAGGTAGTGTCTGTCTTTGTCATTGAGGTGCATTTCCTGTATACAGCAAAATGCTGGGTCCTGTTTATGTATCCAGTCTGATAGTCTATGTCTTTTTTATTGGGGAGTTCCTCAACTGAGTTCATTGATGTTAAGAGATAGTAAGGAAAAGTGATTGTTATTCCCTGTTACTTTTGTTGTTAGAGGTGGAATTATGTTTGTGTGACTATCTTCTTTTGGGTTTGTTGAAAGATTACTTTCTTGCTTTTTCTAGGGTGTAGTTTCCTTCCTTGTGTAGGTGTTTTCCATTATCCTTTGTAGAGCTGGATTTATGGAAAGATATTGTGTAAATTTGGTTTTGTCATGGAATGTCTTGGTTTCTCCATCTATGCTAATTGAGAGTTTTACTGGGTATAGTAGCCTGGGCTGGCATTTTTGTTCTCTTAGGATCTGTATGATATCTGCCCAGGATATTGTAGGTTTCATAATAACTGGTGAGAAGTCGGGTGTAATTGTGATAGGTCTGCCTTTATATGTTACTTGACCTCATGTGGATCAAAGACCTCCACATAGAAATAGATACATTGAAACTTATAGAGGAGAAAATGGGGAAGAGCATCAAACACATGGGCACAGGGGAAATTTTCCTGAACAGAACACCATGGCTTATGCTGTAAGATCAAGAATCAACAAATGGAACCTCATAAAATTGTAAAGCTTCTGTAAGGCAAAGGACCCTGTTAATAGGACAAAAAGGCAACCAACAGATTGGGAAAATATATTTATAAATCCCACATCCAATAGAGGGCTAACATCCAATATATACAAAGAACTCAAGAAGTTAGACTCCAGAGAACCAAATAACCCTATTAAAAAGTAGAGTACAAAGCTAAATAGAGAATTCTCAACCAAGTAATCTTGAATGGCTGAGACACTTAAAGAAATGTTCAACATCCTTAGTCATGAGGGAAATGCAAATCAAAACAACAGTGAGATTGCACTTCACACCACTCAGAATGGCTAAGATAAAAAACTCAGTTGGCAGCAGATGTTGGTGGGATGTGGAGAAAAAGGAACACTCCTCCATTGTCGGTGGGATTGCAAGCTTGTACAACCACTCTGGAAATCAGTCTGGTGGTTTCTCAGAAAGTTGGACATAGTATTACTTGAGGATCCAGGCATACCACTCCTGGGCATATAATCAAAAGATGCTCCAACATATAACAAGGATACATGCTCTATTATTTTCATAGCAGCCTTATTTATAATAGCCAGAAGCTGGAAAGAACCCATATGTCCTTCAACAGAGGAATGTATACAGGAAATGTACATTTACACAATGGGGTACTGCTCAGCTACTAAAAACAATGAATTAATGAAATTCTTAGGCAAATGGATAGAACTAGAAAGTATCATCCTGAGTGAGGTAACCCAATTGCAAAAGAATACACATAGTATGCACTCACTAATAACTGGATATTAGCCCAAAAACTTCAAGTAACCAGCAAACAATTCACAGACCATATGAAGCTCAAGAAGAAGGAAGATTAATGTGTGGGTGCTTTGGTCCTTCTTAGAAGGAGAACAAAATACTCACAGGAGCAAATATGGAGATAAAGCATTGAGCAGAGACTGAAGGAAAGACCACCCAGAGACGTTCCCACATGGGGATTTATCCCATATACAGTTATCAAACCCAAACAGTATTGTGGATGACAAGAAGTGAATGCTGAAAGGAGCATGATATGGCTGTGTCCTGAGAGGCCCTGCCAGAACCTTACAAATACATAGACAGGTGCTTGCAACCAACCATTGGACTGAGTGCAGGGTCCTCAATAGAGGAGTTAGAGAAAGGACTGAAGGAGTTGAAGGGGTTTGCAACCCCATAGGAAGAACAACAATATCAACCAACCAGACACCCCAGAACTCCCAGGGACTAAGCCATCAGCAAAGGAGTAGACATGGTTCCAGCTGCATATGTAGCAGAGGATGGCCTTGTCATCCATCAATAGGAGGAGAGGTCCTTGGTCATATGAAGGCTCAATAGATGCTCCAGTGTAGAGGAATTGAGGGTGGGGATGTGGGAGTGGAGGAGAGAGGGAACCTGATCTGGTATTGAGTGAGGGAAAAGGACTGAAGCCTGTTGGTTTTCTAAGGAGATAAAGAAATGGTGTGGATTTGAATACTATGAGAGGAATTGGATAGTACATCAGATTTTGGGTGGAGAAGGAAAACCGTAATAATAGTATGTTAAATAAAACCTTTTTTTGTTTTTTTTTTCCTAGACCACAAATCTGCCTGCTCTCCTGGAGGCCCACCAGTATCAGGTATACGGGATAAGACTACACCCCAAGGCCTGTGCCTGCCAACTCCCCTTAAATCATACCCAACAGCTTTAAACTATACTGCATATCATCCATTGTGCTCCGTTTTCTAGACCACAACTCTGCATGCTTTCCCAAAGGCCAAAAATTCACCAGAGACTAAAGGCCACACTGGTTTTAGAGACCCTAGAGGCAAGATTAGCACCCAAAACGCCAGAGTCCATGCAGGCCACAAAAACCCCAGTGCAAAACCTTACTGGACCTGAACCATTGATCAACAGAACTCCAGGCCACTAAGGCATGGAAAAAAATTTTTAAAACACCCATCCAACAAAGATAAACTCAGAAATCAGCACCAGCAGAGCCTAGCTATCATATTATAGAAAGACCTGGCTATTCTAACACAGCTGAAACACAAGAAAATGACATTAAACTCAATCTTATGAAGCTGATAGAAGCCCTTAGAGAAGAAATTAATAAGTCTCTTTTAAAATACAGGAGTCAAACAGATGAAGGAAATGAACAAAACTATTTGAAACCTAAAAATGGAAATAGAAGCACAAACTGAGAAAATCTGGGAGATTGAAAATCTAGGTAAACTAACAGGAACTTCAGATGCAAGCATCACCAACATAATACAAGAGATAGAAAAGAGAATCTTTGACATAGAAGATAGAGTAGAATAAATTGATACATCAGTTAGAATTTTAAATCTAAAAAGTTCCTGACACAAAACATCTAGGAAATCTGGAACACTATAAAAAGACCAAACCTAAGAATAATAGAGAAAGAAGAAAAAAATATTCCCAGCTTAAAAGCCCAGAAAATCATGTAAAAAACTTTTCCTAACCTAAACAAAGAGATGACTATAAATGTGCAAGAAGTTTTCAAAACTGTAGAGAAATTTTAAGCTAGTAACATGGCTTCTCTGACAAGAGATTACATTCAAATATCTTCTAGGTCTATGGATCTGACTAGAATGCAGACATGCGCTGGATTGTAGTATGGTCAGACTAGAATAGAGACATACTTTTGGTATATACCTTTGATCCCAAACAATGACAATTAATTAAGGGGCAAAGTAACAAATCAGAGAACGATTTGACAGAATGAGTCAGAGATAGGGTACGCCCCTTTCATGAAAACAGATAAGAAAGAGAGGCTATTTGAGAGCAGTGAAGGGAGAGAGAATAGAGTTCAGTTCATCCCAGTTCAGTTATGTACACTTGAGTGCACTTAAACTCAGTTTAGATCAGAAGTTCAGAGTAGTTCAGTTAAGAGTTCATTCAGAAGCTAAGAGAAACCAATTTGAGTCAGTCATCTTAGAGAGAAGTTTTAGCCAAAACAGTTAAGTTGTACCAACCAGCCAGAGTTCAGAAAGAGCTAAAACACGTGATTTTGTTCAGCAGTAAGTCTCAGAAGTAGAAACATTATAGGCCCAGGATAACAGATGGAGGCTGGAAGCTGAAGCTTTCAAAGTCCAGGCTTGCACAAGATTAGATTGAATGGATGCTAGAGATTCCAGGCTTAGGTCTAAGGATAGTTAGATAGAAATGCTCTGAGTTCAGCCCAAGCCATGTATTATAAAGCTTGAGTATGACTCTCATCTCATCCCTTTCTCTGAAGAAATAAAAGTGACATTACATTTACTCAGAACACAAAATAGATTGGAACAAAAAAGAAAATCCTCCTGCCACATAATACTCAAAACACTAAATAAACAGAATAAAGATAAAACTGCAAGGGAAAAAGGTCAAGTAACACACAAACACAAATCAATCATAATTACACCCAACTTCTCAACAGAGACTCCAAAAGCCAGAAGGGAAACACACACACACACATATCACCAATATAAACAAACAAGCAAGCAAACAAACAAGAATTAACAACCACTGGTTGTTAATATCTCTCAAAGTAAAAAGACACAGGATAAAAAAATGGATGTGAAAACAAGACCCTTCATTCTGCTGCATACAAGAAACACACCTCAGCATCAATTATATATACATTACCTCTGAGTGAAGGGCTGGAAAAAGATTTTCCAAGCATACAAACCCAAGAAGCAAGCTTCAATATCCATTCTAGTATCTAATAAAATAGACTTTCTGTAAGTTAATATACTTATTCCTATCCCAAACAAGCTTCCAAATAAGTGAGACTCAGACTATGATTTATTTATTTGGTTTTTGCAAAATTACTGGAGGAACCCCTAGTCTAATTTTCTAATCACTAGACTGTTAATTCCCTACTCGGCTCCCCAAATACTTTATGTTTGGGTCTTCCTCGGTTATTTCTGTTCCACCAGCCTGTCCTCAAGGTCCATTGAATTCAGGTGCTTGCTCTTGGTCCATTATATTTAAGGGAGATATTCTGTTCCCTCCATCTTTTTCCTCCTTCCTCTTTCTCCCCTAATGGTCCCAACTTGTGACCCCCAGCCCAGTAACTCAAACTCCACCTATTTTGTTCTTCCCAGTAATTGGCTTTAGCCATTTTTATTTAACCAGTAGTTTTAAATTGGATAAATGAGGTCCACAGAATTGCAGTCAAGCTGGGAATACTGAAATAGTGTTACAGCTCTTAAAATGGGGTAATGAAGTTCAGGTGGTGAGCATGGGGCTTGAGTCCCATGTCCAGAGGCAGTTGTGGGTGCAGAAGTAATGGAGGGGGTGCTGTGCTCTGATGTGAACTTCTTTGAGCAAAAGGAACCTTATGGGAAGCCACATGTGCCGTTGCAGAGTGGCAGTTGGCTACCGCTGGCCACCACGCATACATAGGCAGTAAAGTTCTTTTGCCAAGATGAGGTTTTGAGAATTAACCAAAATTAACCAATCAGATGAGAGACAAGTTAACCAATCAGATGAGAGACAAGTTAACCAATCAGATGTAGGCATGCAAATGAGGTCATAAGAATAATCCAAGCACAACCAATCCGGATGTGAGACACGCCTCTCCTAGGCCTATATAAGCCACACCAGTTCTGGGCTTGGGGTCTCTTCGACTCTGCAATCAAGCTCTCCCAATAAACGTGTGCAGAAGGATCCTGTTGTGGCATCTGCTTTTCTGGCGAGCCAGGGCGTGCACAAGAAGTGGTGCCAAAACCCGGGGAAAGAAGCAAGAAGTGGTGCTGAGAAAAACGGAAAAAAGAAACATCTTCAGGCACGAGCGAAGACCCCATGCTACAGGGAGGATTCAGAACTGCATCGCGGGGAAGGAGTGGTTAATAAAGTGTTCCCGTAAAACAGACTGCTGAGAAGAATCCGGAGTGGATTCAGAACTCTTCTGCTGGGGAACGGTGGTAATGAAGTGTTCCTGCAAAACAGACTGCTGAGAAGGATCCGACAGCGTGGATTCAGAACTCTTCAGCTGAGGAACAGTGGTACCAGTAAGTCTCCCAAATTGATCCCTGGGTTAAAGGGGGATATGTTTTTTAAGAAAAAGGAAAAGAAAGAAAGGAAAAAGGAAAGGAAAAAGGAAAAAGGAAAAGGGAAAGGAAAGGAAAAGAAAGGAGAGGAAAAGAAAGAAAAAAGGAAAAGAAAAGAAAGAAAAGAAGAAAGGAAAGGGGAAAGGAAAGAAAAGGAAAGGAAAGGAAAGGAAAGGAAAGGAAAGGAAAGGAAAAAGGAAAGGAAAAAAGGAAAGGAAAGGAAAGGAAAAAGAAAAGGAAAGGAAAGGAAAGGAAAGGAAAGGAAAGGAAAGGAAAGGAAAGGAAAGGAAAGAGAGAAGAGAAGGAAAGAAAGGATTGAGACGATAAGGTTCCCGGCTTTAGGACAAGTTAAGGTTCATGAGTTATGCTTTTTTCTCCCATTGACCTTTTGTGGGTAGGTCTGACAGTATTGGTCTTGTTTGTTCTGATATATGGACTCTGTTACTGTTTGAAACTGTGTGTAGAGGCAGTCAAGACAGGTCAGAAAATCTTTACAGAGCAACAAGAAAGTATGTCGGAAGAGGAGAAGGGCTTAAAAAGAAAAAAGAAAAAGAAAGGAGACAGTGTTATCAGGTGGACAGAAAGGACAAAATAAAAGAGCCGAGGTGGAGGAGGAAGGCGTATTAGCTTCTACACCCCCTCCCTATGCCTCCTCGGCAGCCACCTATAGGCAGACCTTCTGTCTGGAGGTTTGGAGAGAGGTTAGGTTCTCCTTGCTGGGATGTCCTATTTTCACCGACCAAGCAGGGCAGAGATATCATGAGTAATTCCTGATTTCAAAGTAATCAGGAATTTGGCTGAGTCCATGCGGACGTACGGCTTAACTGCCTCCTATACTGTGGCTCAAGTAGAGGCCTGGAATAGACACTGCATGACGCTGTCCAATTGGGCAGTCTTGGTGAAGGCATGCCTTTCACCTGGGCAGTATTTAGATTGGAAAGCCTTCCTTATTGAATTTGCAAATGAACAGGCAGCAGCTAACGCTGCTGCAGGAAATCCAGCATGGGTTAGGGATATGCTGCTTGGCCAAGGTCGCTTTGCACAACAACAGACAGGATATCCAGTGCAGGTGTGTGAACAGGTGAATCAGATTGCCATAAGGGCGTGGAAATCATTGCCCACCTGTGTTGACAGTGTTTCAGAACTCCAGAGAGACAATGAGGCACTGAATCAGGTAAGAGAGGAGCACTCTCAATTGGCTTGGGAGAGAGGGTCTGTTTGTGTTTCCTCAGGATCATCGACAACAGCTGTGGGTCCCAGAATGGCTGACCAGAGCAATTCAAAACAAGCAGAGCTATGAGGACGTGGATGTTCCTGTGGCTGGAGGTGCTCCCGCTAGTGAGAACTGAAGAGCTCTGTGTTCCTGAAACCATGCTGTTGACGCATTCGGGTGTTTCCTCAATTCTTTACATCTAATGCCAGATTTTAAGCCTTAATGGAACTCGAATAGAACCCATCATTGTTGGCAATTTTACCTCTTGGCTTACCTCTGCTTTTTCTTACTTTAAGGAATGGATGGGAGTGATTCTGTTTGATGCTGCCATACGCTGTGGACTGGTGTTCTTGCTCTGGTTGGTATGCAAATTCAGAACCCAACAAAAAACGTGACAAGGTGATTATAACTCAGGCACTTTTAGCCATTGAAAACGGTGCCTCCCCTGAAGTTTGGTTATCTATGCTCAAGAATTAGTCAGCATATGAGTTCTCTGCTCTTGCACCCCATGGATTTATGGATCTATTGCACTGGGATGAGAGAGACTCAACAATCATTGATCAGCCCTTGCACATCGCTGAGATTTCCTCATTGCACGCGATAGGGTGATCATGATTTCCCCACTAATTCATTTTTAAAACTTGGCTGGCCTCTTTTGTAGAGTTCGCCCTAGGTCATTTAGCAGTTACTGTCACACAGCACTGCAGTATCCAGAGACAGGCAACTTTCCTCATGCACAGACCAACCTAAGACATGGGGCCCAGTGATGATAGGGTTACCCTATGACTGGTAAGGCTGTGACATTAGAGGAACAACCTAAAACAGGAGCCACGGTGGATGGACATAATATCACAGGCCTAGTCCAGCCTCATTTTATTAAAACAAAAAGGGGGAGATGTGAGAAGCCACATGTGCCGTTGCAGAGTGGCAGTTGGCTACTGCTGGCCACCACACATACATAGGCAGTAAAGTTCTTTTGCCAAGATGAGGTTTTGAGAATTAACCAAAATTAACCAATCAGATGAGAGACAAGTTAACCAATCAGATGAGAGACAAGTTAACCAATCAGGTATAGGCATGCAAATGAGGTCATAAGAATAATCCAAGCACAACCAATCCGGGTGTGAGACACGCCTCTCCTAGGCCTATATAAGCCGCATCAGTTCTGGGCTTGGGGTCTCTTCGCCTCTGCAATCAAGCTCTCCCAATAAAT
Organism: Mus caroli; assembly: GCF_978045245.1. Classification (NCBI taxonomy): domain Eukaryota; kingdom Metazoa; phylum Chordata; class Mammalia; order Rodentia; family Muridae; genus Mus; species Mus caroli. The sequence continues at coordinate 54,307,087 of NW_028227265.1, forward strand.
GTGTGCAGAAGGATCCTGTTGCAGCGTCCTTACTGCTGGCGAGTCGGGCGGCCCGGGCAAGAGAACCTGACCAACAGGTGGGTCCAAAAGATCAATGATAAGTGCCCGGAGGAAGAGATTCATCCCTCAAGTAAAACAGTAAAAACAGTCTCAAATGATCCTTGGTGAAATAATTTGTGTGCTTTATTCCATGTGGTGAGGCACGATCTGAACCTTAAGAAGTGAGATGGAATTTGGGGGATAAATGCATTCTATTGGCTGAGGCTCAGATGCTGGTGCGGCTCTATTTGCATGGAGAAGAATTCCAGGTGCTGTACTATGTGACTATGTGACCTGTGACTGCATGGTTGGGGGTCTTTGGGTTAGTGCTCTAAGGAAGGCACAGAAATAGGAAGGGAGTTTTTTTCACTCCTGCTAGTCTCAAATTTTGAGATTTCCAGGGTTTGAACATGCTCCATCTTGCCAGTTTCATGACAGTTCCTCTGTTGTCACAGTCCTTGTGTCCCACAGCTCTCAACTCTCTCTGAATTTAGGACTTGAAGTTTTAGTTTCAGCAATAAGACAACTAAAGGAGATAAAGGATATAAAAATTGGAAATGAAAAAGTCAAAGTATCACCATTTACAGACAATGTGATAGTATACATAAGTGACCTCAAAAATTCTACCAGGGAAACAGCTTCAGCAAAATGGCTGAATACAAAATTAACTCAAAAAAAAATCAGCCTTCCTATATACAAATGATAAACAGACTGAGAAAGAAATATGGGAAACAACACCCTTCACAATAGCCACAAATAATATAAAATATCTTAGTGTGACTCTAATGAAGCAAGTGAAAGACTGGTATGAGAAGAACTTCATGTCTTTGCAGAAAGAAATTAAAGAAGGTATCAGAAGATGGAAAGCTCTCCAATGCTCATGGATCTGTAAAATTAACATAGTAAAAATGGCCATTCTACCAAAATCGATCTACAGATTCAATGTGATTGCCATCAAAATTCCAACACAATTATTTATAGAACTTGAATAAACAATACTAAACTTCAAAATGAAAAACAAAAAACTCAGGATATCTGAAACAATCCTATACAATAAAAGAACTTTTGGAGGTATTACTATCCCTAATCTCAAGCTGTACTACAAAGCAACAATAATAAAAACCACATGGTATTGACATAAAAACAACATACTGATCAATGGAATCAAATCAAAGATCCAGAAGTAAATCCACATACCTATGAACACCTGACATTTTTACAAAGAAGCCAAAACGATACAATGGAAAAAGAAAGTATCTTAAAACAAATGATGCTGGTCTAACCAGATGTTGTTATGTGGAAGAATGCAAATATACTGATACTGTTACCTTGCACAAAACTCAAGTTTAAGTAGATCAAAGATCTCAACATATAGCCAGATACATTAAATCTGCTAGAAGATAAAGTAGAGGAAAGCCTTGAATGCATTAGCACAGGAGACAACTTCCTGAACAAAACACTACAGGCTTAGATTTTTCTTTTGTAAACCTACTATAATAAAGGTTCTTAAACCTCCCTTCTAACCTGCTTATCACAGGTAGGGGAAAAGAAAGGTTAATAGGAAATGGGGGTTGTGGGCCTACTTAGAAGTAGTGCTTTGGGGGCAATTCCATTCTTCATTAGCAGGATATCAGCAGTCAAGTCCAAAACACCAAACACAAATGAGAATCAGAAACTCAATCCAGGAGAAACTAAGAAGCTTTGCTGAATTGGCATGAGTCAGCTGAAGTGCCAAGAAGCAGCACTAAAAGTTCTCTGGCAAGTTTCCTTCTACAAAGTCATGACAAGTGAACGAAGAAAAGCAAAGACCAGCAAAGCACTGCAAGGTGAATCAATGCAAGAGTGCCCTCCCACTCTCTGTGGGGTTATACTTATATTCTTTCTAAACATCACACATCCTCTCAAGTGTCGACTCCAGCAAAATATGCCCTTTCATAGGACAGATTCCAGAAAGAAAGAAAAAAAATCACATGACATAACTGAGTCTCCAAAGACACCAGAAATTTCTACTTCAGAATACCAATAGCGCAAGCTATTTGGTATTTGTTTGTTTGTTTGTTTGTTTGTTTGTGTATTAATGGGACCTCATTAAACTGAAAAACTTCTGTATGGTTTATTATGCTGGCATTGAGCCTATATTGGGACATGTGTCCAGAGTCTTCCATAACTATCTGCTTTAGTACCTTCTTTTCTTTTGGTATCAGAAGCCTCTGTTGCTTATTTTCATTTCCTTCTTTGGGCTATAGTTTGGGTAATTCTCTCATTCTCCCAAAACTTCCCAGGCTGTATGAGACATCTAATATGCTAACTAAGGAGACTGTTGTCTTTCAGTTTGTTAGAAGCTGAGGAAGCCACAACAGAACTGAAATGGGTAAAGGTGGAGGACTTTGTATTTTCTGAACAGCAAAAGTGTTGATAACCCTGCCCTATTAGAGGAATGCAGATGTGGTTGTCAAGTATTCATAGATGCTATGGCAATGAGCAGTTGAAGATGGTTTTAAAGTTTGTCTCATCTACTCACTTCAGGCTCAAGGGCTATTCTCAGTTGATAAGGTCTGATGTCAGTCACTGAGTGTGGTTGTACTTCATTACGTGAACTGAGCTTCCTTCCACCAGCAAATTTTGGCTTGTCAGTGTTTGGTTGTTTCTTCACAAATGCCTCCCTGGTCATCTCTCACTCCTGGACCATGACAGGTTAGGCCCAGATTTCCAAATTAGATCAAATTTCTTGAGAAGAAACTGGCTGTTGCAATCTAAGTCATACAAAGTGACAAAATTTGATTATTCTATGCTACTGAACTGTCTCCCAAAGGAATTACTGTCATATCTCACAAAATCTGTAATTGGTCTTGAGCCTGCTAAGGGCTATTGGCTTGTCCAGGGGTAAGCCAGCTAGTCATTTTTCACTAAGGTTTCCTGGTTTGCCTTTTGGCTGAGGCTTCTGCCACCCTCATCTCACTGGAGAACCGTGCTCTGGAGCTATATCCAGCTTGGTTTATATTTTAGTGGGCTGCCCATCTTTTTTCTCATACTATCAGGTTGTTCTTTCACTATTTTTATGATTTGTTGAAGTTTTTTTCTGACTCTTTGTGGTACAGTCTTATATTTTCTCATTTTCACTCTTCTTCTTTCCTGGGTCACAGAGAGGCAGTGTCTAGTCTGCCATATTACCTGGAAGTCATGGGACTAATACAAACTGTTTAATGAATTACTCAGTCAATCAATCTGGCTATTTATTTTCTATTTATCATCTATTAATTATCTTCTATTATCTACCTATGCATCTTAGTTAGAGTTTCTATTGCTACAATGAAACACTATAACCAAAAAGCAATGTGGAGAGGAAAGGGTTTATTCAACTTATGCTTCCACATTGCTGTTCATTACTAAAGGAAACAAGGACAGAAACCCAAACAAGGCAGAAACTTGGAAGCAGGATCTGATGCAAAGGCATGGGAAGAGCTTCTTACTGGCTTGCTTCCCCTGGTTTGCTCAGCCTGCTTTCTTATAGAACCCAGAACCCAGAACCACCAGCCCAGAGATGGCACCACCCACCATGGGCTGGGCCCTCACACCTTAATCACTAATTGAGAAAATGCCCTACAGCAGAGTCTCATGGAGGTATTACCTCAACTGAGGCTTCTTCTTCTCTAATGACTCTAGCTTGTGTCAAGTTGACACAAAACCAGCCAGTACAGTTCCTCTATCTCTAAATAATGAACACTGTGGGCATTAAATAAGTTGTGAACTGGATTGAAACAAAGCATCCCACACAGAATTTGGGATTTTCTCTGCCCAGAATTATATTGCCATCTAACGTAGAACATATCATCCTTTCTGCTTTTCCTTCTATCATATTATTTTGTGATTCAAAAAGTTCTTTTGACCCTTGGGTTATGGAATAGTTTCTTAGATTTGATACCAAACAACTTACAACAAAAGAGAAAACGTTGATTATCTGTGTATTAACAAAACTACATCTTTTATGTTTCCAAGGACATGACAACGAAAGAGAAAAGTCAATAGAAAACTATTTTATTTTGCAAATCATATGTCTGTTAAGGGACTTGTATATAAACATAGCAATATAAATATAGAAAATATATAAAAACATACCACACACTTTTAAAAATAAGTAAGAGATCTTACTAAGGTTTTGTCAAAAACATACAAATGGTCAAAATACAAAATAAAAAGATGCTCAATGTTAGTCATTATTTCAGCGAAAAACACAGAACATGTTGCAAATAAGATCTATAATGAAATACTATATCATATTCAATCATCAAGAAAAAATAGCTTTAACAAAAGGCATAATAGCAAATGTTGACAATATAACAAAACAGGACCCCTAATGCACTGCTCATGGCAATGAAAAATAATGCAGCTGCTTTGAAAATAGTTTGGCAATTCCCCAAATGTTTAAATGAAAGTATAATATGACCCACCAATTCCAATGCTAGCTACACACTCATGACAAATATGTCCATAAGACCAGTTGCACGCTAATGTTCATAGCAGCATTATTCACAATAGCCCCAAAGTGAAAAACCCCACAAATCTCTACAAACTGTTAATAGACATAAGTTGATTCACAATATTACATTGTGTGGATGTACCACATTGGCACCAAAAAAGAACTGAAGTATTGCTTTACAGTACAGAACAGAATTAAAAACATCATGCTTAATGAAAAATTCTGGACACAAAATTCTAAACATTGATCATGATTATATAAAATCTTTCAAACAAGCAAGTCAGTAGAGAAAACAGTGTTTGCCTAGGGGGTGAGGGAGATGAGATGTCTAAGAGAATGACAGATAAGAAGTGCGGGGTTTTGTTTGGGAGTATAAAAATGCTTTAAAATTCTGTTGATTTTCGACAGGTTTGTTAATACATGTAAAGCTATTAAACTGTATAAAGAATGAAGTAAGTGGTATACAAATAGATACCAATAAAGTTACTACACACATGCACATACACATGCAAGGAAAACAAATTGCACTGTATTCAGCTTTTCTCCACCCTCTAAAATATTCTTAGTGATGAATGCTGTGATGTACTGCTTAGATGCAGCTGTTAAGGATTGGAGGATTTATTTTTGCAGCTGCCAAAGATGTTATCTATTGGTGGCTCATAGCTAAGACTCTTTCCAGAAATTGACTTCAGTTAATAAAATTCTCTAAGAATACAGCTCGTCCTAACCAATGCCCAAACTGAATTGCTGTTTAATGTAAGCAAGGAAAGACTTGTTTGTTCCCTGTGTCTTTGATCATTTGTGAATGGCAGGCTTAGCTCTGGAGCCCTCTAGGAGATCGTGTGCAAATGTATCATACTTTAACCTTTCCCTCACTGTTTTGTAGGTACTATTTTCAACAGCTCTTCCATATAAACCTTTATCCTAGAGTCTGTTTCCCAGGGAGCTCAACTTAAACATTCTGCATTGAATGAACGTGAGTGGTCCTTACATGTTTACTGCAAGTGGTGTTCAACAGCCACAATAGCAGGTACCAAAACTGTTAAAGGGGTTGAATTCTCTGTTAGAGACTGACTTGTTTTATATGTAGAGAATGGTTTTATGCATAGCCAAAGCTTTCATTTTCTATTGATACCCAAGGCATTTACTTCTAGGGCTCAATCCTCTGACTATCTTGTTTTATAATTTAGGCAAACTCAACTCTTTCCACAATTTCAGTTACCAAATAAATCTTTCTGGTGATTAATGTCAAATCCTCACCAGGATGCTAGGCACTCCACTTGCCTATCCTGTGGACTCCTGATTAAGATTGAATGCTACTCGGAGCTCTGCCTGTGGATTGGCCAAATTGAGAGCATGAAAGGTTGGGGCAAAACATTCTGTGTGGGCTTTTATATTTCAAGGACAGAGTAGAATAAAAATAAAAATGGAAAAATATTTGGAAATTAAGAATAAAGTTGAGGGAAAGATGAAACAAAGATCTGCTAACCAAGAAGGGCTTTGCAACCCAGGATTCAGAGCTAGGCACACTCTAAACAAAGCTATTAGAAAAAAATGACTGAAAGCTAAAGCTGTCTATGAAGCATCCAGGAGTAATTATCCCTAAAAAGCATTGAATGAAAATGAGGAGTTGGTTCCAGGACTCCGACGAAATTAGGAACTTAGTCTGCACAGGTGAGAGGGTGCACCACAGAAGCAGACAGCTTCTGGGACAGGCGGGAGCCACAGAGCCTCTGAGGCAGCACCCTTTTCGGGCCACAGACATCGGCCACCCTCTAGGCCAGAGGAAAGGTGTCCCACTGGCTCGGGAGCCCTTTGCCTCAGGAGCAGCGGACGCCATCTTGGTTCCAGGACTCAGCCCAACTTAGGAACTTAGTCTGCACAGGCAAAAGTGTGCACCAAAGAAGCTGACAGCTTCTGTGACCTGCCAAAGCAACACAGCTTCTGGGAAAGGTCCTGTTTTGGGCCTTCATCTTCGGCCAGGAAAAGGTCCAAATGCAAGATATCTGTGCACCTTCCCTGTAAGAGGAGAGCTTGCCAGCAGAGAGTGCTCTGACCAATGAAACTCAGAGGAGAGAGCCTGTCTCCCAGGTCTGCTAATAGACAGTAACAGAATCACCAGAAGAACAATCTCTAAACAGAGTCAACTATAATAACTAACTCCAGAGATTACCAGATGGCGAAAGGTAAACGTAAGAATCTTACTAACAGGAACCAAGACCACTCACCATCATCAGAACCCAGCACACCCACTTCGACCAGTCCAGGGCACCCCAACACACCAGAAAGGCTAGACCGGATTTAAGAGCATATCTCATGATGATGGTAGAGGACATCAAGAAGGACTTTAATAACTCACTTAAAGAAATACAGGAGAACTCTGCTAAAGAGTTACAAGTCCTTAAAGAAAAACAGGAAAACACAACCAAACAGGTAGAAGTCCTTACATAAAAACAGGAAAACACATCCAAACAGGTGATGGAAATGAACAAAACCATACTAGACTTAAAAAGGGAAGGAGACACAATAAAGAAAACTCAAAGTGAGGCAACGCTGGAGATAGAAACCCTAGGAAAGAAATCTGGAACCATAGATGTGAGCATCACCAACAGAATACAAGAGATGGAAGAGAGAATCTCAGGTGCAGAAGATTCCATAGAGAACATCGGCACAACAATCAAAGAAAATGGAAAATGCAAAAAGATCCTAACTCAAAACATCCAGGAAATCCAGGACACAATGAGAAGACCAAACCTACGGATAATAGGAGTGGATGAGAATGAAGATTTTCAACTCAAAGGACCAGCAAATATCTTCAACAAAATTATAGAAGAAAACTTCCCAAATCTAAAGAAAGAGATGCCCATGAATATACAAGAAGCCTACAGGACTCCAAATAGACTGGACCAGAAAAGAAATTCCTCCCGACACATAATAATCAGGACAACAAATGCACTAAATAAAGATAGAATACTAAAAGCAGTAAGGGAAAAAGGTCAAGTAACTTATAAAGGCAAGCCTATCAGAATTACACCAGATTTTTCACCAGAGACTATGAAAGCCAGAAGAGCCTGGACAGATGATATACAGACACTAAGAGAACACAAATGCCAGCCAAGGCTACTATACCAAACCAAACTCTCAATTACCATAGAGGGAGAAACCAAAGTATTCCACGACAAAACCAAATTCACACATTACCTTTCCACGAATCCAGCCCTTCAAAGGATAATAACAGAAAAAAACCAATACAAGGACTGGAACCTCGCCTTAGAAAAAACAAGAAGGTAATCCCTCAACAAACCTAAAAGAAGACAGCCACAAGAACAGAATGCCAACTTTAACAACAAAAATAACATGAACCAACAATTACTTTTCCTTAATATCTCTTAATATCAATGGTCTCAACTCCCCAATAAAAAGACATAGACCAAAAAAACTGGCTACACAAACAAGACCCAACATTTTGCTGCTTACAGAAAACTCATCTCAGAGAAAAAGATAGACACTATTTCAGAATGAAAGGCTGAAAAGAATTTTCCAAGCAAATGGTATGAAGAAACAAGCCGGAGTAGCCATTCTAATATCTGATAAGATTGACTTCCAACCCAAAGTCATCAAAAAAGACAAGGAGGGGCACTTCATTCTCATCAAAGGTAAAATCCTCCAAGAGGAACTATCAATTCTGAATATCTATGCTCCAAATACAAGGGCAGCCACATTCATTAAAGAAACTTTAGTAAAATTCAAAGAACACATTGCACCTCACACAATAATACTGGGAGACTTCAACACACAACTTTCATCAATGAACAGATCATGGAAACAGAAACTAAACAGGGACACAGTGAAACTAACAGAAGTTATGAAACAAATGGGTCTGACAGATATCTACAGAACATTTTATCCTGAATCAAAAGGATATACCTTCTTCTCAGCACCTCATGGTACCTTCTCCAAAACTGACCACATAATAGGTCACAAAACAGGCCTCAACAGATACAAAAATATTGAAATTGTCCCATGCATCCCATCAGATCACCATGGACTAAGGCTGATCTTCAATAACAAAATAAATAATAGAAAGCCAACATTCACGTGGAAACTGAACAACACTCTTCTCAATGATACCTTGCTCAAGGAAGGAATAAAGAAAGAAATTAAGGACTTCTTAGAGTTCAATGAAAATGAAGCCACAACATACCCAAACTTATGGGACACAATGAAAGAATATCTAAGAAGAAAACGCATAGCGCTGAGTGCCTCCAATAAGACACTAGAAAGATCACACATTAGCAGCTTGACAACACAGCTAAAATCTCTAGAACAAAAGGAAGCAAATTCACTCAAGAGGAGTAGACTGCAGGAAATAATCAAACTCAGGGCGAAATCAACCAAGTGGAAACAAGAAGAACTATTCAAAGAATCAACCAATCAAGGAGCTGGTTCTTTGAGAAAATCAACAAGATAGACAAACCCTTAGCCAGACTCACTAGAGGGCACAGGGAAAGCATTCTAATTAACAAAATCAGAAATGAAAAGGGAGACATAACAACAGATCCTGAAGAAATCCAAAACACAATCAGATCCTTCTACAAAAGGCTATACTCAACAAAACTGGAGAACCTGGATGAAATGGAGAAGTTTTCCAAAGACAGATACGAGGTACCAAAGTTAAATCAAGATCAGGTTAATGGTCTAAACAGCCCTATATCCCCCAAAGAAATAGAAGCAGTCATTAATAGTCTCCCAAACAAAAAAAAGCCCAGGACCAGATGGGTTTAGTGCAGAGTTCTATCATACCTTCGAAGAAGATCTAATCCCAGTGCTTCACAAACTATTCCACAAAATAGAAATGGAAGGTACTCTACCCAACTCATTCTATGAAGCCACAATTACTCTGATACCTAAACCACACAAAGACCCCACAAAGATAGAGAACTTCAGACCAATATCCCTTATGAATATTGATGCAAACATTCTCAATAAAGTTCTTGCTAACCGAATCCAAGAACACATCAAAACAATCATCCATCCTGACCAAGTAGGATTCATCCCAGGGATGCAGGGATGGTTTAATATATGGAAATCCATCAACTTAATCCAGTATATAAACAAACTCAAAGACAAAAACCACATGATCATCTCGTTAGATGCTGAGGAAGCATATGACAAAATCCAACACCCATTCATGATAAAAGTCTTGGAAATATCAGGAATTCAAGGCCTGTACCTAAACATGATAAAAGCAATCTACAGCAAACCAGTAGCCAGCATCAAAGTAAATGGAGAGAAGCTTGAAGCAATCCCACTAAAATCAGGGACTAGACAAGACTGTCCACTCTCTCCATACCTATTCAACATTGTACTTGAAGTCCTAGCCAGAACAATTAGACAACAAAAGGAGATCAAGGGGATACAAATTGGAAAGGAAAAAGTCAAAATATCACTTTTTGCAGATGATATGATAGTATATATACATGACCCTAAAAATTCCACCAGAGAACACCTAAGCCTGATAAACAGCTTCAGTGAAATAGCTGGATATAAAATTAACTCAAACAAGTCAATGGGCTTTCTCTACACAAAGGGCAAACAGGCTGAGAAGGAAATTAGGGAAAAAACACCCTTCTCAATAGCGAAAAATAATATAAAATACCTAGGTGTGACTCTAACTAAAAAAGTGAGAGATCTGTATGACAAGAACTTCATGTCTCTGAAGAAAGAAATTAAAGATCTCAGAAGATGGAAAGATCTCCCATGCTCATGGATTGGCAGGATCAATATACTAAAAATGGCTATCTTGCCAAAAGCAATCTACAGATTCAATGCAATCCCCATCAAAATTCCAACTCAATTCTTCAATGAATTAGAAAGGGCAATCGGCAAATTCATCTGGAATAACAAAAAACCTAGTATAGCAAAAACTCTTCTCAAGGATAAAAGAACCTCTGGTGGAATCACCATGCCTGACCTAAAGCTGCACTACAGAGCAATTGTAATAAAAACTGCATGGTACTGGTATAGTGACAGACAAGTAGACCAATGGAACAGAATTGAAGACCCAGAGATGAACCCACACACCTATGGTCACTTGATCTTTCACAAGGAAGCTACAACCATCCAGTGGAAAAAAGACAGCATTTTCAACAAATGGTGCTAGCACAACTGGCTGTTATCATGTAGAAGATTGGGAATTGATCCATTCCTATCTCCTTGTACTAAGGTCAAATCTAAGTGGATTAAGGAACTCCACATAAAACCAGAGACACTGAAACTTATAGAGGAGAAAGTAGGGGAAAGCCTCGAAGATATGGGTACATGGGAAAAATTCCTGAATAGAACAGCAATGACTTGTGCTGTAAGATCGAGAATCGATAAATGGGACCTCATAAAATTGCAAAGCTTCTGCAAGGCAAAAGACACCGTCAATAAGACAAAAAGACCACCAACAGATTGGGAAAGGATCTTTACCTATCCCAAATTGGATAGGGGACTAATATCCAATATATATATAAAGAACTCAAGAAGGTAGACTCCATAAAATCAAATAACCCCATTAAAAAATGGGGCTCAGAACTGAACAAAGAATTCTCACCTGAGGAATACGGAATGGCAGTGAAGCACCTGAAAAAATGTTCAACATCCTTAATCATCAGGGAAATGCAACTCAAAACAACCCTGAGATTCCACCTCCCACCAGTCAGAATGGCTAAGATCAAAAATTCAGGTGAGAGCAGATGCTGGCGAGGATGTGGAGAAAGAGGAACACTCCTCCATTGTTGGTGGGATTGCAAGCTTGTACAACCACTCTGGAAATCAGTCTGACGGTTCCTCAGAAAATTGGACATAGTAATACCAAAGGATCCCGGAATACCTCTCCTGGGCATATATCCAGAAGATGTCCCAACCGGTAAGAAGGACACATGCTCCACTATTTTCATAGCAGCCTTATTTATAATAGCCAGAAGCTAGAAAGAACCCAGATGCCCCTCAACAGTGGAATGGATACAGAAAATGTGCTACATTTACACAATGGAGTACTACTCAGCTATTAAAAAGAATGAATTTATGAAATTCCTAGGCAAATGGATGGACCTGGAGGGCATCATCCTGAGTGAGGTAACCCAATCACAAAGGAACTCACACAATATGTACTCACTGATAAGTGGATATTAGCCCAAGATATAAGATACAATTTGATAAACACATTAAACTCAATAGAACGAAGACCAAAGTGTGGACACTTTGCCCCTTCTTAGAATAGGGAACAAAGCACCCATGGAAGGAGTTACAGAGACAAAATTTGGAAGTGTGACGAAAGGATGGACCATCTAGTGATTGCCATATCCAGAGATCCATCCCATGATCAGCTTCCAAACGCTGGCACCTTTGCATACACTAGCAAGATTTTGCTGAAAGGACCCAGATATAGCTGTCTCTTGTGAGACTATGCCAGGGCCTAGCAAACACAGAAGTGGATGCTCACAGTCAGCTATTGAATGGATCACAGGGCCCCCAATGGAGGAGCTAGAGAAAGCACCCAAGGAACTAAAGGGAACTTCAACCCTATAGGTGGAACAACAATATGAACTAACCAGTACCCCGGAGCTCTTGTCTCTAGCTGCATATGTATCAAAAGATGGCCTAATAGGCCATCACTTGAAAGAGAGGCCCATTGGACTTGCAAACTTTATATGCCCCAGTACAGGGGAACTCCATGGCCAAAAAGGGGAAGTGGGTGGGTAGGGGAGTGGGGGGGATTGGTATGGGGGACTTTTGGTATAGCATTGGAAATGTAAATGAGCTAAATACCTAATAAAAAAATGGAAAAAAAAAGAAAATGAGGAGTTGATGGCTTCTAGGTATGTTTGAGGAGATGGGTTTTTTTCTATTTATGAGGGAAAGAACAGCCAGAAGTGCCTGAAAGAGTCCAAAATGAACCAGCCCATGAGAGGAGGAAGGAGAGTCAGGGTAAGAGAGAGGACAAGAAAAGAGAGAGGGCAAGCAAACCAAGAGAGAGGTCCTGAACCAAGAAGCCAAGAGAGAGCCAGCCAGGACCCAAGAAATGACATGGCTGCAAAGACTTAGTTATTGATCTCTTAGGGGAAGGAGAAGTGAAGCCCAGGCCCTAGCCTGAAGAGGTTTGGGGTAGGAGGCTGGGCAAGAAGTGCTAGGAGGAGCCACAAGTACCCTGAATGAGACTTGTCCCAGTTTCTTTGGGACCTAACAAATAACAGCTTGGTAAATGAGAAGTTAACATAACCTCTGACTTAACAATCTAAAACAAATCGCCATCTCTGATTTCAACTAGATCTCCTCAAATACCCATTTATCAATCACTGGTCTCACTCTTGTTCTGGTTATTCATCTTAAAATCATCAAGAAACTCTTGACTAGTCCATAAACTTTGCCCCTCAAATCTAAAAAAAAAAAAACAAAAAACAAAAAACAAAAAACAAAAAACAAAAAAAAAAAAACCACCTCAGTATCCATGGATCTCATTCTTTCTCCAAGAGGGTAGAATTGTGCTAAAAAATATTCCCTTACTAATAGAGGACTGATTTTGGTATTCAGTGTGTGTGTGTGTGTGTGTGTGTGTGTGTGTGTGTGTGTGCCCAGAGTGTAACCTCAGGTGTCATTCTTTATAGCTGCTCATCCTTTATTTGAGACAGGATGTCACATGAGGAGCACTAGGTTACAAGTGTAAACCACCATATCCAGCATTTTCACAGGGTTCTGGGAGTTGAACTCAGACTCACATGTTTATATGACTTTCAAGTGACTGAGCAATGTACCCAGAATTATACAATTTTTTGTTTCACATTCAGGGACATAATTTTTACCTGGAAACATCAGTTAGCAAGTTCATTCATTCTCATAGACATTTGACTATTTCTCATGTCTCTCCCTCACCTGATCCAGAAAACATGCTAATTCGCCTCCCCCTTTCCTTTCCCTTCCTCCATCTACCTCTTAAGACAGATGCAGACATCCACAGCCAAACTGTAGATGGAGCTTGGGGATTCTTATGGCAAAATAGGAGGAAGGATTGTGGGTCCTGGAGGGATAAAATCAACTAACCTAGACCTTTAGGGCTCTCAGAGACTGAACCATAACCTAAAGAACATACATGGATTGGACCTAGGCCTCACACACATATGTAGCAGATATGCATCTTGGTCTTCATGTAGGTCCTGAACAACTGGATAGGAGGGCTATCCAAAAAGCTGTTACCTGTATGTGGAATTCTTCTAGCTGGACTGCCTTGTCTGGCCTCAGTGGGAGAGGATGTACCTAGCCTTGTGAAGACTTGATGTGCTAGGGTAGGGGTATACCCAGAAGACTCAGAGGAGAAAGGATGTGAAGATGGGAGGAAGTATTGTGGGAAGGGGTGACCAGGAGGAGAGCAGTGAACAGGATGTAAAGTGAATAAATAAATTTTTAAAATGAATGGAATAATAAAACCGTATTTGAGAACTGCAAAAAAAAATTATATTGTTCATATCTACTCTTATTCCATATTGATTGTAAAAATAAATGCCAATATTTACATGTTCCAAAAATAAATAAAAGTAAATAAATTTAACTATATTTCATTAACCCCGAGATATTAAAGAGCCTGCTAATTGCTCACTTAGCCCCACCCCCACCCCCTGCGACAGGGTTTCTTTGTGTAGCCTTGGCTGTCCTGGAACTCACTTTGTAGACCAGGCTGGCCTTGAACTCAAATCCCCCTGCCTCTACCTCCCAAGTGCTGGGATTAAAGGTGTGCGCCACCACGCCCAGCTCTAATTGCTCACTTTTAATGTATATGAGACTTCAGTCCTAACTCCATTTAAGTATTTTAAATTATTCTCACTAGTTGTAACTAACTCAATGACATAATTTATTTCTTGTATAGCTAAGACTACTAATAAGGTCTTTATGTATTTTACTTTGTCAGAAGAAACTCTTAAAAATTATATCTATAATTCTCTCACCAATAAGTGCTTTCCTTTTAGTTAGTTCTCCATTAAAGTCCAGACACTTTTCCTTTCTTTCTTCTGTTCTTCAAATGTAAACACTAGTTTCCCAAGCATACAGTTGCCAAAAGAAACTTAAAACTTCACCACCATGTTGAGAGTTGCCATGCCTGGCAGAAAGTATGCAGAGCACGCCTTCACTAGAATTCAGTAGAATTCATGGGATGAGTGGATTGTATGGCCCTTGTCTGAGCCATATACTATTGATCACAGACCTAACTGTTTTTATTTAACAAGGAAATTGGTTATCAGATTTACTTCCACTTTAAGCATAAATACAAGAAACTCAACTTTTAAAAGTTGGATTTACCAAATCTTAAGAAAACTAGGTTAGTCATAGCTAGCATTATAACATTGACCATGGTCAAAATTACTTTCCATCAAATATTATATACTCTTCAATGTACTAAAGAAATTAAAATAAACTGGAAAGATTGGCGAATTGATAAAGTTGTCTCCACGTTTATTCTTGCATCTTTTTGTTCACATATTTGTGTTTTCTAATTTAAATAAATTTCTCTGAGGGTCCATAAAGCTAGTGAAAGGCTTGTCAGTGGATATTTCTGTATTTATCTTTAGACTGATGCTTACATATTTAAATGAAGCTCTACGGAATACGAGATAATCTGCCAAGACCTTCTTTAAGAGTTTTGTTATATCACACCGTTTCTTACTATCAGTTTTGAGGCACATTGCCCATTTGTCATCTAGCATATTAATAAGTAATCATTTCTCCTTTTAGAAAGAACAGACTCACAAACTTAAATTAATGGCTTTAGCCCAACATATTTAGTTAGTTACAGGACAATTGTAATGTCAAAAACATTACTGATGCAATTCATGGTATAGTTCCCCCATCTTACAGTACAGATTCCATCAGATGTAGTATCTCCAAAACATAAGATGGCTGTATGAAATGCACATGCATTCTGCTAGGCATAGGTCACAATGTTCAATAGGCTTTTGTTTTAAAGATTGCTCCACTCTGTTTGTGGTCCACTGCTTGATATTGTTCTGACTATAGCCCTCACCTAAGACTTCATCAACATACTTTTTAACTTTATCATGTATTTCATCAGCATTGAAGCCAACCTCATCACAGGGCTGGTATTACTTCTCCATGGTAACTTTGGCCACAGAATCTTTTTTAAGAGCTTATCATGCACCAAGAAATATGCTTTGTGCTGGTATTCCAATGAATGATAGTGTACATGGCCTTCTAATTATGTTCTAGAGAAGGAGATAGATGTTGATAAAACAATTACATAAATCAATGTAAAACTGCAACTGTGGCAAAGAGGTAAAAAGGTACCATTGATACAGTAGGCAATTTTTAATCTCATCAGGCATGGTAGAAGTATAAGCAATCTGGAAGCTAGGGAAGTGGGGAATGTTCTTTTCAACAGAATGGCAGTTTGTTAAAGATGTCTGTTGATAAAGGACATGGAAAAATGAGAGTGTTAAATGGGAGGAGAAGCTAGGTTACAGAAGTATAAGATACCCTATAAATTGGGTTAGGTACTTTCTCTTCATTTCAAAAGAACCACTTATTTTTCTAGTAGTAACATTCAACGTGATAGGTGTTTCATATTGAACAGTTCTGTGGGTCTTATGTAGGACTGGGTGTAAAATGAATTTATAATTTTAGCTAGCCTGTATAAAAGACACAAATCTGGTTATTCTATTTACAAGCCATAAGTCTACATTGGGCAGATTTGGAGCTATTCTAACCTATTTCCCAGCTGTAAAGTCCCTGATTACTTGCTGTTTCTCCTAGACTGGTGCTCATGATCCTTCTCCTCTCATGGCAGCCTCCTCCATCTCCATCTCCATCTCCTTTCTTCTTCCTCTCCCTCTACCTGCAACCACTTCACTCAATCCTTAAGTCGAACCCTTCTCCATCCACTGCCTAATCACAGGCTCTAGACTTTTATTAACCAGTTAAATTGGGAAGCAATGTTTACACAGCAAGGAAAGAAAGGGAGAGAGGGAGAGAGAGAGAGAGAGAGAAGGAAGGAAGGAAGGAAGGAAGGAAGGAAGGAAGGAAGGAAGGAAGGAAGGAAGGAAAGAAAGAAAGAAAGAAAGAAAGAAAGAAAGAAAGAAAGAAAGAAAGAAAGAAAGAAAGAAAGAAAGAAAGAAAGAAGAAAGAAAAAGAGAGAGAGAGAGAGAGGAAGGAAGGAAGGAAAGAAGGAAGGAAGGAAGGAAGGAAGGAAGGAAGGAAGGAAGGAAGGAAGGAAGGAAGGAAGGAAGGAAGGAAGGAAGGAAGACAGTGGGAGCCATGTCATTCTAGAAGGCCTATGCCTTTATAATAAGAAAATAAATTCTATAAGTAAGACTCAGAAAACACAATTTAGTTCTCTGTGTTAACAAAGGTATTTTAGAAATCAGAGCCACAGGTCTGATCCTCATGTGAGGAAGTGTGTGGGCAGTGATGTACAAAATAGCTGGCTTGATGTGGAGAGAGAATATAAACACAGCCAAGACATAGTACAGATTCTCAAGGATTAGCAACTGAATTTATAAGGGCTTCTGTGGGTCCCCAGAACTTTAAACTTGTGGAAATCAGAACTCAGTTCTAATCCTCATTCTTTGATGCTGAGCCTGCTGATAAACATCTGGCCAGCAAATCAATGTAAGATGCAGAACAATCTTAGGGTAGCATCTGGGGGCTCTGAACAGACATATCTACAAGGACTAGAATGTAGACAAGGATACAACTTAGAGGCACAAATAGCTTAAGGTGAGATGTGTGCTTGGTTCTGTCTATATTCTGAAGGGTTTTCAAAAGCAATCCAGCAGATGGGAACTGACTCATGGGTTTAAGAGGCTACTGAATCTTAATCCTAAAGGCAGGTGGTATTTTGGTGATATTATAGAAAGAGTGTTCAAAAAATTTAAGTTTTACTCCACAATTTCATTTCCTATCATTCACTTAAATATGAAAGCTACTTACCCATGCCAATGGGCTCCACATCTGTGGACCATGCATGCACACCACCCTATGGAGACTATTTTGCATTTCATACACATAAGTACAGTGGCCCACATAATTCTGGCCTCAAGCCAAAAAATGGTGTTTTTACTATTCAAAAAAAAAAACTTATTGCATCAAAACTCTAATATGAGAGGATTTTGTGGAATCAAGATCTTCATTGTTAAAGATAAGATAGCTTTGCTGCAGATGGTTTATACTTTGTGTAGGGCAATGTAATAGGAAATTTGAAAAGATCAATAATTATGGTCAACTGATCAGTATTTTTTAAATACCTGTCACAATATGTCTTTTAAGAAGCCAAAAGAACTTTACCACTAATGTTAGAGATGGTGAAATTTCTGTCTAAACAGAGAGAATTCTAAACTTGATTCATCTCCTATGCATCTTCACTATCTCAGCAGATAATACTCCCTTTTATTTCTGCAGAGCAATATAAATACATAGAAATTATCCTTGCCCACTTACTGTTGCTGTCATTCCATACTAAGTCATCAAAAACTTCACCCTTAAAAAACCATATATCTGATCAGTTTCAAATTACCTCAGTCTCTACCATCTCTCCATATTGTTTTTTGAAATACCCTTTAAACGTGTCTCTTTAAAATTCCTTTCTGCTGATTTTGGGATGGAACCCCGGGTGGGGCAGTCTCTGGATGGTCCATCCTTTTGTCTTAGCTCCAAACTTTGTCTCTGCAACTCCTTCCATGGGTATTTTATTCCCTATTCTAGGGAGGAATGAAGTATCCACACATTGCTCTTCCTTCTTGATTTTCTTGTGTTTTGGAAATTGTATCTTGGGTATTCCAAGTTTGTGGGCTAATATCCACTTATCAGTGAGTGCACATCAAGTGACTTCTTTTGTGATTGGGTTACCAGTACAGGGAAACTCCAGGGCCATGAAGTAGGAGCAAGTGGGTAGGGGAGCAGGGTGGAGGGAGGGTATAGGGGACTTTTGGGATAGCATTGAAATGTAAATGAAGAAAATGCCTAATAAATTTTTTTAAAATATCCAATAAAAAAAGAAAAGTAGAGTTAAAAAAATTCCTTTCTGCTATGATAAACATTGCCAGGTCTCTATAATTATTTCTTCATAATAATCTCCCAATTTTATCTAGTGACTCACCTTCAGTAATGTTTGTGGAGCCTAGAGGTAGCCATTTTACCCAGTCCTGTTCAAAGAAAATTCAAGATACTCTCAAGGGAGATTTCTAGAACTCCTCAAAGGTACAGATTTAATGCTAGGCTTCATATATGTATATTTATAAAGTTTTCTTCCCAAACACTGCAATATTATAGGCATGCCTACAATTTTGTAAAAACAGATGAACTCATTAAGATAGAGTACAGTGGCAGAATTGTACTGAGATAATTTGAGTACTGATTGCACAATTTAGTTACTTTTATCTTCTATGTTTATGTTTTAAGATTATTTCTACATAGAGCTACTGAATCAGCCTCTAAATATCTGCAGTCATTCCCTTTATTGTGTAATATCACCATGCAGTAAACACCATATATTCTCAAGTATAAAATTACATAAACATTTCCAACTGTAGATACTTAATAACATATATAGATACTTTAAGCAAGATGACAAACATGTCGATTTCCTAAAATTCTCTTCATATCATTAGATAATTCTCCCATTGTGTTTCCTTACAATAGGGTGGTTTGATTGATTTTAGTCACTACAGAATAATTTGCATTTTCTAGAATTTTTGTGTCAATGAAATCACATTTAAATTTAAATTTCTGAATAACAGATACTTATTTTAAAATACAACCATGTTGAATATATCAATATTTGTTGCTAAAGACAGGCATAGTGGCTCACACCTGCAATCTAGGCCATAAGAGACTAAGACAGGAGGATTGTCACGAGTTCTAAGCCAACCTGACCTATATAATAAGTGAGTTTGAAACCAGCTTGAACTACAAGGTAAGGCTCTGATTTCTTTTTTTTAAATGTATTTCACTACTAACAAATATTTTCTTGTACAAATATACTACAGTTTGTTTACTAACTCAATATTAGTTTTTTTACTAATCCATCTGTTTAACTTTGGTTGTTTGAATTTTAAGTTATAGTGTACACAATGAAAGCTATACAATTTATGTTGGTTGGAAAACAGAGAAAGAAAGAGACCAAGTTCCCCCAACCCATTTTGAAGTCACACCTTTGGTGACCAAAAATCTGTCATAAGGCCCCACCTATTAAGTTTTTCTACTGATAATACTAACTTGAAAACCAAGCCTTTAACTCATGTGCCCTTGAGGAACATTTCAGATCCAAGCTATAACAAACATGTACATAAGGGTTCTTGGTAAGGATCTGTTTGATTGTGTCTATAGCATAAACACACTAACTTTATTAATGTAGATTTATCATTGGTCTGTGAACTTTTGATAAGTTGTTCTGACTATTGTAAGATTTCTACATTTTTATTTCTTTACTAATTTATGAAAGAAAACAATTGAAACTTTCAATGAAATTATGTTGAATAAATTTGAGGAAAATTAGAATCTACTACTTTGAGTCCTTTCATCTATAAACATAATAACTCTCCATTTGTATAATGGTTCTTTACATTTACCCCCTTTAAAGATGTCAATTGATACCCAGCCCTCTCCCATACCTCTTCTCCTCACACCTGATCCCCATCCCTGTTCCCCTCTCACACCTCCTCTCCCACCAAGTTTCCACCTTCCATCTATCTCTGATAACTATTTTGTTTCCCCTTCTAAGTGAGATCCATGCATCCTCCTTTGAATACCTCTTCTTACTTAGTCTACGAATTACAGTATGCCTAGCCTGTACTTTATGGCTAGTGTCCACTTATAAGTGAGTATATACCATGAATGTCCTTTGGGGTCTGGGTTACCTCACTCGGGGTGATAACTTTCTAGTTCCATTTATTTGCCTGTAAAATTCATCATGTCTTTGTTTTTAAACACTGAGCAGTATTCCATTGTGTAGACATACATTTTCTTTTTTTTTTCTTCTTTTTTTTGATTTTTAATATTTTTATTACATATTTTCCTCAATTACATTTCCAATGCTATCCCAAAAGTCTCCCATAGCACCCCCCACTTCCTTACCCACCCATTCCCATTCTTTTGGCCCTGGCATTCCCCTATATTGGGGCATATAAAGTTTGCAAGTCCAATGGGCCTCTCTTTCCATGGATGGCCGACTAGGCCATCTTTCGATACATATGCAGCTAGAGACAAGAGCTCCAGGGTTCTGGTTAGTACATCATGTTGTTCCAACAATAGGGTTGCAGATCCCTTTAGCTCCTTGGGTACTTTCTCTAGCTTCTCCATTGGGAGCCCTGTGATACATCCAATAGCTGACTGTGAACATCCACTCCTGTGTTTGCTAGGCCCCGGCATCGTCTCACAAGAGACAGCTATATTTGGGTCCTTTCAGCAAAATCTTGCTAGTGTATGCAATGGTGTCAGCGTTTAGAAGCTGATTATGGGATGGATCCCTGGATACGGCAGTCTCTAAATGGTCCATCCTTTCATCACAGCTACGAACTTTGTCTCTGTAACTCCTTCCCTGGGTGTTTTGTTCCCAATTCTAAGAAGGTGCACAGTGTCCACACTTTGGTCTTCATTCTTCTTGAGTTTCATGCGTTTAGCACATTGTATCTTATATCTTGGGTATCCTAAGTTTTGGGCTAATATCCACTTATCAGTGAATACATATTGTGTGAGTTCTTTTGTGATTGTGTTACTTCACTCAAGATGATGCCCTCCAGGTCCATCCATTTGGCTAGGAATTTCATAAATTCATTCTTTTTAATAGCTGAGTAGTACTCCATTGTGTAAATGTACCATAATTTCTGTATCCATTCCTCTGTTGAGGGACATCTGGGTTCTTTCCAGCTTCTGGCTATTATAAATAGGGCTGCTATGAACTTAGTGGAGCATGTGTCCTTTTTACCAGTTGGGACACCTTCTGGATATATGCCCAGGAGAGGTATTGCTGGATCCTCCGGTAGTACTATGTCCAATTTTCTGAGGAACCGCCAGACTGATTTCCAGAGTGGTTGTACAAGCTTGCAATCCCACCAACAATGGAGGAGTGTTCCTCTTTCTCCACATCCTCGCCAGCATCTGCTCTCACCTGAATTTTTGATCTTAGCCATTCTGACTGGTGGGAGGTGGAATCTCAGGGCTGTTTTGAGTTGCATTTCCCTGATGATTAGGGATGTTGAACATTTTTTCAGGTGTTTCTCTGCCATTCGGTATTCCTCAGGTGAGAATTCTTTGTTCAGTTCTGAGCCCCATTTTTTAATGGGGTTATTTGACTTTCTGGAGTCCACCTTCTTGAGTTCCTTATATATATTGGATATTAGTCCCTTATCTGATTTAGGATAGGTGAAGATCCTTTCCCAATCTGTTGGTGGTTTTTTTGTCTTATTGATGGTGTCTTTAGCCTTGCAGAAGCTTTGTAGTTTCATGAGGTCCCACTTGTCAATTCTCGATCTTACAGCACAAGCCATTACTGTTCTATTCAGGAATTTTTCCCCTGTGCCCATATCTTCAAGGCTTTTCCCCACTTTCTCCTCTATAAGTTTTAGTGTCTCTGGTTTTATGTGAAGTTCCTTGATCCACTTAGACTTAACCTTAGTACAAGGAGATAGGAATGGATCGATTCGCATTCTTCTACATGTTAACAACCAGTTGTGCCAGCACCATTTGTTGAAAATGCTGTCTTTCTTCCACTGGATGTTTTTAGCTCCCTTGTCGAAGATCAAGTGACCATAGGTGTGTGGGTTCATTTCTGGGTCTTCAATTCTATTCCATTGGTCTATTTGTCTGTCACTATACCAGTACCATGCAGTTTTTATCACAATTGCTCTGTAGTAGAGCTTTAGGTCCGGCATGGTGATTCCACCAGAGGTTCTTTTATCCTTGAGAACAGTTTTTGCTATCCTAGGTTTTTTGTTATTCCAGATGAATTTGCAGGTTGCACTTTCTAATTCGTTGAAGAATTGATTTGGAATTTTGATGGGGATTGCATTGAATCTATAGATTGCTTTTGGCAAGATAGCCATTTTTACAATGTTGATCCTGCCAATCCATGAGCATGGGAGATCTTTCCATCTTCTGAGATCTTCTATAATTTCTTTCTTCAGAGACTTGAAGTTTTTATTATACAGATCTTTCACTTCCTTAGTTAGAGTCACGCCAAGATATTTTATATTATTTGTGACTATTGAGAAGGGTGTTGTTTCCCTAATTTCTTTCTCAGCCTGTTTATTCTTTGTGTAGAGAAAGGCCATTGATTTGTTTGAGTTAATTTTATATCCAGCTACTTCACCAAAGCTGTTTATCAGGCTTAGGAGTTCTCTGGTGGAATTTTTAGGGTCACTTATATATACTATCATATCATCTGCAAAAAGTGATATTTTGACTTCATCTTTTCCAATTTGTATCCCTTTGATCTCCTTTTGTTGTCGAATTGCTCTGGCTAGGACTTCAAGTACAATGTTGAATAGGTATGGAGAAAGTGGACAACCTTGTCTAGTCCCTGATTTTAGAGGGATTGCTTCAAGCTTCTGACCATTTACTTTGATGTTGGCTACTGGTTTGCTGTAGATTGCTTTTATCATGTTTAGGTATGGGCCTTGAATTCCTGATCTTTCCAAGACTTTTATCATGAATGGGTGTTGGATTTTGTCAAATGCTTTTTCTGCATCTAACGAGATGACCATGTGGTTTTTGTCTTTGAGTTTGTTTATATACTGGATTACGTTGATGGATTTCCGTATATTGAACCATCCCTGCATCCCTGGGATGAAACCTACTTGGTCAGGATGGATGATTGTTTTGATGTGTTCTTGGATTCGGTTAGCAAGAACTTTATTGAGGATTTTTGCATCAATATTCATAAGGGATATTGGTCTGAAGTTTTCTATCTTTGTTGGGTCTTTTTGTGGTTTAGGTATCAGAGTAATTGTGGCTTCATAGAATGAGTTGGGTAGAGTACCTTCTGTTTCTATTTTGTGGAATAGTTTGTGAAGAACTGGGATTAGATCTTCTTTGAAGGTCTGATAGAACTCTGCACTAAACCCATCTGGTCCTGGGCTTTTTTTAGTTGGGAGACTATTAATGACTGCTTCTATTTCTTTGGGGGATATAGGGCTGTTTAGATCATTAACCTGATCTTGATTCAACTTTGGTACCTGGTATCTGTCTAGGAACTTCTCCATTTCATCCAGGTTCTCCAGTTTTGTTGAGTATAGCCTTTGGTAGAAGGATCTGATGGTGTTTTGGATGTCTTCAGGATCTGTTGTTATGTCTCCTTTTTCATTTCTGATTTTGTTAATTAGGATGCTTTCCCTGTGCCCTCTAGTGAGTCTGGCTAAGGGTTTATCTATCTTGTTGATTTTTCTCAAAGAACCAGCTCCTTGATTGGTTGATTCTTTGAATAGTTTTTCTTGTTTCCACTTGGTTGATTTCGCCCCTGAGTTTGATTATTTCCTGCCGTCTACTCCTCTTGGGTGAATTTGCTTCCTTTTGTTCTAGTGCTTTTAGGTATGTTGTCAAGCTGCTAATGTGTGCTCTCTCTAGTTTCCTTTTGGAGGCACTCAGAGCTATGAGTTTTCCTCTTAGAAATGCTTTCATTGCGTCCTATAAGTTTGGGTATGTTGTGGCTTCATTTTCATTGAACTCTAAAAAGTCCTTAATTTCTTTCTTTATTCCTTCCTTGACCAAGGTATCATTGAGAAGAGTGTTGTTCAGTTTCCACGTGAAGGTTGGCTTTCTATTATTTATTTTGTTATTGAAGATCAGCCTTAGTCCATGGTGATCTGATAGGATGCATGGGACAATTTCAATATTTTTGTATCTGTTGAGGCCTGTTTTGTGACCAATTATGTGGTCAATTTTGGAGAAGGTACCATGAGGTGCTGAGAAGAAGGTATATCCTTTTGTTTTAGGATAGAATGTTCTGTAGATATCTGCCAGATCCATTTGATTCATAATTTCTCTTAGTTTCTCTGTGTCCCTGTTTAGTTTCTGTTTCCATGATCTGTCCATTGGTGAAAGTGGTGTGTTGAAGTCTCCCAGTATTATTGTGTGAGGTGCAATGTGTGCTTTGAGATTTACTAAAGTTTCTTTAATGAATGTGGCTGCCTTTGTATTTGGAGCATAGATAGTTCGTCTTGGAGGATTTTACCTTTGATGAGTATGAAGTGTCCCTCCCTGTCTTTTTTAATGACTTTGGGTTGGAAGTCAATCTTATCAGATATTAGAATGGCTACTCCGGCTTGTTTCTTCATACCATTTGCTTGGAAAATTGTTTTCCAGCCTTTCATTCTGAGGTAGTGTCTATCTTTTTCTCTGAGATGAGTTTCCTGTAAGCAGCAAAATGTTGGGTCTTCTTTGTGTAGCCAGTTTGTTAGTCTATGTCTTTTTATCGGGGAGTTGAGTCCATTGATATTAAGAGATATTAAGGAAAAGTAATTGTTGTTTCCTGTTATTTTTGTTGTTAAAGTTGGCATTTTGTTCTTGTGGCTGTCTTCTTTTAGGTTTGTTGAGGGATTACCTTCTTGTTGTTTCTAGGGCGTGGTTCCTGTCCTTGTATTGGTTTTTTTCTGTTATTATCCTTTGAAGGGCTGGATTCGTGGAGAGATAATGGGTGAATTTGGTTTTGTCGTGGAATACTTTGGTTTCTCCATCTATGTTAATTGAGAGTTTGGCTGGGTATAGTAGCCTGGGCTGGAATTTGTGTTCTTTTAGTGTCTGTATAACATCCGTCCAGGATCTTCTGGCTTTCATAGTCTCTGGTGAAAAATCTGGTGTAATTCTGATAGGCTTGCCTTTATATGTTACTTGGCCTTTTTCTCTTACTGCTTTTAGTATTCTATCTTTATTTAGAGCATTTGTTGTTCTGATTATTATGTGTCGGGAGGTATTTCTTTTCTGGTCCAGTCTATTTGGAGTTCTGTAGGCTTCTTGTATGTTCATGGGCATCTCTTTCTTTAGATTTGGGAAGTTTTCTTCTATAATTTTGTTGAAGATGTTTGCTGGTCCTTTGAGTTGAAAATCTTCATTCTCATCCACTCCTATTATCCGTAGGTTTGGTCTTCTCATTGTGTCCTGTATTTCTTGGATGTTTTGAGTTAGGATCTTTTTGCATTTTACATTTTCCTTGATTGTTGTGCCGATGTTCTCTATGGAATCTTCTGCACCTGAGATTCTCTCTTCCATCTCTTGTATTCTGTTGCTGGTGCTCGTATCTATGGTTCCAGATTTCTTTCCTAGGGTTTCTATCTCCAGTGTTGCCTCATTTTGGGTTTTCTTTATTGTGTCTACTTCCCTTTTTAGGTCTAGTATGGTTTTGTTCATTTCCATCATCTGTTTGGATGTGTTTTCCTGTTTTTCTGTAAGGACTTCTACCTGTTTGATTATGTTATCGTGTTTTTCTTTAAGGATTTGTAACTCTTTAGCAGTGTTCTCCTGCAATTCTTTAAGGGATTTTTGTGCTTCCTCTTTAATGTCTTCTACCTGTTTAGCAGTGTTCTCCTGTATTTCTTTAAGTGTGTTATTAAAGTCCTTCTTGAAGTCCTCTACCATCATCAGGAGATATGCTTTTAGATCCGTGTCTAGCTTTTCCGGTGTGTTGGGGTGCCCTGGACTGGGCGAAGTGGGGGTGCTGGGTTCTGATGATGGTGAGTGGTCTTGGTTTCTGTTAGTAAGATTATTACGTTTACCTTTTGCCATCTGGTAATCTCTGGGGTTAGTTGTTATCGTTGTCACTGTTTAAAGATTGGAGCAGAAGCTGTGTTCCACTCACCAGAAGTCTCAAAATCCTGTGGTGGGGGTCGTGGGTAGCTGACGGTACCCCGGTGCTGGTCCAGCCGGAAGAGGCCTGTGGTCCTACTCAGGCCGGTTTTCTGCTTCCCTAACTAATGCAGTCTCTGGTCCCACGTGCAATTGGATTGGAGCAGAAGCTGTGTTCCACTCACCAGAAGTCTTAAGATCTTGTGGTGGGTGTTGTGGGTAGCTGGCGAGTGTCAGCCGACCCTGCGCCCTCGCTACCCCGGTGCTTTTCTGACCGGAAGAGGCTTGTGGCCCTATGTAGGCCGGATTTCTCTCTCCCCAACCAGAGCAGTCTCAGGTCCCGCGTGATTGGACTGGAGCAGAAGCTGTGTTCCACTCACCAGCAGTCCCAAAATCCTGCAGCGGGGGTCGTGGGTAGCTGGCGGGTGTCAGGCAACCCTGCGCTCCAGCTACCCTGGCGCTGATCCGGCCGGATGAGGCCTGTGGCCCTACTCAGGCTGGTTTCTGCTTCCCTAACTAATACAGTCTCAGGTCCCGCGCGCAATTGGATTGGAGCAGAAGCTGTGTTCCACTCACCAGCAGTCTCAAAATCCTGTGACGGGGGTCGTGGGTAGCTGGCGGGTGTCAGACGACCCTGCGCTCAAGCTACCCCTCGACATACATTTTCTTTATCCATTATTTAATTGAAGGACATCTAGGTTGTTTTCAGTTTCTGGTTATTATGAATAAAGCTGCTATGAATATAGTCAAGAAGGTATACTTGTTGTGATAAAGTAAGGCATCGTTGGGGTATATGCCAGGAGTTGTATAGCTGAGTCTTGGGGTGGAACTAGTCCCAATTTTCTAAAACCTGCCTCTACTCCAAAATTGATTTCCAAAGTGGTTGTACCAGTTTGCATTTCCACCAGCAATGGAGGAGTGTCCCTCTTGCTCCACATCCTTGCCAGCATGTGGTATCACTTTAGTTTTTGATCTCAGACATCCTGACTTGTGTAAGATGGAATCTCAGGGTCAAGTAGTTGATACAAATAGATGCAGAAAACCACAGCCAAACATCAGGCTGTGCTTGGGGAGTCTTGTGAAAGAGTGGGGGTGGGGTTAAGGACACCACAAGAAGACCCATCAAGTTAACTAACCTAGGCCCATAGGTGGTCACAGGGACTGAGCCACCAACCAAAGAACATGCAGGGGCTGGACCTAGGCACGCTACACATTTATAGCATATATGAAGTTTAGCCTTCATGTGGGTCCTCTAACAATTGGAGTAGAGGCTGTCTCTGACTTGGTTCCCTGCCATTAGAAACCCTTCCACTAACTCGAATACCTAGTTGGGCCTCAGTGGGAGGATGGGCTTAGTCCTACTGAGACTGGATGTCCCAGAGTAGGGTGGTAATGCGAAGAGGGATTTGTAAAGATGGAACTGGGAGGAGAGTAAGGTGGAGGAGGCATTATCGGGATGTAAAGTGAATGAATGAATGAATGAATGAATGAATGAATAAGATGTCATTTAAGTGTATTTTGAAATATTTATTACTAAGTATTTCTTGTTCTGATTTTTGAAATGGT
The DNA here is from genome assembly GCF_978045245.1 of Mus caroli. Classification (NCBI taxonomy): domain Eukaryota; kingdom Metazoa; phylum Chordata; class Mammalia; order Rodentia; family Muridae; genus Mus; species Mus caroli. The sequence goes on from NW_028227265.1 coordinate 54,334,988, forward strand.
CATTTTTTTCCATTCCAGTTTCTAATTTCTGGTTTGTACTAAAAACCGTGATTGTTTGCTGCCTACTACTCTTGAAGAGTAAGCTGAGTTGCTAGCTCTCCCCACTCAATGGCATAGCCAGAAAAACAGTAAAGCTGTAAACTTCACATCTTTGTCAAGCTCCTGATAAAAAGAGCAACAATCAAGCCTACCAATAACTATTGCTATCTATGGTTTTCCTTAAATGCCCTTATCAAATGGAGGAAGCTCCATTTCTTGTGTCTAAGAGTGTGTATCACGACTGGGTGTGAGGTTTTGTTAAATACAACTTTTCCTGTCAATAAGATAGTCTTACAGTTTTTATTTTTTCTATAAATTTGGTCAGCTATACTATATTGACATTTAAAATATCAAGCACACCTTCCAATTATGACATAAAATTGCTGGTGTGGACTATGCGTACATGAGCATATTTGTGAGTGGACCTGTTCGTGTAGCTGTTGGAACCTAAGATCAGTGTCATTTGTCTTCCTCTGTGGTTCTGATTTTTGACAGAGTCTCTCAATGAAGCTTAAGCTCTCAGTTGGGTGGACTTTCTGGCCATCAGGACCTTGGGATCTTCTTAACTCTGGCTCCCAGTACATGGAAATAAACCATGGGTTCTGGGGATCCAAACTCAAGCCCTCACTGTTGCACAGCTAGCATTTTACTGCCTGAGTCATCACCCAGCCCTCTATAAATTCAACTTCACAGTTGGTTCATAATTTTGACCCTGTTTCTTCTATTTTTTTGTCTTTGATAAAGGAGATTAAGAGTGAGGAGGGTTAGCACATATTTCTATATGTCATGTTGGTTAGTTTCTATAGCTATTTCTTCAAACTTACCAGTCTTTTTTTCTACAATTTTTTTATTAATAGATATTTTCTTTATTTACATTTAAATGCTATCCCCTTTCCTAGTTTCCAGTCCGGAAATCCCCTATAACCTCCCCCCTCCCACTGCTCCCCAACCCACCCACTCCCATGCTTGGTCCTGGCATTCCCCTATCCTGGGGCATAGAGCCTTCACAGGACCAAGGGCCTCTCCTCCCATCGATAACTAGGCCATCCTCTGCTAAAATATGGCTACAGCCACAAGTTCCACCATGTTTTCTTTGATTGGTGGTATAGTTTCAAGGAGCTCTGAGGGTTCTGGTCAATTCATATTGATGTTCCTTCTATGGGGCTTCAGTCCCCTTCAGCTCCCTGGGTATTTCTCTGGCTCCTTCATTGGGGACCTTGTGCTCTGTCCAATGGATGTCTGTGAGCATCCACTTCTGTATTTGCCAGGCACTGGCAGAGCCTCAAAGGAGACAGCAATATCAGGCTCCTGTTAGCAAGTTCTTGTTGGCATCTGCCTAGTGTGTGGGTTTGATGGTTGTTTATGGGGTGGATTCCAAAGTGGGGCAGGCTCTGGTTGGTCATTCCTTCAGACTCTGCTCTGAACTTTGTCTCTGTAACAACATCCATGGATATTTTGTTCCCCATTCTAAGAAGGAATAAACTATCAGCACTTTGATCTTCCTTCTTCTTGAGTTGCATGTGTTTTGCAAATTGTATCGCGAGTATTCTAAATTTATAGGCTAATATCCACTTATCAGTGAGTGCATATATGTGTGTTCTTTTGTGATTGGGATACCTCACTCAGGATGATATCCTCCAGATCCATCCATTTGCCTAAGAATTTCGTAAATTCATTGTTTTTAATAGCTGAGTAGTACTCCATTGTGTAAATGTAACACATTTTCTGTATCCATTCCTCTGTTGAGGGATATCTGGGTTCTTTCCAGCTTCTGGCTATTATAAATAAGGTTGCTATGAACATAGTGGAGCATGTGTCCTTCTTACCGGTTGGAACATCTTCTGGATACATGCCCAGGAGAGGTATTGCTGGATCCTCTGATAGTATTATGTCCAATTTTCTGAGTAACCACCAAACTGATTTCCAGAGTGTTTGCACCAGCTTGCAATCCCACCAACAATGGAGGAGTGTTCCTCTTTCTCCACATCCTGGCCAGCATCTGCTGTTACCTGAATTTTTTATCTTAGCCATTCTGACTAGTGTGAAGTAGAATCATAGGGCTGTTTGAATTTGCCCTGATGATTAAGGATGTTGAACACTTTTTCAGGTGCTACTCAGACATTCGGTATTACTCAGTTGAGAATTCTTTGTTTAACTCTGTACCTCATTTTTCAATAGGGTTTTTTGATTTCCTGGAGTCCAGCTTCTTGAGTTCTTTGTATATATTGGATATTAGTCCTCGATAGGATTTAGGATAGGTAAAGATCCTTTCCCAATCTGTTGGTGACCTTTTTGTCTTATTGACAGTGTAGTGTCTTTTGCCTTACTGAAGCTTTGCAATTTTATGAGGTCCCATTTGTTGATTCTCGATCTTACAGCACAAGCCATTGCTGTTCTGTTCAGGAATTTTTCCCCTGTGCCCATATCTTCAAGGCTTTTCCCCACTTTCTCCTCTATAAGTTTCAGTGTCTCTGGTTTTACACGGAGTTCCTTGATCCACTTAGACTTGAGCTTTGTACAAGGAGATAAGACAAGGATCAATTTGTACAAGGATCAGTTCTCATTCTTCTACATGATAACAACCAGTTGTGCCAGCACCATTTGTTGAAAATGCTGTCTTCTTTCCACTGGATGGTTTTAGCTCCCTTGTCAAAGATAAAGTGATCCTAGGTGTGTGGGTTCATTTCTGGGTCTTCAATTCTATTCCATTGATCTACCTGTCTGTCTCTGTACCAGTACCCCGCAGTTTTTATCACAATTGCTCTGTAGTACAGCTTGAGGTCAGGCATGGTGATTCCCCCAGAGGTTCTTTTATTGTTGAGAATAGTTTTTGCTATCCTAGGTTTTTTGTTATTCCAGAGGAATTTGCAAACCTCCCTTTCTAAATCTGTGAATAATTAAGTTGGAATTTTGATGGGGATTGCATTGAATCTATAGATTGCTTTCTGCAAGATATTTTTACTATATTGATCCTGCCAATACAAGAGCATGACAGAACTTTCCATCATCTGAGATCTACTTTGATTTCTTTCTTTCTTTTTTTTTTAAAGGAAACCCTTTGCAGTCCTGGTACTGGAACTTTATTTCTTTGTGTACATTAGGCCATGAATTCGTATGGAATGGGCTCCAACAGCCCAGGCTCTTTTCTGTTAGTCCTCACAAAGTGTGCTTCTCTGGGTGGCGCAGGCTGGTGCTTCAGCTGCACCCAGGTGCCCTTCTCTTTGGCTTCCTTTTTCTTCTGGTCGTTCTCCTTCACCCGCTTCAGGAAGCTGTCTCTACTCTTTAAGTGCTTGATGTGCTCAATACGCATATTGATCCTCTTGGCCAGAATTTTGCCCTTAACCTGATTGTTTACAATGATGCCCACGGTATGCTGGGTGACATTGTAGACTCTTCCAGTTTTGCCTTGGTAGCACTTATGGGGCATTCCTTTTTTAACAGTGCCCATTCCCTTGATGTCTACAATATCACCCTTCCTGTAGATTCGCATGTATGTGGCCAAATGAACAACGCCATGTTTCATAAAAGGCCTAGAGAACTTATACCGGGTGCCTCTCCTCTTTCCCTTTGTGTTCCTCATTTTGACGAGTTACAACCTGGAAGATACTTTGATTTCTTATTCAAAGACTTGAAGTTCTTATCATACAGATCTTTCACTATTTAGCTAGAGTCACACCAAGGTATTTTATATTATTTGTGACTACTGTGAAGGGTGTTGTTTCCCTAATTTTTTTCTCAGCCTATTTATCCTTTGTGTGGAGAAAGGCTACTGATTTGTTTGAGTTAATTTTATATCCAGGTACTTCATTAAAGCTGTTTATCAGGTTTAGGAGTTCTCTGGTAGAATTTTTAGCATCACTTATATATACTATCATATCATCTGCAAATAGTGATATTTTGACTTCTTCCTTTCCAATTAGTATACTCTTGACTTCCTTTTGTTACCTAATTACACTGGCTAGGACTTCGAGTACTATATTGAATAGGTAGGGAGAAAGTGGGCAGCCTTGTCTAGTCCCTGATTTTAGTGGGATTGCTTCCAGCTTCTCTCCATTTAGTTTGATGTTGGCTACTGGTTTGTTGTATATTGCTTTTATTATGTTTAGGTATGGGCATTGAATTCCTGATCTTTCCAAGACTTTTATCATGAATGGGTGTTGGATTTTCTCAATTGCTTTCTCAGCATCTAATGAGATGATCATGTGGTTTTTGTCTTTGAGCTTGTTTATATAGTGGATTACGTTGATGGATTTCCATATATTAAACCATCTCTGCAGCCCTAGGATGAAGACTGGGGATGATGGATGATCGTTTTGATGTGTTCTTGGATTTGGTTAGTGAAAATTTTTATTGACTATTTTTGCATTAATATTCATAAAGAAAATTGATCTGAAGTTCTCTTTCTTTGTTGGATCTTTGTGTGGCTTAGGTATCAGAGTAATTGTGGCTTCATAGAATAAATTGGGTAGAGTACCTTCTGTTTCTATTTTGTGGAGTAGTTTGAGGAGAATTGGAATTAGGTCTTCTTTGAAGGTCTGATAGAATTCTGCACTAAACCCATCTGGTTCTGGGCTTTTTTTGGTTGGGAGACTATTAATGACTGCTTTCTTTAGGGGATATGGGGCTGTTTACATTGTTAATCTTTTCTGGTTTTAACTTTGGTACCTGGTATCTGTCTAGAAACATGTCCATTTCATCCAGGTTTTCCAGTTTTGTTGAGTATAGCCTTTTGTAGAAGGATCTGATGATGCTTTGGATTTCCTCAGGTTTAGTTGTAATGTCTCCCTTTTCATTTCTGATTTTGTTAATTAGGATACTGTCCCTGTGCCCTCTAGTTAGTCTGGCTAAGGGTTTATCTATCTTGTTGACTTTCTCAAAGTAACAGCTCCTGGTTTGGTTCATTCTCTGAATACTTCTTTTTGTTTCTACATGGTTGATTTCAGCCCTGAGTTTGATTATTTCCTGCCATCTACTCCTCTTGGGTAAATTTGCTTCCTTTTGTTCTAGAGCTTCTAGGTGTCCTGTCAAGCTGCTAGTATATACTCTCTCTAGTTTCTTTTTGGCGGCACTCAGAGCTATGAGTTTTCCTCTTAGGACTGCTTTCATTGTGTCCAATAAGTTTAGGTATGTTGTGGCTTCATTTCCATTTAACTCTAAAAAATCTTTAATTTCTTTCTTTATTTCTTCCTTGACCAAATTATCATTGAGTAGAGTGTTGTTTAACTTCCACATCAACGTTGGCCTTCTATATTTATGTTGTTATTGAAGATCATCCTTAGTCTGTGGTGATCTGATAGGATGCATGGGATAATTTCAATATTTTTGTATCTGTTGAGGTCTGTTTTGTGACCGATTATATGGTCAGTTTTGGAAAAGGTACCATGAGGTGCTGAGAAGAAGATATATCCTTTTGTTTTAGGGTAAAATGTTTTGTAGCTATCTGTTAAATCCATTTGTTTCATGACTTCTGTTAGTGTTCATGTGTCTCTGTTTAGTTTCTGTTTCCAGGATCTGTCCATTGATGAGAGTAGGCTGTTAAAGTCTCCCACTATTATTGTGTGAGGTGCAATGTGTGCTTTGAGCTTTACTAAAGTTTCTTTAATGAATGTGGCTGCCTTGCAATTGGAGCATAGATATTCAGAATTGAGAGTTCATCTTGGAACATTTTACCTTTGATGGGTATGAAGTGTCCCTCCTTGTCTTTTTTGATAACTTTGGGTTGGAAGTTGATTTTATTCAACATTATAATGGCTAGTCCAGCTTGTTTCTTCGGACCGTTTGCTTGGAAAATTATTTTCAAGCCTTTCACTCTGAGGTAGTGTCTGTCTTTGTCCCTGAGGTGGGTTTCCTGTATGCAGCAAAATGTTGGATCCTGTTTATATAGCCAGTATGTTAGTCTATATCTTTTTATTGGGAAATTAAGTCCATTGATATTAAGAGATATTATGGAAAAGTAATTGTTACTTCCTGTTATTTTTGTTGTTAGAGTTGGGATTCTGTTCTTGTGGCTATCTTCTTTTAGGTTTGTTGAAGGATTACTTTCTTGCTTTTTCTAGGGTGTCATTTCCCTCCTTGTGTTAGCGTTTTCCCTTTATTATCCTTTGAAGGGCTGGATTCGTGGAAAGATAATGTGTGAATTTGGTTTTGTCATGGAATACTTTGGTTTCTCCATCTATGGTAATTGAGAGTTTTGTTGGGTAGCCTAGGTTGACATTTGTGTTCTCTTAGGGTCTGTATAACATCTGTCCAGGATCTTCTGGCTTTCATAATCTCTGATGAGAAGTCTGGTGCAATTCTGATAGGTCTACCTTTATATGTTACTTGACCTTTTTCCCTTACTGCTTTTAATATTCTATCCTTATTTAGTGCATTTGTTGTTCTGATTATTATGTGTTGGGAGGAATTTCTTTTCTAGTCCAGTCTATCTGGAGTTCTGTAGGCTTCTTGTATGTTCATGGGCATCTCTTTCTTAAGGTTAGGGAAGTTTTCTTCTATAATTTTGTTGAAGATATTTACTGGCCCTTTAAGTTGACAATAATCATTCTCACCTATACCTATTATCCTTAGGTTTGGTCTTCTCATTGTGTCCTGGATTTCCTGGATGTTTTGGATTAGGATCTTTTTGCCTTTTGCATTTTCTTTGATTGTTGTGTCCATGTTTTCTATGGAATCTTCTGCCCTGAGATTCTCTCTTCCATCTCTTGTATTCTGTTGCTAATGCTCACATCTATGGTTCCTGATTTCTTTCCTAGAATTTCTATTTCCAGAGTTGTCTCCTTTTGTGATTTCTTTATTGTTTCTACTTCCATTTGTAGATCCTGGATGGTTTTGTTCAATTCTTTCACCTATTTGGTAGTGTTTTCCTGTAACTCTTTAAGGGATTTTTGTGTTTCCTCTTTAAGGGCTTCTAGCTGTTTACCTGTTTTCTACCTATTTTCCTGTATTTCCTTCTTAAAGTCCTCCATCATCATCATGAGAAGTGACTTTAGATCCATATCTTGCTTTTCTGGTGTGATAATGTATCCAGGACTTGCTATGGTGGCAGAGTTTGGTTCTGATGATGCCAAGTAACCTTGATTTCTGTTGCTTCTGTTCTTATGCTTGCCTCCTGCCATCTGATTATCTCAAGTGCTTGCTGCCCTCAATATTTCTAATTGGAGCCTCTCCTTCCTATAATCCCGGTTGATTCAGGACTCCTCAGAGTGCAGCTTTCTCTGTGATCCTGTGATTCCGGGCTCCTGTGAACCTGAGATTCTGGGTGTGTCAGAGTTCCTGGCAGTCAAGCTTCCTCTGAGACCCTGAGATCCTGGTGTAACCAAGCTCCTGTTGTCCTGGGATCCTGGGATCCTAAGATCCTGGGTTTGTTACAGTGCCTGGAAGTAGGGTCTCCTCTGAGGACAGTGAAGCTATCTGGTATGTTCGAAACCAAGGTGTACCAGTACCGATCAGAAGGAACCCGAGCTGCTCATCAGACAAGGCTCCCGTGTCCTTGCTCCTGCTGTCACAGGCCCGTCACAATTGTTTTGGAACAGATGTTGTGTTCCACTCACTAGTGATCCTAAGATCGCGTGGAAAGTCCTCTGGGAACTATGAGACCTTCCCCAGAGTTCTCACCCAAGATGACCCAGAGCTGGCGCTGACCGGAAGGGACTTGTGCCCCTGGTCAGGCGAGTTTTCTGCTTCCTTGCTGCTGACTTAGTCCTGGCGCGATTGGATTGGAACCAGTGTTGTGTTCCACTCACCAGTGATCGCGTGGAGAGTCCTCTTGAGACAGCAGGACTGTCCACTGAGCTCGCGTCCAAGGTGACCTGGAGCTGGCGCCGACCAGAAGGGCTTTCTACAGATTCTAATCTGTTGATCCCACACAGTATTTTTTATCCTCAGCCATTTCATTTTTTTAGTATTTTATGTTATTTATTGATTCTCCCACCAAAGAGGGGTTTTAGTTCAACAAAACCAGCACAGCACTAGCAGAAACCAGCCCCTGAGCTCATCACAGCTCAGCTGCTGTCGTGAGAACCACAGTGTATTGAACATGAAATGAGAAGTCCCGTGCCATGGCTGTGGCAATAGCAAAGGACACTTTTCCAAAAACAGCAGTCCCGTGGGAGGGAAGACAAACTTGACAACACAGAGGGGAGCATTTGTGAAGCCAGGAGCGTGAGTTGGGTGTGCAGGAGACAAGCTGGCTTTAGGCAGCCATGGTCACCTGCCTCTGTACTGCAGTGCTCCCTGGCTGGAGAGAGCCTGCCTGGCATGCTAGCCATGAACTGTACCCAAGTGACTGTACACAGGCAGTCCCCTGCTTCAAGGCTTCCTGCAGAATTGGGAGACACTGTTTTAGCCACAAGAGACCTGATGGGATCTACCCAAGATCCAGGCCCCCAGATAGAGTCATGTGGGTAGTCCTTAGGTTTCCTGCCTCAGGCTCCTTAAACTGGATCATAGCCAAGTGGTAGGTTGTAAAACTAGGTTCAGAGGTCACAAACTGCCTGCCACAAAACAAACAAAGGTATCGAACATCTCTGCAAACTTTACTTCTGCAACATGGACACAAGCCACACCATACGGGGAAGGACTTCCATTTGGCTCACTGTCAACACCAGACCAGCCAGAGCCCGGGCTATTTCCTGTTGCCCCATAATATGTGTCCTGCATCCCCTGGGGAAGCTGGCACCATGGGCTTTCTATGCTGTTTGGGACAGTGACCCAGAGACCTGTGGCCTCCTCCAATGAAAGAAAACAGAGGACCCCAGAATGCTCTGTCAGCGTGAGTCTGCCATCCATGCAAGGAAGGCTTTGGTCCTGATGCTACCTTAGATCCCTGACTGTGCTTTTAGGAGCTAGTGGTCTCCCCAGGCCCTTAATCATGGGTCTGAAGGGAACCTATATATACTGGTCCTCAATGGGATCTGCTGCTAGACTCCAGGTGTGAGCGTTTACCAGTGGCCAACACCCCAGGGTGATCTCCTGGCTCAGGGAAGGTCCTCTTGTGGTTGTGCCCATTGGGCCCTCCTAGGTGCCACTTGCACAGGTCCCCATTGAGGATGTCCTGGATGTGTTATATGATCAGGTTGATGGCCACCATATTGTCAAGCCCTCGAGGGATGGTCATATCAGGGTACTTCTAAGTCGGCAGGCAGAACTCCTTCTAAGGCTGGTTTCACAATGGTGGTGCACTGAGTCAGGATCTGCTCCAGGTCCCTTCCTCATTGCACACCCCAGAGAACTCTTCAAGACAGCCTAACATCAGGGTCTGTGTCCACAAAGAGGCACAGGTGAAACATGTCCCGGATCTCCTGAGTGTAGAATACCAAGATGCCCTCGAACAGAACCACATCAGCTGTGTAGACCACAGTGGTCACTTGTAACCTTGAGTGGGTCACAAAATCATAGGTAAGGACCTTAACAGCTTTGCCTTCAACAATGTTTTTCAAGGTCTTGTGCATCAGATCATTATCAAAAGCATCTGCGTGGTCAAAATTGTACTGTCCCTTCAAAGCCTTGGCCTTCTGCTCGGCCATCAGAACCTTGTAGAAGCAGTCCTGGCTCAGGATGACCAACTTGCGCTGCCGGAGGTCCACTTCATTCAGTCCCAGCAGCTCCATGATCTTCTCACACACTGTTGACTTGCCACTAGCCGTGCCGCCACTCACGCCTATGAGGAACGGCCAAGGCTGAGGAAGATCGGCCTCGGGCGGGCGCAGTACTCTCTGAGTCACCGCCTCCCCCCGAAGCCATCTCCAGAGCAGTGGACTCTTCTGAGTCAAGAGACAAAAAAACTATAACCATGGATCAAATACAGATCACAAACTATTTCTTTATATTTCCCAAGAACTACGTATGACTTTAGGTTTGAGAAAGAGAGAGGGAAGAAAAAGAGGCAAGTGACAAGAATCAACAAAGCTATCTGTTACACATAAAAGTCTAAAGCACTCATCACTCGGTCCTTTAACAGAAAGCTTACTGACCTCTACTTGGGGTGACATTACCCTATTCTTTTTTATTAGATATTTTCTTCATTTACATTTCAAATGCTATCCCCAAAACCACCAATCCACCGACTCTGTCTGCTTATCTACCCATCCACCGACTCTGCCAGCTCCCGCTGGGCGCCATTTCATTTTTTTAAAAAATATTTTTATTTATTACTTATTTTTCTCAATTACATTGCCAATGCTATCCCAAAAGTCCCATTTCATTTTTTATGTACAAATTTGAGTCATTTTATCTTTTATATTTCTAAATAGCTAAGAATTTTATGTAACTCCTGAACTATGCTCAACATGCACATAGTATCTTAATGACCTTGTCTGCTAATCTTCTGATCTCTGAAATTTCTGATTTGGTTTTTGTTAGGCTGGTTTTCTTTGCTTTAGTTTTTGGCTTTCTGGTTTTGTTTGCTTTTGTTGTTTGTTATTTCTGAGACTGGGTCTTCATTGAACTTCAGGCTGACATGAAACTTGTGATATTCCTGCTGAGCACCAGTATGACCAGCTTGAGCCACCAAGGCCATCTTTCTGAGTCAGTTTTAGTAACTGACTACTCTCGTTCTAAGACTGAAATTTCCTGTTTCTGTATATGCCTATAAATATTTAAAGAGGTGAAAAATATGAATTGTCTTTCTTGGATGCTTTATGTTTTTCTATTCCTTTAAGTAAGTATAACATTGTTCTAGATGAAGTATAATTTCTAGGAAATTATGTGAAACTCCTATACATTTTTGTAGGCAAGAACAGAACAATCACAATTTTGAGTCAAGAGTCAAAAAACTGTAACCATGGATCAAATACAGATCACAAACTATTTCTTTATATTTCCCAAGAAAGTTTGAGAAAGAGAGAGAGAAGAAAAAGAGGCAAGTGACGAGAATCAACAAAGCTATATGTTACACATAATAGTCTAAAGCACTCATTACTCGGTCCTTTAACAGAAAGCTTACTGACCTCTACTTGGGCTAACATTACCCTATTCTTTTTTTATTAGATATTTTCTTCATTTACATTTCAAATGCTATTTCCAAAACCCCCCTATACCATCCCCCTGCCCTGCTCCCCAACCCACCCAAGAAAAGAGCTGGTGTTTACTCAGCATCCCTTGAGAACCTGAAAGCTGCCTGTGCTGGCTAGCAGAAGTAAGAACAGTTCTTAGCCTGCACCATACACAGGTTGTCTCCTTTGAGCCTTTAACTAGGCCTTCCCTGGCTTTGGCTAGTTTTATCATGTACATGTTCTATTGGTATTCAATTTAAATAGGAAGGAGCCATGGCACACTTTTGAATTTTTCCATGTTGCCCTTCATATCCACTCTGTTCTTCAAACTCAAAACTTTTTAGTCATTTCTGACTTAAGCTACATCTTAACTCAAGAGAGACTCATGGTTTCCCCCTCCCAGAACTGCAGCCTAAGATTTCTTTCTACAGAATAAACTGGGTAAGCACTATGGGCTTACCATGTTTCTTTGTTTATCTTTGAGGTATGGGTGGTGTACATACCTGGTGTCCCATATCAGAAAACCAGTTTGCTGTCTTTGTTAATTTTTCTGTTCCTTCAGGCTTTGGTTGTCCTTGGTTAAAGAATATTCAGAAGTAGCAAGGGAAAAATTAAAGAAAGGACAAAGTAAGCTCAGCCACCAGTTTATCCTTGGGAACTACTTTTACTGTACATCATTGCTCTCTCTTGAACAAGAGAAAAACCACAGTTAAAAACCACTGACATTTGTTAACTTCAGATAAGTAACAGTAACTTTTATCTGTAATGTCCAATTTTAAATATTTTGTTTGTATAATTAGCCTCATTCCCTCTGAATTCTTTTGTTAATTATCATAAAATTTGATTTTAAAGGCATTTATTCTAGATTAATGGTTTATCTCAGGGGTAGAACTCATGGTATGGTTCATAAGGCTCTGGTTTTGATCTTCAATGTGACATTAAAAAAATAAAAGAGCAGGAAGAGAGAAAGAACATGTATGTTCTAGCAAAATATAATTTTAATTTATTAATGTTTTATGAAATTTTTATTGAATGTTATGATGGGGAGAAAGGTTGAAAGCACTTGTCTTAGTTAGGGTTTTACTGCTGTGAACAGACACCATGACCAAGGCAAGTCTTATAAAAAAAAAAAAAAACAACATTTAATTGGGGCTGGCTTACAGGTTCAGAGGTTCAGTCCATTATCATCAAGGTGGGAGCATGGCTGAGAGTTCTATGTCTTCATCCAAAGGCTGCTAGTGGAAGACTGACTTCCAGGCAACTAGGCTGAGGATCTTATACCCACACCCACAGTGACACACCCATTCCAACCAGGTCACACCTATTCCAACAAGTCCACACCTTCAGATGGTGCCACTCCCTGGTCCAAGGATATACAAACCATCACATTCCACTCCCTGGTCCCCATAGACTTGTTCAAAAACATGAGTCTATGGGGGCCATACTTAAACATAGCATAATGCAAAATGCATTTAGTGCAACTTTCAAAGTCCTCATAGTCTATAGCAGTTGCAACAATGTTAAAAGTCCAAAATTCAAGGTCTCTTCTGAGATTCATTCAACTTAATTAACTGTAATCCCCAAAGCAAGGCAGGAAACCAGCTGGGCAAACTTCAAACTCTGCATCTCCATGGCTGATGTCAAAGTGGTCTTCAGATCTCCACTCCTTTTTCATCTTTTTTGACTGCAACAAACTGCTTCCTCCTGGGCTGGTTCCACTCCCTGTTAGCAGCTTTCCTCAGCATGTATCCCATGGCTCTGGCATCTTTAACATCTTTGAGTCTCCAAGGCAATTTCAATGTTACAGCTTCTTCTTTCAGTGTCTGGAATTCCACTTGATCTTTTGGACTCCTCCTAAGGGCTGGCATCACTTCTCCATCTCTGTCCTCTGTAGCACTCTATGCTCAGGTTGATCCACTCCATTTCGGCTGCTGTTCTTGGTGATCATCCCATGGTACTGACATCTTCAATACACTGGGGTGTTCCACTCCAACTAGGCTTCACCAATAGCCTCTCATAGGCTCTCTTCAGGGTGCCAAGCCTCAAATCCTTTGCATGACCCCTTCAATCCTGGGCCATCAACTACAGCTGAGGCTTCACCTTCTCCAATGGGCTTCCCTGGCCTCTCACAGTGCTAAGCCTCAGCTTCTCTCCATGATCCCTTCATTCCTTCACAAGCAGTACCACCTGAGTGACTCTTACACATTACCAAGTCCAGCCGCAGCATGAGGTACAACCTTGGGTATCTCTGGAACACAGCTTCTTTGTGATCCCAGAAAACAATTTCCAGAAGATTTCACCTCAGTGATGCTGGTCTCTTCTTAATCACCGCTAATTCCTTAGCTCCAGCTAACCAGCATCAATTTTCCCAGTAGTTCCTTCCATTCTTAACTCTAGAGCCAGAGCCACATGGCTGAAGCTGTTGAGTTCTGCTGCTTACAGGAAGTAGAACAGGATTCCCTTGTACTATCACATTATCACTAGCTTTATTTTTCTAAATCCTTCACTGCCTATGCTTGGCTATCCTGGTTCTTGCTCTGTAGATTGACCTTGAATGTAGAGATCAGCATGCCTATCTCATGGGATTAAAGGTGTGTACCACCATGCCTGGATCTAATTAAGCTGGGTAGAATCTTGCCCCAATGTCCCACTCCCTTAATCTGTTATCTCCTAGAACATGAGATTTTGCTCCATTTCACTTCCTGGTACTCATTTAGTACTCCAATCAAACATTTTATATTTTTCCTTTCTAAGCTTACTATGCTTGTCCATACTTCTCTTCATAAGACTTAACCAGAGAACAAAGTCTCTGCTGGGCTTTTTTGAAACTTCTTTTGTCAATGCAACTAATGCAAGTCTCTTCACCTTAGCCTCAGGCAAACTTTTCAGACAAGAGCAAAAAGTAGCCACATTCTTCACCAAAATACCACAAAACCAGTCTTTATGCCACATTCTGAAATTCTTCTCCTTTGAAATATCTTGGGCCAGGTCAACACAGTTCAAATCACTCCCAGCAACAAAGTCTTCTATATTCCTACTAGGATGACCCATTAAGCCCCATTTAAAGCATTCCACTGCTTTCCAAATCCAAAGTCCCAAAATCCACATTCTTTCAAATAAAAGCATGGTCAGGCCTATCACAGCAATACCCCACTCCCAGTACCAACTTCTGTCTTAGTTAGGGTTTTACTGCTGTGAACAGACACCATGACGAAGGCAAGTCTTATAAAAAAAAAAAAACCAACATTTAATTGGGGCTGGCTTACAGGTTCAGAGGTTCAGTCCATTATCATCAAGGTGGGAGCATGGCAGTATCCAGGCAGGCATGGCACAGGAGGAGCTGAGAGTTCTATGTCTTCATCCAAAGGCTGCTAGTGGAAGACTGACTTCCAGGCAACTAGGCTGAGGATCTTATACCCACACCCACAGTGACACACCCATTCCAACCAGGTCACACGCCACACCTTCAGATGGTGCCACTCCCTGGTCCAAGGATATACAAACCATCACAGCACTGTTAGGCAGAAATACTATTAGTGTTGTTAAAACCTAAAAAGATTTTCAAAGATGAAAATTAGCAAAGTCTGGCTTAGAGTTCCAGAGTTATCCATAGGGTCAATAAAACTTATGTCAATACAAAATGGAAGTTTACTATAGCTTATTCTTTCAGATAAAGATATTCCTAGCTCTGTTTCTTGAATTACAGAACTATGATCATATCAGTTTGGGCCACCCCAATATCTTCGTATAATTTTATAAGATGTAGTATATTCTTCAGCTATACTTAGAAACTATCTGAATATTCGTGATCCTCTACAGACTCCACCAAGTTAACCTCTGTCATGTTATTGTCTCATCACAGTGACCAAATAACAAATCATTTTCAGGGAAGAAAGGTTTGGTTTGGTTCTGGGCTACAGAGGTGCCATTCCGTGATGGCAGGGAGGATTTAATAGGACAGGGGAGTTCACAATATGACCGGTGAGGAAGTTAAAAAGGAGGACACAAGAAAGTGCCAAGGCAGAACACAGCCATCTACACATGCCTTCCAAGGGCCCCACTGCCCACTTCATCACCTGCCTATAGTGCTGTATCACCCATCCATCAAGGGATGGATCCCCTGAAGTCCAAGGCCTCATGTTATCAGTGGGAAAATCCATGAACGACACACCCAGAAGTGTACCTCACTCATCCGGGCAGCTTAGTCCAGTCAAATTGACAATCAAAACTAACTATCACAACTTTTAGCCCAATTATTTTTCTAGTTCATTGAACCTCGACCTAAAAAAATAAGGTTCTTCCTTTTTGCCAGCATTAGCCTTTGCCCATACTATAATGGCCGCTGCAGCCACCATCAATGAAGCTAACAGCATGAAGTTATATCCAGAGGTTGATTTACAGTATCAATAAATTTGCCATCTCTGGGGAACTCCTGACTACAAAATCATTAACTAATTAAATCAAAGAGTAAAGAAGGAACAAAAGACTCCCTAATTTAGGTCACAGTAAACCCAACAGTGGTAAGAAAAGTGGCAGTTCATTAAATATTTCACTAGAAAAAAATCCTTAGCCCCTTGGTTGTGCAGATTAAATAGCATTGGACCCTTTAATGTTATGAGCTTGTGTTTCTTTACTATAAAATATTTATTTCCAAAAGCAACTCATCAAAATGTAAATAATTAAAATTTTATATGAAAGATTTATTTTAAAATAGTTCCATTGCTTATCAAGTAAAAAGGCATTTCTTGATTTAGAAAATTCTGAAAGCCATGTTTTTAAAATGTTAATTCAGAAACAAAATCAAATCTTTTAAGTATGTGCATCAATCTGTGTGCATTACAATCTCTGGGCATAAAGTATGTGAATAAAACAGCTTTGTTCATGATTCAATACATCATAAGATCTTAGAGAGACACCATATATTATCTGATAAAAATTATAAACACCATTTTCATGAGAAAATCTATAAAAATCTAATCACATATTCACAATTGAGAGACAAAACATAAAGTAAACTAATATCCAAAAGGATAGACTTGGAACTATAATTACTTTAAAATTTAATACAAAGTGAGTCAATGCCTTATGAATTTTTATATTAAAACAGCTGGTAAGTTCTGACAAAGCAGAACATTGCACAGCTAGGGTAACTGCAGACCTACTGTGAGCACTATGTGGATTTGTACTTTCTCACACTGACAGAAGTCAAGAAAAATCTTTTCAATATATACCAAGATGATTAACAGCTTCCTTGCTAGAAGCTGCCAAGCAAATTTTTCTGTTTTTATTTAGTTCTCAAAATAGTCTAATGATGTTAGTGAAGAAAGTTTTTGAAAAAACAAACATATCTCAGAATTACTTATGCTGTGTCATTATATTCCATACAAATTAAAAGGAAAGAACAGAATAAATGTGCAGATAGCGAAAATAATCTTGCAAAATAATTCCTCATCAGCATAATCCCCAACAGTTACCTAGAACATCTGTTCAGGAAACATTCTTTCAAATGCATGTATGTATTTCTAGAGTCAAATATAGGCCTATTTGATTTACTAGCTCTGCCTATTTGTTGTGAATTAACAGGAACATAAGACTGTTTCAAACACAATGGAGAAACTTCATGTGCTTTTGGAGACATTTGCATGGTAATAATTTTGTATACCTTTAAAAAAGAAAAATTACTTCTTTCAACTATCTTCCCAAAGATCTCCAGTTATAATCAAAAACCATCACAAGAGGCACTAGACTGGCAGGTACCAAAACCGGTGCTCAGTGAACACAGTCTCCTTCCTACCTCTGCCTACTTCTACACCTTCAGGTCCTGTGGTGACTCCTGACTCCGAGCCCCACCATGGAGGGGTAGGCTGTGGTAGGTCAGGCTAAGCTGCTGCCTAACACGTTTGTATTTCCAAGTAACCATGTCAGAATCAGGGGCTTGAATTACAGTAGAAAAGGGGAAAGAAGACAGTCTCTTTTTCAGTATTAAATTTCTATGCTCAGCTTTCTCCTAAGTGAGCTCAGTTTCTTCTATAGCCTCTGCCATCTGTCTCTTATACAACAAAGTCAAGATGCTTGCTTCAAGTTCTTCATCTCTATTATCCCTAGTACCCATTGAGTCACTATGTCCTATGACTCCTAAGAGCTTCTCCTCTGTTCTCTCACAGCTTCTAACATGGAATCAATCATGTTAGCCTGCTGAGAGCAGGAGCCAGCATTTTCTAAATTATAAATAAACATACATCTGGCAGTGTAGCTCAGTTGACAATGCTTGTTTAGAATACACAATACCTTCAGTTCAATCCCAGTACCACATAAGCCAGGCATAATGCTGGAAGCCAGTAATTCCAGCACTTAGAAGGCAGAGGCAAGAGAAACAAAAGTTCATAATCATCCCTGACTCCATAATTTGAGGCCAACCTAAGCTATGTGAGACTCTGTTTAATAGATACACCTGGAGGGTAGGGGTATGAGAATGAGTTGAATTACAAATAAGATTGTTATTTCTTATGTAAATATTTCAAAGTCTTCTATCATCTCACCAATGATGAGAGGATATAAGAAGTTCCATTATCTACACACTCATCTTTTTGTCTCATCTCCATTTAGATCTACTTTTGATATCAACCGATGCCCAGACTGTGCCATTGTCTCACAGAGATATATGTTGTTCCTCTGATTGGAATGGTCTTTCTTCCACTTTAGTTTTAGAGATCAGCTGGAGGGTCATATTCTAGGCAGGACTTTTTCTGATATTACCAATACTGGTTACTAACTCTTTGCAGTCCAAAACCCTTTAAACAGAATTTGATTATGTCATGTATCATCTTAGCATAATAATTCACATGTTAGTTCCAATTACATGGGCATGCTGGGAGATGTAACTGTATTGTTTGAATGTCTCAAAGTCTTCCCATGGCAAGTGCTTCACTGCAGCTGCAGGGTTCTTATTTTTTGGTTGGTTCAGTTGGTTCGCTTGGTTGGTTGGTTGGTTGGTTGGTTGGTTGGTTGGTTGGTTGGTTGGTTGGTTGGTTGGTTGGTTACTTGGTTGGTTACTTAGTTGGTTGGTTTTGTTTTTTCTTTAATAGCAAAGAGGAAAAGTAAAGATAGAAGAATGAAGTGCATTTGGGGGAAAAAAGATGTTTAAAATGTGAGGAACAGTCATGCTTGTTTTAAGTATAGCAATCAGAAGGGAGCAAAACAAAGTAATATAAAAGATAATCCATGAGACTCAAAAATTTACCCACCTATAAACTGTTTTAGACAAAGAACAAAGTGTGAAAGTTGCTGATATCAAAATAAAATAGTTCTTGCCAGATCTACATAAAATTAGAGTCCAGAACTAGTTAAAGCAGAACACTTGTGTGAGATAAATCTTTTTCAGAAACTTTCTATAAAATAGAACTTCCTTCATGCTCTGTTTACCTCATGGGTGTCCTGACACATATGCATACGTTTCTGTAACCATGCACTGTGGCAAACCAGATACAATGTTGTAGACATATAGCCAGCATCTATGTCACCTCCATTAGTAGTAAGCTTATACCAACTGGATATCGGATCGTATATAAATTTCTCTGGTGTTGACTTTGAAAGCACCTCTGTGCCTGAACCTTTTAGAATGCACACACACAGTTTACTGTGGTGTACATGTTATCTATCATTGCAGGGCTGTGCCAGTCCCAGATGAACCTGATCTTTAGAAAATTCTTCTCTGTGCACCAGTCAGGTTAACAATACCTAAACTGCTTCAGAGTTTCTTCTGCAGAGGGAAGATGAGAACTTGAAGCCTACAGAACAAGCAAACAATAATAAAGACTTAGAGGAGTGACAATGAGAAAGAAGGTGTGAGGAAGAAGACAAGAAAGGTTTGTTAGCTGACTAATCACAAGGAGAAAGAGAGAGGGAGCAAGAAGGAACCATGACTCAGTGTTTTCCAGGCAAAGTTGACTGGAAAATTCCTATGGTAGACAACAGAAAGGAATAGCCATTGAAGAAGATGTAAGACCCTGGGAGGCCTGCTCTTTTCAAGGCACTGGGGGTGATCAGGGAAAGAGTTGATCTAGGGAAGAGGGAAGGGGAAGAGGAACTGGAAAGAGTGGAGTGAAGGGAAGTTGCAGGTAAGATATATTGAATGAGAGAAGAATAAAGAAAAAATGATGAAAGAAATTGACCTTAAAATAGAAAGCTAGCAATATCCAGCACCAGAATTAAAGTGGTAATAATATTATTAAAAGTATATTATATAATTTATAATTGTATCTACTAATAATTTGTGATCATTATTGCTGTTCGACTTCCTACAAAAGAATATAAAGGTCATGGGGAGAGGTCAACAAAATGAGATGATGTAACATTTTAAAAGCATGGTCAAAGAAATACTCCCCAGAGTCATCCATGAGCTCCCCAAGGTCTTTCTGAAGTAGACGCAGGATCCAAGCAGAAACTTACAACATAAGCAGGAGGTGAGAAATGCAGATCAGTGCTAACAAATGTGATTGAGAAGGAAGAGTCTGGGAGGGAAAACAGTGGATAAAAATGAATTTCTAACTGGATTATGAACCTTGTAAAGTTTGCAACATTTAAAAAGACTGAGGCCGGGCGTGGTGGCGCACGCCTTTAATCCCAGCACTAGGGAGGCAGAGGCAGGCGGATTTCTGAGTTCGAGGCCAGCCTGGTCTACAAAGTGAGTGCCAGGACAGCCAGGGCTACACAGAGAAACCCTGTCTCAAAAAACCAAAAAAAATAAAAAAAATAAAAAGACTGAGAAAGAGCCATTCATAAAGCAGGAGACGCTGTCTCCAATGCTGTTGCTTCCTTTACAAATGTGTCACAATATGATACATTGCAGGTTCCCATAAATAAGGAAATACAGAGAAACTTATCCTGGTGTGGCATAGGCCTTCACTTATAGACTGGACTCTAAATATCTATTTCTCAGCCATAAGCTTTGAAGACAAAGGAAAGGATATTGCAAAATATGTACCACCTTACTGAAGATCATAAATGTCACAGGTCTACTACATTTTATGATAATGTTTTTCTTTATGTTTAATATTTTGACATATTTTTAAAGAAAATTAAAGCTATAGCTGTGGCTCAGTAAAGAATAATTGTCTAGCATGCACAAGGTCCTTGGTTACATTCCTTAGAACCTCAAAACGGTCTATGTGACATATTTAATAAAATCTTTCGATATAACACCCATCAAATCATCTATATTAAATAGTGTCCAATTATTAAAAAAACAGTCCAGATGACATGTAACAGACCTAATATTAAGCATTTGCCAACTTTGCTCCTGAAAGAAAGCACACTCTTAAATTTAGCACAATTCCAAGTGAAATTAGAACAAAGAGTAGCAATCTGAGATGCATGTGGCTTACTGATGGCCTGCACAAGTTCATAAACAGGGGGAGCTTGAAACCTGCCCTTCAGCTCATAATAATAGCCTGCCAAGGGCTTCTAAAGCACACAGGAAAGAATAGGGGAGTGAACTTGTGATCTGAGGAGGAGATACTGTATATTTGGAAAATTCCACTTAAATAACCCAGTTGTAACAAATCCCCTTCCCAGATCCCTATTCTAGAAGACTGAAAAGCAGTAATTACAACGGGTGGGCTGAAAAGCCAACTAAACACAGATTGGCAGATAAGCCTACCAGAAGAGGCATCCCCTGCACTGCATTATTCCAACAATAATGTCTTTATTTACATGGCAGAGTGGGTATATTGTGCTCAGCAACGCTTTTCAGTAAGTAGAAACATACTGCTAAAAGAATAGCCCACCACCACAAAGAACTTCTAATTTAAAAGTACAAAACCAGTGACAATTATTTCTGTAATCCTTACAGAAAACAGTGCAGTGGCTTTCTCCACAAGCCTTCTAAATCAAAACCATGGCAACTTAGCATGTGCCGTCCCATACGGGCAGGCTGACTCTCAGAAAGAGGCAAGGGACTTAGCAATCACAGCTCTTGCATCAGAAATAAGAAAAAAAATGAACATGGGATAGCTTTAAGTCAAATTAAATTTTTAAAAATTCTAAAATCAATCTCAGAAATAATCTTATAAATGCCTCTACCTTTTTGTAACATGGGCCTTCTTGGAAATGTTCTGTTGTTGTGTACTCCCAAAATGATCAAAGAGACTCACTAGTTAAGAATGGCCAGTTCAAGGATGTTTGAACTGTATTTGAGCTTTTTTTATCACTCTAAACTGAAGAGAATTCCTTAAGCCATGTTTCTGTCATGAGCAGCTGATGATGGCTATGGAAATTCACCTGTTCTGCTGGTCTGCCTCTAATTTCTGAAGCACTGAAGCAACTGAAAAGTATCCATGTGCTACTGAAACCTCAGGTGTGACGTCGGCCCTTTACAGTCAGCTGTGTACCACTACATGAGTCTCAGACTTCTCAAATGTTAAATTGTTGAGGGGAAGAGATAGAAAGAATAAAAAGACTTAGAGGCAGGGAACCTGAAAGAGAATTATTGTCCTTGACTCAAATCAGGAAATGGCCTTTGTTTTGGCCTGGCCAAAGGCAGGAAAAAAAATGCTAGCAGGGGTAACTCCAATTTCTAAATGAGCACTTCACCCTAGAGACTAGGTGAGCATGGAAAGGAAGTTGCAGGACAGGCACCACAGCCTTCTAGTAAACAGCTTTGGAGATGGATTTTTGGATTATCATGGAACAAACAAGTTATATCTGTTCCCCAATTTCAACCTATTTCCTCAATTATTTTAGGCCCTTAATTCTTGGTGGGGGGTGGGTAATGGTGGCCTTCTAGAACATCAGAGATGGCTACCAGAGCTCTGTTTATGCTTAATAAAGAGACATTATTCCTTCCTGGACAAAAGAATCCAATCTACTTTTGGCCCTAGGTAGAGACATGACATGGTAATCTTCTACCAAAAACTACAACAATCCATACTATTGTCTTCTCCTTAAGAGTTAACCTTACGCCGGTGCCTAGCAAACACATAAGTGGATGCTCACAGTCAGCTATTGGATGGATCACAGGGCCCCCAATAGAGGAGCTAGAGAAAATACCCAAGGAGCTAAAGGGATCTGCAACCCTATAAGTGGAACAACAATATGAACTAACCAGTACCCTGGAGCTCTAGCTGCATAGGTATCAAAAGATGGCCTAGTTGGCCATCACTGGAAAGAGAGGCCCATTGGACTTGCAAACTTTATATGCCCCAATACAGGGGAACGCCAGGGCCAAAAAGTGGGAGTGGGTGGGTAGGGGAGTGGGGGGGAGGGTATGGGGGACTTTTGGGATAGCATTGGAAATGTAAATGAGGAAAATACCTAATAAAAAAAGGGGGGGGGGAGAAAGAGTTAACCTTACTGGAATTGTCAATCACCCAGAAGGAGACTACTCCTTAAGGAAGACTGGTAAAGTCATTCTAAAGAGATGGGTAAATAAATGAGCCCCTTAATGAAGCTACAAGGAGATAGATAGATAGATAGATAGATAGATAGATAGATAGATAGATAGATAGACAGACAGACTTGTAGAAGCTCATGTTTTGGTGCAGTTGTTTTGGGGAAATATTAGAATCCCAAACCTCACAGTCATCAAGAGGAATATCTAACATGTCTCCCTGCCTCCAGAATCCATTATCATGTGAAAACTGAGCACCACATGTGTTGTGCTGGCTTTGCTTAGGAATTAAACACTGGATCCAAAAAGGAAATAATTCTGATGAAATGCTGCTTTCCAAACCTTTGGTTTCATTTTATTAGGAAGACCAAATAAATGTCATTGTTTGCAATATGCTTTTTCGATTTCAATAAATTCTTATCATAATTATACATTTAAATAGAAGACAAATCCTATTGGCATTGGTAAGAGCTGAAGCCATATGTGGGGGTTGCTTTTCTTCCTTATTAGTCTTTGTGGTTTCTATATGTTTTCTGAATCTAAAATCTCTTTTATGAATTACATAACTGTGGAAATACAAAACTAAACTACAGGAAAGAACATAAAATGTGTAGGTCTTGTATTGGGTGGAGAGAGAGCCCTGGTTGGAGGTCTCCATCTCTGCCTTCCCCCTTCTGAGAAAACCCTGGAAAGTAGGGAGGAGGACTTGTGGAAACCAGAGGGGTCGAAGACACCTGGAAAAAACAGCAGGGCCCATGGGGGCTCTTGGAGACTGAAGCAGCAATCGCAGAGCCTATGTGGGCCTGCCTTGGGCCTTCTATAAATATATGGTAGTTGGCTTGGGGGTTTAACAGTGGAAATGGGGGAGTCTCTGACTCTTTTGCCTGTTTTGGGACCCTTTTCCTCCTACTGGGCTGCCTCACCAAGCCATAATGTGAGTTTTTTGGTCTGGTCTTATTGTATCTTGTGCTGTGTCTGCTGTCCCCTGGGAGGCCTACAGCTTCCCCCAACATACAACCTATCAGGATGTGCTTGCTGCATATACAGAGCTGGCACAATGGAACCTACAGACTGAGGACTGAGAGCTCCAAAACTCATGTATTTTGGTGACAGCTAACTGATGCACTGTTTCTTGTGATTCACAATTAAATAGAAAGTTTAGCAGGTGAGTGAGCAGTCAACTCTCTCTGGACATGCAGTTTATTTTATACACATCACAACACATAGTGAGGCCTCATCCTACTAGTGAAAGCTGCACTAGTGTGGGTTTGGTGTGTTAGTTCCCAGGACAAAGCACTTGCCTGGCTCATACAAGACTCTGGGCTAGATCTCCAGTACTGAAACAACAAACAGTACCAAGTTGATCCTATAGTTAGCTGCTATCCACATGGTATACCATGGGTCCTAGGAAACTCATGCAAATGCCTTTTCACAGATTGATCGATGCTTGGGTATCCGACATAAAACATGGCCTTAGTAGCACACAATTATTAGAAACAAGGCATAAAACATAAACCCCTTTAAAAGAAACAAAAGATGGGTAAATTCTGTATAGACTGAGAATTGCTCTTATCCAACCATTTTCTGAGGAAAGGTTGAGGCAGGTTAAATGGGCAGGAAAAAAAAAATCCCAGAGAACAGTTGAAGAAGGATGAGCACTGAGAAAACAGGTTTCCTTGGTCCAGAATTTCATCCATCTTTATCCCCATCTTCTATGGTTCTAGAGGTCACCTTGCCACAGCAAGAGATCCCTAGCCATTGTGAGCAGGATTTTACCTGGTTGCAGAAGACGGGAGGCAGCCTCTTCAAAAACTTCCCATTGTCTAAACTCTAGATAGCTTTAAATAAAGAGTCTGCCCTTATTCTTCAGCCCACATACTCATTTTCAACTTATACCTCATAATCTTGACACATTTCATTTGGTTTTAAGTTCTTTTGATCTCTCTTTAGCATTAGTTAATTTTTTAATTGCCAAGAAAGGTTCTTGAAAAGTATTAGGGGTATTATGATATAGAACTATTAAGCTTGAACATATATACTGACTTTCAGATATTTTTGAAACCTGTCATAAAGTCTTAACTTTTTTAAATACTCCACTTCTTTCATGAACCTTCTATAAAAGCCACTTATCACAGCCATTTAGAAAGAAATATGACATTAAAAGGAGGTAAATTTTCCAAGCATTGTACTGAGATTTAGTTGCAATCTCCCATTAAGTCTAAATCTGTCTTCTAACCTGTGTAAAGGAGTCATGATTTATTTAAGCCTGAGGAAAAGGTCTATTAAAACAATAACTTGAAATTATTCTTCCTGGCTAATATGTCACTCATCACAGAAATGAGAGCAGTAATTCCACAGAAGGCTGTGAGTCCATCTGTGATTCAAATTGTTGAGCAATGCAAGGGACAAAGTACATCTGGCACTAACATACAAAAACACCTACTCCCATGGAGTGTCAAACAACTGGAGAACACTTGGCAATAGCTAGATAAAAGAGAGAGTGTCACAACCTGTGCCTGATTCAGAATCTGAATTAGTGTCATAGACAAACTATCTTTAAAAAAGAAAAGTGGCAATCCATCCCATATACAGTCACCAAACACAGATACTATTGTGGATGCCAAGAAGTGCATGCTGACAGAAGCTTGATATAGCTGTCTCCTGAGAGGCTTTGCCAGAGCCTGACATACATACAGAGAGGTGGATGCTCGCTTCCAACCATTGATCACGGGGTCCCCAATGGAGGAGTTAGGAAAATGACTGAAGGAGCTGAAGAGGTTTGCAACTCCATAGGAAGAACAACAATATCAACCAATCAGAGCTCTCAGGGTCTAAACTACCAACCAAGGAGCACTCATGGAGGGACCCATTGCTCCAGCCACATCTGTAGCAGAGGATGGCCTAGTCAGGTATTGATATGAGAAGAGGCCCTTGGTCCTGTGAAGGCTAGATGCCTGGGTGTAGAGGAATGTGAGGGTGGGGAGGCAGGAGTGAGTGGGAGGGTGGGGGGGCACACCCTCACAGAAGCAGGAGGAGGGGGGGTGGGATAGGGGGTTTCTGTGAGGAAATTAGAAAAGGAGAAAACATTTGAAATGTACATAAAGGAAAAATCCAATTAAAAAAATCTTTAAAAAAAGAAAGAAAAGTTTTGGTGCAGGAGAGATGGCTCAGTAGGAAAGACACTTACTGGACAAGCATGAGAATGTGAGTTCAATCCCCCAGAACGCATGTAAATGACTGGTACAGTGATACATCTGTAATATCAAAGCTGGGAGGGGGACACACAGGACCACAGGCTCACTGAGCACTCAGACTAGCCATGAGTATGTTCCAGGCTCAGTAAGAGACCTGTATCAAAACTGAGATAGAGGGTGACTGAGGAAGACATCTGACATCACCCTCTGGCCTTCACATGCATGATCATATGTGTTCACAAGCATATGTATACACACAGAGAGAGTGTTTGTAGTCAATAAGTGGGTAAAATGGACAGTTTTAATTATCTTTATAATTTTAATTAATCTTTAAAATAATGTTCAGCAAACCAGACATGGTGACTCATACCTGCAAATCCAATTCTTTGGAAGCAGAGGTAGTAGGATCCCTGGAATTTTGAAGCTAAGCTTAATACAAGTTCCAGGCCAGCAGGCACAACATAGTAAGTAAGATCTTGTCTCAAATAAATGAAACGACTAAAAACCTGTATCTGAGTTGCTATTTGTCTGTCTTAGGTTTACCATTGCTGTGATGAAAGACCATGTCCAAAAGCAACTTGGGAGGAAAGGATTTATTTCAGCTTATGCTTCTAGGTGATAATCCATCATTGAGGGAAGTCAAGACAGGAACTCAAACAGGACAGGAACTTGGAAGCAGGAGCTGATGTAGAAATCATAGATGAGTGCTTCTTACTGGCTTGCTCACCATGGCTGTTCAGCATGCTTTCTCTCTGTCTCTCTCTCTCTCTTTGAGTTTTAACTATTTCTTTTTTTAAGTTGGATATTTTATTTGTTTACATTTCAAATGTTATCCCCTTTCCCAATTTCCCCTCTGCAAATTCCCTATCCCATCCCCCCTTATCCTGCTTCTATGAGAGTGCTCACCCACCCCCCACTCACCACCCTAAGCCTTCACAGGACTAAGGGCCTCCTCTCCCATGGATAAGACCCCTTCAGCTCCTTCAGTACTTCCCCTAACTTCTCCATTGGGATCCTTGTATTCAGTCGGACAGTTGGCTGCAAGCATACACATTTGTATTGGTCAGGATCTGACAAAGCCTCTCAGGAAACAACTGTATCAGGCTCCTGTCAGCAAGCACTTGGGCATCAGCAATAGTTTCTGTGTTTGGTGTCTGCATGTGAGATGGATCCCCATGTGGGGCAGTCTCTGGATGACCTTTCCTTCACTATCTGTTCCACTCTTTGTCCATTGTTGGGGCCGGCCTGCGGCTCTCATGTCCGGGTTCGAGCCTGGAAGGCAGCCTGGAGCTGAAAAAGAAGAGGGAACCTTGGCGGGTGAAGAAAAAATGGAACCAAGACAAGCTAGTCTACTCAAGGTTCTAATATTTAATGGCAGACACGCTTTACAAAGGAAGAGGGGAGGTCCATTCCCACCAATTCATCCTTGGAGCCCAGCAGGTGACCATGTAGGATCGGATGTAGTCTCCAGAATAGCTAGGCCGACTCCCAGCAGGTAGCAGCAGCAACAGTGACTGAACAATAGAGTGATCTAGGGAGGCAGGCTCCACCCTAGATAATCTCCTTAGTGGCAGCAAAGTCGAGGTCTGGCTCAGCCTGCTTCAAGCTTGTTGGAGGTTACAGTCCATGTATTTCCTTTAGGCAGGAGAAATTCTGGGTTAAAATTTTGGAAATGGGTGGATGGACCCATTCCTCAGCCAGGTATAGAATCACGAGCCCAGGGATGGAGTAACACACAATGGGCTGGATCCTCCCCCATTGATCACTAATTGAGAAAACGCCTTAAGGATGGAGCTTACAGAAGCACTTTATCAACTGAGGTTCCCTCCCTGCAGATGGGCATAGCTTGTATCAAGTTGATATAAAACTAGCTAGAATATGGACTCTCATTGGAGGGATAAGGACACCAACCTACCCACAAAACTTTAGACCCAAACCTTGTCCTGTCTAAAAGAAATACACAAAGACAGAGCAGAGACTGAAGGAGTGGCCAACCAATAACTGTCCCAACTTGAGATCCATCCCATGGGCAAGAACCAATCCCTGACACTATTAACAATACTCTGTTTTACTTGCAGTCAGGAGCCTAGCATAACTGTCCTCTGAGAGGATCCACCAAATATCTGACAAAAACAGATGCAGAGACCCAGAGTCAACATTAGATGGAGCTCAGAAAGTCTTGTGGAAGATTCAGGGGAAGGATTGAGGGACCCAAAGAGGATAGGGACTCCACAAGAAGAACAGATTCAACAAATTGGACCCTTGGGGAATCCCAGAGACTGAACCACCAACCAAAGAACAAGAATAGACTAGACCTAGCCTTCCCTGACCCACACATATGTAGCAGATGTACAGCATGGTCTTCGTGTGGATTCTCCCAACAATTGGAGCAGGAGGCCCTGTATTTGTTCTCTGCCTATGGATCCCATTCGTCTAACTGAGCCACCTTGTCTGGCCTCGATAAGAGAGGATGCACCTAGTTCTGCAGTGACTGATATGTGGGGTAGGGGGGATAATAATCAGATAATAATCAAAGAAGAAGAAGTAAACAGGGGAGTAGGTAAGGCACTGCAAGAGGGTGGGGGGCCTGGGAGGATAGGTGAGCTGATGCTAAGATTTAAAGTGAATAAATAATTTTTAATCTAAAAAAACAAAACAAAACAAAAAACCTAGCCAGTAGGTTAACCCATTTAAATTAAATGAATGTCAAGCCATAAGTGTTATGAAAACCCAAGAAGAAAGCTTAGAAGACATGCAGAATTTGATCAGAGCAATCCTTCAAGAAGACTCCATTCACAGACGGCTCTGGGCTGCTTCAAGTTGGCAGCTGAACCTAACTGAGACAGTTTCTTCTCATTCATCACTCTTTCTGGTCTGGTGCAGTGTGCGTTGCTATTATTCGTATTTTCTATTGCTTTCCATAGACCCACTGGCTCCTGTTTTTTTTTTTTTTAATCTCTCTAGTCATCTCTCTGATCAGTTTCTTCATGTCTTCTAACTAGTTCCTCTCTGATCTGCCAGTTCCCACATTTTCATAGGAAGTCTTTGGTAATCAGAGTACCACCTCTCCCTTTGTGATCTAACCTTCTTTTTCACCAAGAACGCTTCGAATCCCCAACCCCCAGTCTCTCCAGAAGTACAGAGCTATCAGGTGTTTTACAGATTCTCCTCACACACTATACCAGTGCTGTCCTCATTCCATTTACTCTTTCTCTCTCTCTCTCTCTCTCTCTCTCTCTCTCTCTCTCTCTCTCTCTCTCTCTCTCTCTCTCCCTCCCTCCCTCCCTCCCTCCCTCCCTCTCTCTTTTCTTTCTCTCTCTCAAATATAAAATCCTGAAAATATTCCATGTCCTTGCTTGCTTTCACCCCTGATACCACAAAGTTCATGGGTTCTATCACAAATATATTTTGTGCATCCAGTTTTTTTCCCATAGACATCACTCTAACATGAGACAAGGCACTCTTTATCTGTCAAATGGACAGATAAAATAGTCCCTTACTATTCTTCTGGCCAGCAATTTATCATTTTCATGCAAGCATTTAAAAATATCCTAAAAGCAAAGGCTGACCCTGCCTACATGGACATCTGTATTACTCTGTCCCAGCTGCCCTCTGATGAAGTTCAAGTCCCTTAAACATGCATGCAAAACTTTTAGAGTCAACTCCAGTACCGTTCGTTCATCTTTTAACACTCCTAAAGCAAGGTATTGGTATCATTTACCCTCTCTGGGATCTTCCCTTCCCTTATTTGTCAGCATGCTCACTACTTTATGCACAATGTGCAAAATTCTCTACCTCACCAAAATATCTGATCAATACATAATACCTCTTCCCTGTGGATTTCAGGCTGATCAGCTCCATTTCAAACTAGTGACCTCCAGCAGGAAGACTTCAGTATGACTTCTCTCAGCTTTCTGCTCTTCAAACTCATCTTAGAAAACTCATTTGAGTATATGATTTCCTCACTTTTGTTCCCTGAGGACATTCAGAAATAATCAAAATAGCTCATACTAGCAATAAGTATCATTATGATCAATAAGAAATTAGTAAGAAGGATGATAGAATATTTTCTACAACTTCTATAAGAAACTTTTTTTACTATTTAACATAGGTGAGTCCTCTTAAAGAAAAGCTTTGTCTTGATCAGTTAAAACTTTGATCCCAAAAACCAAAACAGTAGAAGTGTTGGAACTTGGTCTGGGTTCTCCTTACTGGCATTCAGTATACAATTATCACATCAAATCTCATTTGTTAGCCTTCTCACATGAGTTTCTAATTGATTGACTGAAATAGAGAAATATTAAATTGTACTAAAAAGCTTTGTTCACCTTTTGATTCTCTGGTATGAACCAAAAAGATATTTCTAAATAGGACAGCAAATTAACATGGAGAGAACAAGGGCTGGCTTATTTCATTTGGCTCAATATTTTGGTCTTCTTATGATCTCTAGTGAACAACCATCTAGAATGCATAAGGGCAGCTGGAGATTTAGGGAGAGATCCCAAATGCTACCAATGGCCAACTCTTAGAACAATGAGCAAGGATAAGCCATAACTACCAAAAGAGGGTGTTCCCATTACATCCTTCTCTGGGATGGACCAGAGTTGAAAGTCAGTACACTCATAATTCTACACAAGTTAGAATGGGGAAGCCAGGGAATTTGTACAAGAGAAAAAAAAAAGATAATAAGAAGCCCCAGATGCGGAACTCATCAAATACAGAACACAAGAAGCTTAATATCAGAGGCAATGTGAGTCCCAAGACATTCTTAATCAGCTCCTGGTTTTGCTGATTCTTTCTATTGTTCTACTTCTTTCTATTTGGTTGATTTAAGCCCTCAGTTTGATTATTTCCTGCCCTCTATTGCTCTTGGGTATATTTGTTTCTTTTTGTTCTAGGGCTTTCAGGTGTGCTGTCAAGCTGCTAGTGTAAGCTCTCTCCAGTTTCTTTTTGGAGGCAATCAGAGCTATGAGTTTTCCTCTTACCACTGCTTTCATTGTTTCCCATAAGTTTTGCTATGATATGTCTTCATTTTCATTACATTATAAAAAGCTTTTAATTTCTTTCTTTGTTGCTTCCTTGACCAAGTTATCATTGAATAGAGTGTTATTCAGCTTCCACATTTATGTGTGCTTACCATTCTTTTGTTGGTATTTGAGACCAGCCTTAGTCCATGGTGGTCTAATAGGATGCATGGGATTATTTCCATCTTCTTGTATCTGTTGAGGCCTGTTTCGTGACCAATTATGTGGTCAATTTTGAAAAAGGTACCATGAGGTGCTGAGAAGAAGGTATATTCTAGGCTTTAGGATGAAATATTCTATAAATATCTGTTATATCCATTTGATTCATAAATTCTGTTAGTTTCACTGTGTCTCTGTTTACTTTCTGTTTCCATGATCTGTCCATTGCTGAGAGTGGGGTGTTGAAATCTCCCAATATTATTGTTTGAGGTGCAATATGTGCTTTGAACTTTAGTAAAGTTTCCTTTAGGAATGTGGATGCCCTTCAGAATTGAGAGTTCATCTTGGAAGATTTTTCCTTTGATGAGTACTAAGTGTCCTTCTTTATCTTTTTTGATAACTTTAGGTTAAAAGTAGATTTTATTTGATATTAGAATGACTGCTCCAGTTTGTTTCTTAGGACCATTTGCTTGGAAAATTATTTTCTAACCTTTTACTCTTAGGTAGTGTCTGTCTTTGTCACTGAGGTGTGTTTCCTGTATGCAGCAAAATGCTGGGTCCAGTTTATGTATCCAGACTGTTAGTCTATGTCTTTTTATTGGGGAATTGAGTCCATTGATGTTGAGAAATATTAAGGAAAAGGGATTGTTACTTCCTGTTATTTTTGTTCTTAGAGGTAGAACCATATTTGTGTGGCTTTTGGGGGGTTTGTTATAAGAAGATTACTTTCTTGCTTTTTCTAGGATGTAGTTTCCCTCCTTGTGTTGGTGTTTTCTGTCTATTATCTTTTGTAGGGCTGGATTTGTGGAAAAATATTGTGTAAATGTGATTTTGTCATGGAATGTCTTGGTTTCTCTGTCTATGGTAATTGAGAGTTTTGCTAGGTATAGTAGTAGCCTGGGCTGGCATTTGTGTTCTCTTAGGATCTGTATTACATCTGTCCAGGATCTTCTAGCTTTCATAGTCTCTGGTGAGAAGTCTGGTATAATTCTGATGGGTCTGCCTTTATATGTTACTTGACCTTTTTTCCCTTACTGCTTTCAATATTCTATCTTTGTTTAGTGAATATGGCATTTTGATTATTATGTGACAGGAGAAATTTCTTTTCTGGTCCAGTCTATTTGGAGTTCTGTAGGCTTCTTTTATGTTCATGGGCATCTCTTTCTTTAGGTTAGAGAAGTTTTCTTCCATAATTTTGTTGAAGATATATACTGGTACTTTGAATTGACAATTTTCTCTCTCTTTTATACCTATTATCATTAGGTTTGGTCTTCTCATTGTGCCCTTGATTTTCTGGATGTTTTGGGTTAGGAGCTTTTTGCTTTTTGTGTTTTCTTTGACTGTTGTGTCATGTTTTCTATGGTATCCTCTGCACCTGAGATTCTCTCTTCCATCTCTTGTATTCTGTTGGTGATGCTTGCATCTATGACTCCTGGTCTCTTTCCTAGGTTTTCTAACTCCAGGGCTGTCTCCCTTTGTGATTTCTTTATTGTTTCTATTTCTGTTTTTAGATCTTAGAAGGTTTTGTTCATTTACTTTGCCTGTTTGATTGTGTTTTCCTATAATTCTTTAAGGGATTTTTGTGTTTCCTCTTTAAGGATTTCTACCTATTTACTTGTGTTCTGTATTTCTTTAAGGGAGTTACTTATGTCCTTCTTAAAGTCCTCTATCATCATCATGAGAAGTGATTTTAGTTCCAAATATTGCTTATCCAATGTGATGGTGTACCCAAGACTTGCTAGATTGGAAGAATTGAGTTCCGATGATGCCAAGTAACCTTGGTTTCTATTGCTTATGTTCTTGTGCTTACCTCGCACCATTTGATTATATCAAGTGCTACCTGTTCTTGATATATCTGACTGGAGCCTGTCCTTCCTGTCATCCTGTTTGTGTCAGAATTCCTCAGAGTTCAGCTGTCTCTGTGATCCTGTGATTCTGGAATCCTTTGATCCTGAGATACTGGGTGTGTCAAAGCTCCTGGGAGTCAAGCTGCCTCTGGAACCCTGAGATCCTGGTATGACCAAGCTCCTGGGATCCTGTGATTCTGTGATCCTGGGTGTGTTAGAGCTCCTGGGAGTGGAGCTTCCTCTGGGTGTTGTGAGACTGGCTGCAGAGTTAATGCCCAAGGTCTGTTCAGGCCACTGGCCCAGACCAGAAGGAACCTGTGCCACTGGTGGGGTGGAGTTCCTGCATGCTCGGGTCCCACTGGTCCTGGTTACTCCCTGTGTTGTGGCAGATGTTGTGTCCTCCTCACCTCTGATCCTATGATCCTGGGAGTGTTAGAGTGCCTGGGAGTGGAGCTTCCACAGGGTGTTGTGGGACTGGCTGTGGAGTTTGCACCCAGACTGGAAGGAACCTGTGCCTTGGAGGCTTTTTAAATCAGCAATTTTAGAATTAAACCATAGTTTCTCACTCTGAACCTGGCTACCATAATAAAATATCTTATCAGTCAATGCATATTTATGGAGCACCTATGATGCACTCAGCATTTTAGTAGAGCTTAGAAAACGTGAAAGGTGAAGAACAAAAGGTTTCAGACATCATTCCTCACCGTATGTGGCTTCTGTAACATTCATAAGCTTAGAGAAAGGGTAACATTCATAACCTATTAGGAATGTGCTCTTTGCATCTGATTCAAATGCAGAAACCCACGACCAAATAGTAGATGGAGCTTGGGGACTCTTGTGGAAGAATAAGGGGGAAGGATTGTGGGCCCCAAAGGGCATAGATAGGAACTCCATAGAAAAACCAACAGAGTCAACTAACCTGGACCCTTGGAGCTCTCAGAGACTGAACCACCAACCAAAGAACATACATGGGCACAACCTAACCCCCCCTCTTGCACACATATGTAACAAATGTATAGCTAGGTCTTCATGTGGGTCCCAAACAACTGGAGTGGGGGCTGTCCCTAAAGCTGTACGTGGGATAAGTTCTTCAAGCTGAGCTGCCTTGTTTGGCATCAGTGGGAGAGGATATGCCTAGCTTTGCAGAGACTTGATGTGCCAAGATGTCGAGATAATACTAAAAGGAGAAGGGAAGGGGAGATGAGGGGAAAGACTGTGGGAGGAAATGACCAGGAGGGGGCAGGATGTAAAGTAAGTAAGTAAAAAAAAATTAACTTCAAAAAAAGAAAGAAAGATGCTCTTTGATATAAACCTAAAAGGACTTCAATTAAATTCAGCCCTTCTTCCTCTTCCAATGAAAAGCAGCCCTTCTGGAACAGAAAAACATGTATTCTTGCTTTGGTTAGTGGGCATCATCCTCCCACCCACCAAGACACAACATTGCTGCACTTTACCCAATAACCAACTGATTCTCAGTAGTAGCATTCTAACTGAGCCCTGCCGGTGGGCCATCTCAGTCTTCAGTAAAAGTCTATATTCTTAATTTTTGGTGGACATAGCTCATTCTTCCTGCTGGCTTCTGAACTCCTGGAAATTCAAGACTGGCATTCAATGTGAATACTGCCAATGCACTTTGACAATAGAAAGTAGCTAGTCATTACCTTACATTCAGGGACAAAGACAAAGTAGGGCAATCTGAGCTAAGCCTTAAGGAACGGGGAAAAACTTAAACAAGACTGAAAGGGCCTTGTTCAAGGAAGAGAGAATCTTCCCTGCCTTCCAGCTTATAGATAAAATACCTTCAAAATAAGTTTCTTTAAATACAACATCTTAACTTAATAGGTCTTACGTATGTAATTTAGATGAGTACCCAGCAAGAGCATGAGAGAGCCACTAGATCACAGATGAGCTGACAAGCTGTGAAATACAAGCCACCTCTTGCACTTTTCAAGGTTGAGGGGAAGAAAAGTAAGGGAACAAAGTGGCCAGCTCCTCCTGGAAATGGTGCCCAGTACCTTCTCTGGCAGGCAGAGAGTTAGTGCAGTCCAGTAGAGGAAACACTAAGAGGAGAATGATAAAATCACCGTTGAAAAAACTCAAAACTATCAAATCCTTAACACAACCATGAAAACTATCCACCATTAACCTCCAACTAGGGACCTAGTACTAAAGTGCATTTGTCTAAAAGGGACATTTTCACTCACCATTTGTGATGATGCTTAAATGAAATAAATAGAACAAAACAAGAAGTTACACAGATAAGGGAGTATGTAATTTAGATATAGAGTAATTCTATAGGTGAATGTCAAAATGCAAAGTTATCTTCATAGAGGAGGAAACAAGGTGTCATCTAAGATGAAACAATAGCATTCCTGCTAGCAGAGCCAGGGCCACTCAGGAGTATGTTGAGCCCTGCAGAGAGTAGCACCAAGCAGTGGGGGGAAAGAAGCTTTGACTCCGCCTTGCCGAGAGCACAGGGTTCTACAAAGTGCCTATGATCTGCATGGTCGTGGCACTACCCCAAACAATACAAGAATGTTGTAAGAGTGTGAGCACTCACACATAATGCATATACTTTATGATAGGCATGGCCATTATCTTTGATTGTTCCTAAAAATTTTCCAAAGAGACAGAAAGACAATTTGACCTGGAGGGTTGTGCGTGCGTGTGTGTGTGTGTGTGTGTGTGTGTGTCTGTGTGTCTGTGTGTGTGTGTGTGTGTCTGTGTGTCTGTGTGTGTGTGTGTGCAGTTTGTAGCATATATATTCAGATATAGGTATATAGCTATCTCTATGTGTAAGTAATATATGATACATGTTCAGATATAGATATGTAGTGTTTGTGCATGTAAACAGTATGTGAGATGTATATATTAAAATATAGCTATATAGGGGTGTGTGTTTGTGTGTTTTATATCACATACTCCCAGAACTTCTAAGAGGCAAGTACTTCCCATAAAGCTAGTTATGCTGACCTACATTCTTTTGCCTCCCTAAGACTCATGAGTTGAAAGCCTAGGTGATTGGTGAGAAGCTGAGGATTTTAGATGATTTGGGCATAGGAATAGATCCAGCACGAAAAGGAGACTCAAGAGCACTCTTTTGCCCTTTATCCCATGTGTAGAAGGACACAAAAGGTACTGGCTATGAAGTAGGAAAGCAGGGACTCAGCAGACACCAAATCTGTGAACACCTTGATTTGGGATTTCCTAACTTCCAGAACAAGAAAAATAAATTTGGGTTTTATAAGCATCGTTGTTTCTAGATTTTTATCACAGTAACCGAAACAGACTAGGACTAGAGTACAAACCTGAAGGACCCTGGGGTTTGACACAAGTAAGACATTAATTCTATGAAATCTTAAGAAAATCTTGCCCTTAAGAAACACTGCCCTTACAGTTAGCTATCAAATTATACTCTTCTAGTATGTTCTGCTGAACACTACAATGTGCATTTAAGTGTAATCTCAGCCCTACTATAAGGTTTGTTTGTTTGTTTGTTTGTTTGTTTGTTTGTTTGTTTGTTTGTTTGTTTGTTTTGAGATAGGATTTAACTATGTAGCCCTGAATGCCCTAAAACTCTATGTACATCAGACTGGTCTTTAAATCACAAAAATCACCCTGCCTCTGCATTTCATGTGCTGAGATTAAAGGTGGTAGCTACCATACCAAGCCTTAGATATTTTTAAGATAGAGGGAAAAAAAGATCAAATTATTACATTTATTACAGTGTATTAAAGATAAGCTGTCTAGAGTCCATTAAACATATATGCTTGAACACTTCTTCACCTCAGGAAGTGGGAAAACACAAATGAGAAGCTTTGCCTCGCTAAAAATATCCATGACAGATTGCAAGTCCATAATAAAAGGAAGCTGTCACTTAAAATAGCCAGGAAAACTCTTTCAAAGCCACCTGAACTAAGACTATGACTTGCCTGGAAATGTGTCACTTAGCAGGACTTTGGCACTCCTGTGAGCCTACTCCACTCATATTAGATTCAGTCACATTCCACAGGAAAGCGGTGTCACAGATAGTGATGTTATCAATCTCAAGAAAGCATGGAACTGTTGGGTCTGGATATCATAATTCTGCTAAATTAGTGGTTTGCCGCTAATTTGCTACAGCACTAGCTTTGTCAAGGTACAAACAACAAGAATAACAATCCACCTGCCTTTACTAGAATTCAAAGCCGTTTTCTTCTGCAACACTGCCACCTCCTGCTCAGTACAGCCTTTCTTTTCCTTTTCTTTTTCTTATCAGATATTTTCTTTATTTACATTTCGAATGTTATCCCCTTTCCTAGTTTCCTCTCTGAAAATAACTTTTATCTCCATGCTGTCCAGCAGTAAGAGATTTCACCTTGGATTCGCAGAAACTTCCAGCTGACAGGAACCATAAGAAAGTCTAATCCACATTCTTTACAGAAAGTGGGACTCAGGAGTCTTACTTGCTTGCCCAATATCCTGCGGCCCCGTGGCTCAGAAGCAATTGATTCAGCCTGGAACTCTTACTCTGGCACAGCCCTTATTAAATCAGAGAACACAGAACTTCCATCAAGAGCTTAACTACCATTTCCTCCACATGTGACACTATAGATTACTTTATTACTTACATTTTATACTATGAGCAAACAATTATACTTCTAATTTTCAAAAGACATGTACTGGTTCAGAGTGTTTCTAGACCAGAAAAGCATATAGTAACATTTTTCCATTACTGTTCTCTTCTGTTATGAAACTGCTTTTCAAATTGAGTTTAATAACAATGTTAATGGGGAGATTTTAGAAAAAAACAAACGAGAGAAAATTCATCATAAGTATATATCAAACTTGTACGATAATTATGTTATAAAGACTAATGTTTAGCAAAAACACATATATATTTAAAGTAGGCAATTTAAAGCTAATAACCTTGCCTTTGCAAAAGCCTTATTTGCCCTGGTGGAGTGTAAATAGGATTAACACTTTTATTATCAACTCCACATTGTTGTGTGCATTACACTCCCAGCCTCAAGTTCCTTTATATTTTGTTAAGAATTTCATGGCTACCTCATGAGCCAACTGATATGTACTTTCCTTTTCTTGTAATATCTGGGTTTGATGCTTGATTAATATCAGCTCTGTGTTGTGGGATTGACCTTTTGTTTTCTAAAAATCTTTTTTTGTAAAGTTGAGTGTATTTCTTTTTTTTTTTTTTAATGCTTTATGGAATTTGCCAACAGAACTCTCTGAGGTGGCCTTTTTTTAATGAGGTTTCCATTTTTTAATTCAAGGACCTTCGTAGATAGTAGTCATTTTAATTGCCTTTTGGGTTCATTTTGGTAATTTGTATCTTTCAAGGATCTGTTTGTGGCATCTACACAAATGGTTCTCAACATGTGGGTCTTGAACCCTTTAGGGGGTCACAGATTAGACATCCTGTACATTAGATAGTTACACTATGATTCATAACAGTATGAAATTACAGTTATGAAGTAGCAACTAAATAACTTGATAACTGGGGGTCACCATAGCATGAAGAACTATGTTGAGTGACCAGTCACAACATTAGGAAGGTTAAGCTGGGAAACTGTCGTGTATCATGGAGTAAAGCTGTAGTAGACTATACTCTCAAAGTCAACAGGATCTGCCCTGATGTCTCTCCATTTTGATGTTGGTTGATATGTATTTATTTATTTATTTACAGCCCAAATGCTGCCCGCTCCCATTTCCCCCCATCCCAGACTCCCTTTCCCCATCCTCCCTCACCTTTTCCCCTGAGAGGGTGCTCCCACCCCAGTTTTCCCCACCCTGGTGCATCAAGTCTCTACAGGGTTAGGCACATCCTCTCCCACTGAGGCCAGACAAGGCAGCCCTGTTGGAAAACTGATCCCATGGGCTTTAGGGACAGCCCCTGCTCCAGTTGTTTGGGATCCATGTGGAGACTGAGCTGTATATCTGCTACATATGTGCCAGGGATCTCATCTGGCCTGTATATGCTCTTTGGTTGGTGGCTCAGTCTCTGAGAGCTCCCAGGTGTCCAGGTTAGTTGGCTCTGTTGTTCTTCCTGTGGAGTTCCTATCCTCTTCAGAGCTTTCAGTCTTTCTCCCCAACTCTTCAGTAAGAGTCCTGACCTCTGTCCAGTGTTTAGCTGTATCTGTGTCTGTTTCAGTCAGTGGCTGAGTAGAACCTCTCAGAGGACAGTTATGCTAGGCTCCTGTCAGCAAGCATAACAGAGTATTATTAATAGTGCCAGGGACTGGTGCTTGCCCATGGGATGGGTCAAAGGTTGGGCCGGTTATTGGTTGGCCATGCTTTCAGTCTCTGTCTTTGTCTTTGTATTTCTTTTAGACAGGACAAGGTTTGGGTCAAAAGTTTTGTGGGTAGATTGATGTCCTTATTCCTCCCTTGGGAGTCTTGCTGGCTAAAGGAGGTCCTTATCCCTACCTGGGAATCCTGCCTGCTACCGGTGGTGGCCTCTTCAGGTTTCATATCCCTACTATTAGGCATATCTTTTTTTTTTTCAGGTTTTTCTTTAAAGTTTATTCAATACAACATAAACTCCAACTTCACTGAGGTGGCTGACCACGTCCACGACCAAAGCCGCCTCTAAACTGGAACTCAGTTGCTGAGCCAGCCCCAGCCTCAGCTTTCTTGTCAGCTCCAGGGGGCACAGCGCTCCTTCTGTAGGTGTCTCTGTCAGCCTCCCCTCTTGTGAATCTTGCAGGCCGCTCACCCTCTGGACCTTTGGGCCGAGGCCTGCCAGTCTCGGGACGGCTGCGGCGCAGAGTGGCGGGCACGATCTCCGGGGGTAGGTGCAGGTAGTCTCGGAGATACGGGATGCCCTCGTTCGTAAGGTACCAGTAGAAATGTCTCCAAGCAAACTGCTCCTTCACGTAGCCTCGAGACTTGAGAGACTGCATGGCCTTCATTACATGAAGGTTGGGCACATTTTTGTCTGCCAGCTCGGGGTGCTTAGGCATGTGGACATCCTTTTTGGCGACCATCACGCCCTCCTTAAAAAGGAGTTCGTAGATGGCAATCCGATTCTTCTTAGGCATCAACATCGCGGCGGCTGCAAGGTCCGAGGCGGAGGCTGGAAAGGAAGCCTATTAGGCATATCTGCTAAGGTCACCTGAATTGACTCATGGTATCCTCCCCATCCCAGGTTCCTGGGATATTCCTCACACCCTCCAACCCAGCCCCTACCAGATACAGATTTCCATTCATTCTTCTGGCCCTCTCTCCTGTCTCTTCCCACACCCTCCCAGTTCCCTCCATCCCTCTGCTTCTTATGACTATTTTACTTGTTTATTGATTCTTCATCTTTATCTTGATGAGTATAGTGAAACATCTATCAGCATTATTTGTATTTTCAAAGAACCAGCTTTGAGGTTTTGACTTTATATAATGTTTGTCTGGTTTTAATTTCATTTATGTCCTGCCTTTAGTATCTCTTTACATTTATCTTGAGTTCTTCTTTCTCTGACTTCTAATGGTAGAAGCCCAGATAACTGAATTGAAAGAACTCTTTTATTATAATCATTTAAAATGTAAATAGATGCCAATAGTGTGGCATACACTTTTAATCCCAGCACTTGAGAGGCAGAGGCAAGTGGATCTTTGCGTTGGGGCCAGCCTGGTCTACAAAACAAGTTCCAGGACAGCCGGGGCTACACAGAGAAATTCTGTCTCAAAAACTCAAAATGAATGAATGAATGAGTGAATGAATGAATAAATAAATAAATAAATAAATAAATAAATAAATAAATAAATGGCTCTCTGAGCCCTATTTTAACTACATTCTGCAAATTGTGATATTGTATTTTCTTTAACATTCAGCTCTGTTTGCTTATTTCTCTTGTGAGTCATTCTTTGATTGACTGGCATTCTTTGTCAATGTGGGGTTTTTTCTGGATTCTGAAGTGTTTCTTTGTTTATTGGCTGTTTAATTATGTTGTGATCATAGAATAAATTCTGTATAATATAGGACTTTTGAAAGTAGCTAAGAATTGCCTTGTCACATGTCATATGCTTGATCTTAGAGAATGCTCCATGTGAGCTTGATAAGAAAGCATTTTCTGCTATTGTTTAGCTAAATATTCTTCTGAGAACATAAAGACCCATTGGTTTTAATATATCTTTACACATGTCAAGGTATAAATTTATTTTTAATTTAAATTTTGTTTTACTAACATTGAGGTCATTGGACTTGCCCTAGGATGTTATCAAATTGGAGATGAGTATCATTTCCAGAAAAATTCATTCTTCTGAAATGTTACGATCTAAATACAAACCTTAACAATAAAAATCACAAGTCTTTTTTACATGGTCAATTATAAGTTCGTTCCAGGGCTAGTGAGATGGCTTAATAAGTAAAGGAATGTGCCACCAAACCCAAAGACCTGATTCAACCAATGTGATACACGTGGTGGAAAGAGAGACTTCCTGTAAATTGTTTTGGACCTCACAATCATTCACCCACATGTATACTTGTGTACACAAAATAAATAAAGCAATAAAAATTAGCTCTAAAATGTAAGATTACTAAAAATAAAAGGTAAAAGTAAGAATTTATCATACTTTCAGAAAGCACAATAAAATTTTATTTGTATAGTGTACAAATGCATCAAGTCTTCTATGCTTACTCCTAATTAATCTACATTACCTAAAAATATGATTCTTTGTCCCGAAGCTGTTGGAATACTATGATGTTTAGTTTTCATATTTCTTCTTTCCTTTTTTCATACAGTACATACCATAAAGCTAGTGGTAAATAAGAATTTCTAAGTACTGAACAGTTCTGAAAGATCCTCCTGGGAGAACATCTTCAGCTCTCATTCATAGGGTGGCTTGCTTTACCTGAATCCCAGCCCACTTCCATCCTACATATCAGCAATCATAGCTGCAAAATACAAACATATCTGCAAGTACTTATGTCCCCCTCCGTGTGTACTCAAAACCTAGGCCTTTGAGCCATCTCTGACATCCTGAGTTATAGTCTCATGCCACTTTCCCACCTCCTCCTCTCTCTCTAGTCTTCTCCAATTGCTGGAATAATGAAACTGTCTTAATCATTGAAGAAGTCACTAAATAATTGAAACATACTGAGGAATAGAAAATTGTCAAAGATGAGCAAAGTTAAATAGCATATTGTTAAAAGCTATGGACTTCAAACGTGAAGAGAAGAAAATGCTTGGAATTGAACGCTTGATCTTTCATTTAGAAATGAGCTGTCTCTTGTGAGACTATGCCTGGCCCTAGCAAACACAGACGTGGATGCTTACAGTCAGCTATTGGATGGATCACAGGGCCCCCAATGGAGGAGCTAGAGAAAATACCCAAGGAGCTAAAGGGATCTGCAATCCTATAGGTGGAACAACAATATGAACTAACCAGTACCCCCCACCCCTACCCCCCAGAGCTCGTGTCTCTAGCTGCATATGAATCAGAAGATGGCCTAGTCGGCCATCAGTGGAAAGAGAGGCCCATTGGTCGTGCAAACTTTATATGCCTCGGTACAGGGGAATGCCAGGGCCAAGAAGTGGGAGTGGGTGGGTGAGGGAGCGTGTGGGGGACTTTTGGGATAGCATTGGAAATGTAAATGAAATAAATACCCAATAAAAAAAAAACATTAAAAAAAAGAACTGGGGTGGCAGGGGAGGTGCCTTTTGCTGGTGATGGTGGACTCTTTTCTGCAACAACTAGAAGGCAGTGGGTGCATAAGCTCTGGGCCCCTCCCTCTTCCCATCATTGTCTCTTGCACGCGCCCCACTAGAAGAAGCAAGAGTCAGGAGTGCTAGGCAATGATGTCCTGATGTTGCTGTCTATATAAAGCATCCTTCTTTAGGAGAGAGAATTTGGGGCTGTGAGGGAAGCAAAAAAATAACTCAGGGCCCAATAGCCTAAACAGGAAAGAAACTCCCCCTTTGTAAAAGACTATAAGGGTAGAAGTTCCCTTCAGATGAACTACTTTTGTGCTGAGGGACACTCTCTGATGCACTACCTCTTCCCTAACATGTTCATTCACCCTGGGAACTGTACTAATTTAGGGCAGAGAATTATTCCTTGCTGAGGTAGGGAGAATAATAAAGAAGGGTATTGTTGCCAGAAATAAACAGAACCTGAAATAAAAAAAAAATTAAAAAAAAAGAAATTCTATTACTTTGGGCAATTTTAAAGCCAACTTCTTCCCCTATGTAGCAAGTACTCTAAATGTTTCCTTGGCATATAGAGTATACTTCATGATGCATAATAGGTATGTGAGTCCTCTATAGCTACCCTCTAGCCCAAGAGATGCCATTTGTTGGTTTATTTAGGGCATTTATAGTATCTAGTTCATCTTACAAATTATGAAAGTGGTATTAGAAGATTAAACATATTTCCCAGACAACTCAAGAAAAGCACATGAAGGCGGTTTTTGAAGAATAATCTGGCCTCTATAACACATAATCCAAAGCCCTTTACACTTCATGTTCTATCAGCAAACAGCCAGATTACTTACTGCACAACCCATACTTACCATGTCAGCACAGCTGACGGCAGCCAGCAAGTTAACTAAGGCTGGACAGGGCAAGTATGATGGTAAGAACTATGAAGCATTTACTCCTAATTAATTGCACTAAAATTAAACAAATTGTATCTTAACGAGTCATTACTAAATTGATGTGTGAAAATTGCCACAGATTCTTCCCGTGTGGTTAGTTCTACTTATATGATTGCTTCTAAGGGCAAGTACATCATATGAGCTGATCACCTCTCTTCCTCTTAACATAAGATGAGGACACATTTTGACAGTTAACTGTTCATCAGTAGAAATGTGACTGGCTTCAACTAGCAACTTAAAAGAAGCAGAGTACAAGATCCTATATGGAAACGTGTACCAGTCCTTCACCCACTACTCTTTCACAGCCCAAGAAAATGAGGGTGGGGTGTACATATCTCTAAAACTCCATGATCTTTTACCACAGAAATGATTGCTTGCTGTTGGGGATTGATGTGTCCTGACAAATATAAATTGTGAGTACTTAAGACAAACCACACAGAGAGAGAAATTACTAATTTTCAAGCTATTAGAATATAGTCAAATTCACTTAATACCAAAACTCTAGTGAACATAATTAATTTTCTGGATGTTGAACAACATCAGAATCATGTACTTGCAAGTCATTGGTATGAACAGCAGGGGTCATCAGATTAGACATTTAAATATATATACATAGAGAAGAAATTGGAAGTTCTACACAAAACATGGTGTGACTCATGGTGTCCATATTGCCAGCAGCCCCTCCAAACAGAAACTGCTCCAGGCTCACAGCTTCTGTATATTGACAAGCCCAAGGCAACCTGTTGCAAAGTTAGGGCAGCCCTTGCTGATTGGACCAAGGTAATGCTTGGCTCACAGAAGTCAATCCACTGGCTAACCACTACTCCACAATATGCTTTTGACATGGAAAAAAATCAACTGCTACCCTAGAAACTTTAACCTTGATATATAGTATATGGATCTACAAACTCAGAGATAGAAATAGAAATTGGCATTGGAGATAGATACAGATATAAAGATAGATATTAGAGATAAAAATTAGGGAAAGAGATAGAGATTAGATGAGATGGAGATGAAAGAGATAATCAGAAAATGTTCGTAGAGGAGTGTAAGATAAAGAAATCTGTGAAAGCTAAATTTCTGAGTAAACCAAACTATAAGCAAGCAGAAGGCATAGGAGCAGAGAGGAAGGTGGGAAGGGTCGGGGATAAGGAGCATCTCACTGGATGTGGGAGTCCACACTGGGGAAGTAACAACTCAAAAGCAATGCCTAGATCTGCCTTGGATTCTGAGCTGTCATCCAGCTCTTATGGTCTGGGCCCTGCCCCTCCCCACATTACTGGAGATAAACTGGATGAGTTTCAACCCTCACCCCCCATCAGAT
Source organism: Mus caroli (assembly GCF_978045245.1). Taxonomy (NCBI): domain Eukaryota; kingdom Metazoa; phylum Chordata; class Mammalia; order Rodentia; family Muridae; genus Mus; species Mus caroli. The sequence goes on from NW_028227265.1 coordinate 54,379,534, forward strand.
CAGTAAAACAAGAATAAAAATATTGATGTGACTGCCACTTCCCAAGCATGTTAATATCTTAAGCAGGACATGAATAACTTACCAATAATATTCTTTCATAAAAGATTAAACTAGAAGTAACAGCTTGTTTTAATTATCAATTTTTGCAATTTCATTTTAAACAGAATGAAGGAACTCCATGATTCCACTTTCACGTGAAGAGCAAACTAAAACCAGAGTTACAGAATTTAGGTTAGGAGTCAAGGCTAAATGCCAGGAGACCAGAGCCAGCTTCACAAACACAGGAACCCTGAATACTGCTATAATTGCCTCTTAAAAAAGCTTTGAGTACCATTTGTCTCAGACCCATGGGAAAACAAAATTCACGTTACTTCATAAAAAAAATGTATTACATTCATCACTGCTCAATTTAGTTACACAAAACAGAAATCAAGAAATCTAATGCCTCAGGGAGCAGTATTCAGATCAGCAAATCTGAGTAGAAAAAAAAAAAATTAGTCAATATAGTAGAAAGAAATTGTGACCAAGAAAGAAAGAGCAAGTGGGAAAAGTTATTCTAGGAGACTAGTAAGATTCGAATTCTAGTAGAAATATATTCCAGACTCTACAAGGAAAATAAGACCTGGGTAGGGAGCATGGTGTCAGACTTCGAAAAATTGTAGGCCAAAGAGTAAAGAAGACATAATACATCTATACTTCATTCCTTCTTGGATTTCTTATGAGACAGTAATTCTGTGTATCCTTCAGTTCTGTGTTATAATTTGACTAGGAAAAGGAATTAAGGGCACTGGTGATCAGTGTTGAAAACAGCAATGTGTTGTTCCAGAAACCCTGTGCACTTGTATTAAATTGTAGCAGCCCTTCCATGCCTGTTTCTGGTCTGCCTAAGACTGTATGGCCACACTACATTATTCCCTCTTCTAATTTCTGCTACAGAGGCTCGTGTGTGGCTCTCATTTCCTTGGTTTGGGTTTACTCTCCCAGAGCAAAGGGATGCTTTGTGTTGTGTCTTGGTAACAACTAAAAGCAGCTGAGTGTATGCAGATCCCTTGTGCCGACGTTCATGTGACTACCTAGTCTTTAGCACTCCAACTCACATTGAAGTTCAAGGTCACTCCCCTCTTCAGTAGATCCCACCCACTTCCTACCTCACCCTGTTACCTATCACTAGATGCCCAGCTTAGTTAAAAACAAACAAAATGTAGTAGAAATTAGGCATGATGCTACATACCAAATGAGGATGCCACAGTCTGTAACGATTCATAACCACCCTCCTCCCTTCATGGTTATTCTGGGGGAATGTGTTCCATTCCCTAGTCGTTGAGCTAGACGTTTAGCCTTCAAGACTTACACATTGCGTTACCCATGGATAGATGCACTGGAGTGCAGTATTTAAGATCCCTTAAATACTTCAAGGTGTCCCTGGGAATCTTTGCCATATTTTCTTAATTCCAAGAAGAAAAAGTTAACTTTTTATTTTTTAGCTTTTTTACACTGAATAGAAGTATTTCAATAGCACAATTGTTTTTGAAAAGTCAGGAACTTTGCTACAGTTACAGACATTGTTTATGTAAAAATGAGTCCAAAAAAGAAAAGTGTCAAGTGTGCATATCATGTAAATGTTCAAAGTTTTCATAATCCATTATAAAGTTTAAAAATGACAGTGTAAATAAAAATGTTTAATGGCAATAGAAAAGCTGAATGTATTTGGAGGAAGTCGATTAAATTAAAGTCAAATTTAATACATTCTGCATTCTCCTTACTTGGAGGTGAAATAATAATCCAAGACTGGCCCTTATTTATTCCTTTGAGAGCTATAAAGAACAATGACTGGAATGACTTTGAGAGAAAGGGATGAGGACCTGACAGCCAGCAGGGAGGTTGGATACTGCTGGGAAGAAAGAATTAAGAGAGGAAAAATGGGGGGGAGAGGCTGTGACAGAGAAGGAAAGTGAATAAGTAAATTAATGAAAAAGAAGAGAAAGAAAAGAAAATCCTCAGGAGAAGAAGTAAAAATGTAGTTGAAAAACATACAAACAAGCACAGAAGAATAGCTGGGTCAGGGAAATACAAAATACTACAGTTTTGCTTTCAAAACATAAAATATAATAGACATGATGCTGGTCAGAGATAAGCAATGGGAAAAACACTTCTGTGCTCCTAGTGTCTAAAAAATATTTGCACAATGAAATTCCATCTTGTTAGTACACTCCTTATTCCCAATGCTACCATCATGAACAAACAGATAATCAGATTCATCATATGTATCACTTACCTTTAATTATTAGTACTCCAAATTGCATTAAGCTAAGGAAAAAATAATAATTATAAGAGAAAAAAAGTGTGGAATACTGTAAGAGAGAATATTTGCTCCCTTTTTCTGTTCCCTTGCAAGAATGTCTACACGAGGTAATCGGCAAATCTTGTGTTTCATTTTTAAACAGTTTTTTTAATACTACAGCCAATGTCCAATTAAAAAGTCAGGTGCTAAGGTGCTAACCTGGTATAAAATATATTTCTCATTTTTACATAATAAAGCAAAATGGGGGTAACAATAAAACTCAGAGTGTTCTGGGATGTCACGTGCCATCATAGGGTACAAATCCAAAGAGGCATCTTCACCTGGCAAGGCATGTGGATGGTGCCTCCACAAGCTATGTGACCCTACATAAAAGTCACTGTAGGTCTAGATTTACCATGGTTAATTCTCTTATAGGCCCTTATTATGTGCTTTGATAACAAAAAGTAACAACAATAAAAGCCTATGATTGCTTTTTTTTTTCCAAAACTGGTTCAGAATCAGCATTCATTTCCCAATCAGGATGCTGAAAAGGAAGCCATATTTCCCTTCAAGGCAGCTTAAATCTCAAATTTCTTACTCACTACCCATGAGATCTTGTGCATGTGATCTGTTTCTAGACCCCAGTTCACAGTATCTAGTAGGATTAGTCATCTCATATAACTTTGATAGGCTCTGCATGTTTAAGTGACAGGAGAACTGACAATGAATGAGTTGCCCATTACCATGCTTGCAATCACTCATATGTACTTGGTCTAAGAAATTCCAAATATTAATTAAAAGTATGCCCTGGGCTAAATTACTGGCATATCTATATGAATCATCTGTAGTGTAATATGTACTAATATATATATTAACGGATTATAATACATAGTATATATAAACAAAAACTGTGTCATATAGAGATTTGAAATTTTCATGTTCACATATCTGAACATGATTCTTTATAGCATGAAGGAATGTAAAGAACATTTAGGTGCATAATAATAGTTATTAGCAGATTTTGTTCGACCATGTAATATACAACCCTCAACTCAAATATTTTTATAAAGAGATAATAAGTTCAACAGAGAACCAATCCATTGGCATTTATGCTTGTTGTTTCACCAATCTGGGGGAGAGGCCCAGGTGCCCAGCTCAGTTTACATCAAGAAGTAACACTGAGTCAAAACCCAAGGAGAAATAAAGTTTACTATCATAATCATAGGCATAAAACTCCAAATAAGATATTGTCACGCTGAGCCAACCAGTGTCCTTTTCAAAAAGCATCTATTATTTATGACAATAAAGTAAGGATGAAGAGTAAGAGTAAATATTTATCCTTCCCATAACTTATTTTTAAATTAGCAGCAGAGTGCCATAAAGGAAACGTCGTTAACCTAAGCTCAGAGTCCATCTAATGGAAAGTCAGAAGCATTGCCTTCAAAGTCAGGCAGGAAGCAGGAATGGGTTGTCATTGGTTCTGCTTAGCTTTGTGTGAAAGTTTGACCAACCAATAAAATAAAATAAATATTTAAGACCTGAAAAGAAATAAACACAAGTACTCACTACTTTGTATACAATATTTGGTGGGCAGGGTGCTGGAAATCTCTAAGAAAATCTGTAGACAAATTCTAAGAAAGCTGAGCAGAATTCCAACATTGAAAATATGGAGCAATATTAAATCTGTATTACTCGTATTTATCAGTAAATAAAAAGGAGTTTGTGACCAGGTATAGTGGTTGGTGCACATCGTTGATGACAACATTCAAGAGACAGAGGAAGAAAGATCTCTGTGAGTTCAAGACCAGCCTAGCCTACATAGTAAGCTGCAAGACAACCAGGATTAACTTAGTTAGACTCTGTGGATAGGAAGGAAGGAGGAAGGCAGAGATGGAGAAACGGAGGGAGGGAGGGAGGGAGGGAGGGAGGGAGGGAGGGAGAGAGGGAGGGAGGGAGGGAGGGAGGGAAGGAGGGAAGGAGGGAAGGAGGGAAGGAGGGAAGGAGGGAAGGAGGGAAGGAGGGAAGGAGGGAAGGGAGGAAGGAAGGAAGGAAGGAAGGAAGGAAGGAAGGAAGGAAGGAAGGAAGGAAGGAAGGAAGGAAGGACTTTTTAAGGATTCCATTTATAATAACAATAAAAACTGTAAACTATGAAGAAATATTTTAAAGATATGTTAAAATGTATGTGTATGAGAGCAAATATATGCCACATGTGTGCAGATGCTCAGAGGCCAGAGGAGAGCATCAAATGCTCTGGAGCTAGAGGTCTAAGTAGTTACGAGATACACTACATGGGTTCTGGGAACTGAACTCTAGATCTCTGGAAGAGCAGCAAACATTTATAATCAGGGAGCCATCTCTCCATCCCCTAGAGACCTAGAGATGGTATTTTAAAGCTGGTGGGGCACTGGGGGGCATGTTGTAAAACATATATCCACAGATTGAAAAGCCACTCAAAAGAAAAAAGAAAAAACATGGAGTTTTTTTAAAAGAAGTCAGCCTTTAAAGAATTTCATTTTGCTCACCTTTATAAATAAAAAGCAATCACAGGTTGGGAGGGAGGGAAGGAGAGAGGGGAGGAGGGAGGGAGGGAAGGAAGGAGGGAGGGAGGGAGGGAGGGAGGAAAGGAGGGAGGGAGGGAGGGAGGGAGGGAGGGAGGGAGGGAGGGAGGGAGGGAGGTGGGGAGGGAGGGGCCTGGAAAGGAAAGTGGAGGTGGGGGGGACCTGATCTGGTACTGGGTGAGAGAAAAGGACTGAAGCCCTGAGGGCCAACAGAAAGAATGGAAACAGGCAACCTCAGGAGGTAGGAGGTTGGGGGGACCATCCAGAATGCACCAGAGACCTGGGAGGTGATAGACTCTCAGAACTCAAGGGGAGGGATCTTAGATGAAATGCCCAACAGTAGAGAGAGGGAACTTATAGAGCCCACTTCTAGCATCAAGTGAGGGAGGAGGTCGCCATCCCACAGTCAAATCTCTGACCCATATTTGTTCCTGTCTGAAGGAAGTGCAGGAATGTAAATGGAAAAGAGCCTGAGGAAAAGAAGGTCCAGTGACAGGCCCAAAGTGGAATCCAGCTTAAAGGGAGGTCTAAAGGCCTGACACTATTACTGAGGCTATGGGAGTGCTCACTAAAAGGGACCTATCATGACTGCACTCAGGAAGACAAAACAAGCAGCTTAAATAAGAGTCAGATACAAATATTTGCACCAAACCAATGGACAGAAGTTGCTGACCCCTGTGGTTGAATTAGGGAAAGGCTGGAAGAAGCTGAGGAGTTGGACAACCCTGTAGGAGGACCAGCAGTCTCAATTAATCTGTACCCCCGAGATCTCTCAAATACTGGACCACCAACCAAGCAGCATACAGAAACTGATAGGAGACCCCTAACACATATACAACAGAGGATTGCTGGGTCTGTGTTCATTCAGAGAAGATGCACCTAACCCTCAAGAGACTGGAGACACCAAGGAGTTTAGAGGTCTGATTGGTTTGGGGTGGATGGAGGAGGTGTGGGATGTGGAACAGAGGGTGGTCCTGGGCGGGGCGGAGGGATAAAATCCGGAGTGTTAATTAATTAATTAATTAATTAATTAAACCCATGTAATACCAAACAAATTCCTAACAGAGATCATGCCGAATTTAAAACATTGATCTTAAAATGTGTTTAAGAAAAAGCTCTCAGTGTTGGAAACAAAGAACAAACTGGGTAAGGATCGGTGAGAAACCAACACTTGCATTAGCAACTTCAGAAATCAAGACAATAAATAGAGTCTTCAAAAACAAATTAGAGAGGTGGAGACCCCTGCTGATGAGAGACAAAAGTCAGGAGGTTGATAAAGAAGCCGACCATCTTAGAAACTCACCAGCTCTGGCTTCTTCTATGTCTGCCTAACAAGGCATCTGCCTAACTCCTAGTCTCTAAATATTAAGACTCTATTTCAAAAACAAGCAAAAGTATAAGGAATATCCTGGGTTTGGGGTTATACTTCAATAGCACCAGCTAGCAGGAGATTGGGGGGGATTATTGGAGCTTAAGAGTTTGGGACCAACTGGACAACAAAATAAGGCCCAACTGAATGAAGAAGAAATGGGGAGGAGAAGGAAAAGAGGAAGAGAAAAAGGAAGAAAAAAGAAAAGAAGAAAGAAAAAGCTAATGTCTGCATTTTTTTTGAATTATGGTCAGATTAATATAAAAAGGCAGATTCCAAATGAGAGGATGTGGCAAGTATAAGCTCCAAATTATACTTTGGAATTGGCACCGGAATTGGACAGACACTCAGAAATATTTAAAAATCAAAGCTCAATGCACAGATATTCGAAGAATACAGAGAGAAGAAATACAAAATAAAGTTTATTTTCTTTAAGTGGCTTTTGCTAGGTACTCTGTCAAAACAGTGAGGAAAGTAACTATCTTAGTAAAAAACTAAGATAACCCTTCTTCTTCAGGCCCGTTATCAGCTAAGCTGCAGGCAGCTAAGACAGTACTGGCTTCACTAGCCCTTTTGTCCAGGGATGAAACAAAGACAAGAGGAAATGGTGAAGTTCTGCAATAATGTGGTGTGTTTAGGAAATTAAGCAAGTAAACTAATCTAATGTTGAGAGAGAATGACGAAGAGTAGTTTCATGGAAAGGAAAATTAATATTCTACAAATAAAAGGTTTCTTTTTATTTGCTAACTAAAAAGTACAGTTCATAATCCTTCATGTGAAAAACATTATTTTAAAAAAATGGTGATTTTGTATGATTCCATCAGACAGTTTGATAAAAGACATACAGAGAGAGGACCTTGATTCTCTCTGTATGCATGAGGGGCATGGGTACATAGGTAAAGGCTGGAATCTCTGCCTCTTTGGTCCTGGGGTTACAAGCTCAGGCCATCAGCCCTGTCTGTTAACCTGAGTGCTTCTGATAAAACTCGAGTTCTCATACTCGCATGGCAGTCACACACATTACTGACTCAGCTAACTCCACCCCCACACCTCCCCCCACACACACACACAGGGACCTGGACTCTTTGCAGTCCATCTCTGTGACTCAGAAAAGGCAAAGCCACCCAACGGCCAACTATATGAGCGGACAGTGAGTCTCACCTGCTCTAGCTGACCATTTGAGAGTAGGATTCAATTTAGAGGAACAACAAATTACCCATTAAAAGTTATATATTCCTGCAATCTGAAAGTTGACCACAAAAATAAAGTAGAATAGGAATGTTGTCCCAACCATGTGTTCAAGGGTCCTCCATGCTGACTTCATGGCAGGACAGCTTCCATCCCTGCCACTTAAATGAAAATATGTACATCAGAAATTCTTCATAATCAACAAGTCATTTGTAAAATAATGTCTCTGGGAATTATAATGCTAAGAATCTAATTTGCAAGGGAATTTCATAAGCTGTTTCTCATATATATCAGTCCTCATCCAGAAATTTATGGCTAGCTGATCCTCATCACAGACAAAAGAGAATAAAGGTACAGATGTGAAACATGAGACAGATGAAAATTTTTAAGTAATTCTCATAATAACAACTGATAAACCTTACATGGGATTTGTATGAGAAATTGCAGAATATCCTTTTAAGGAGGTATTTTTTAAAATAAACTGTATTCTATTGTGCTTTGAATTTTCTCATATTTCTGTCAGCCCTCAGATAAGAACCTTCCCATAAAAAGATTACTAAGAATTGTTTAAAGAAATCTCTTATAGGGAAGAAAGTTACTATAAATTAAGTGCTTGGCAAAGTAAATTTTTCATTGTACAATGAGGTGTTTTACCTTAAATTATACACCCACGTTTTAAAGCAAAGATCAGCATTTATGCTTTTAAAACAACTAATGCTTCACAGAAAAAAATACATAATTTCAGAAACCATCCACCCAGGAGTCACATTCTCTTTTGTTTCTTCCTTGTGTCTTCTTAACTACTTGCTAATATTTGCATAAACACAGGACCTTACTTTCAGGCAAGCACACACTCCATCGGTGTTTATACTGCTTCATAGTGGAAAATTCACTGAACAAGAAGCACACCCATGTTTCTGAGGAGCCTGAGTGCTGAACACATATGCATTCTAAGTCAATACCACACAGGCATGCGCTCCAGCATACCTTTACCTGAGGAACAATCTCCTTCTAAGGTGCAGTGGTGGAGTGCTAAAGTGTGCACAGGTATCATGAAGCCTCCTTGTGAATGGCACCTGCCCTGACTGGCTTAAGGAGCAAGAGTGGATCACTGAGGTCCCCAAACTTGTAATATTCTCTGGACTGTAGGTAATTTGTTTTCTTTTGTTTTGTTTTTTACGCAGATATTCAGAGCAGCTAGCTGTCTTGACTAAGAAGTATGACTTCATAGTACAGTCATTTTAGTCTTCACATCAGTAACTATGTCTTCTGGGTCTAATTGTGCTTGTTCAGTAAGCTACCAATATAGGTATATATACAAACTAGCATGACTCTTTGAAGCTTAGAACTGTCCTAATGAGCATGTTGAATTTAATAAAATACTTAATCAATTCTAGGTCCAACCATCACACCAAAGGTCAGCTGCAAGGCACTCAAACAATAAAACTCAAAAAATTTTATTAATTTGCTTGTTATTTATTTACATCCCAAACACTGTCAACCCTCCCAGTCCCCCTTCCCACAGTCCTCTCCACATCCCCCTTCCCCTTCATATCCCCTGTGTATCCCCCAACACTGGTACATTAAGACTCTGCAAGGTTAGGCTATGAACAGACAAAGCAACCCTATGTGCTGAGGGCCTGGTATAGCCCCTATATACTCTTTGATTGGTGGCTTAGTCTCAGAGCTGCCAAAGGTCCAGGTTAGTTGACTCTATTGGTTGTCATGTGGAGTTCCTATCTCCTTTGGGTCCTTCAAACCTTCCCCCAATTTACTCAAGAGTCCCCAACCTCTGTCCAGTGTTTGGCTATGAATATCTCCATCTGTTTCACTCAGCTACTAGGCTCCTATCTACAAGCATAACAAAGTATCATTAATAGTGGAAGGGACTGGTGCTTGCTGCTTGCTGCTTGCTGCTTGCTTATTTGCTGCTTGGCAGAGGGATAGGTCTCAGGATGGGCTGATTATTGGTTGGCCATTCCTCAGTCTCTCCTCCATCTTTGTCCTTGGATTGCTTTTAGACAGGATGAATTTTAGATCAAAAGTTTTGTAGGTAGGTTGCACACGATCTCCACTACAGATCCTGCCTGGCTACAAGAGGTGGCCTCTTCTGGTTTCATGTCCCCACTGTTATGTGTTTTGGCTAAGGATACCCCCATTGATTCCTGGGAACCTCCTCTATCCCAGATCTCTGGGTCTTCCTAGAGATTCCCCCCACCCCATTCCCAATCCCTGGCAGCTGCAGATTTCCATTCTCCTGTCCCTCTGGCCCTTTCTACTGTCTCTCCCCACACCTGATCCTGATCCCCCCATCCCCTTCTCCCACCTAGTTCCCTTCCTCTCTCTGTGAGGAGTCCCCACTTCTAAGTGAGATTTAAGCATCCACACTTGGGCCTTCCTTCTTGTTTAACCTCCTAGGTTTATTGGGTGTATCATGGGTATTATGTACTTTGTGGCTAATATCCACTTATCAGTGAGTATATACCACACATGTCCTTTTGAGTGTGGGTTACTGCTGTGTTCAATCTCAATCTGAGATTTATACTCATCCTTGATCATTCAGTTCTCCAACAAAAGACAAACAACCTTTATTTTTATAATAAGCCTTAATCAGCACTAGAGCTGGGCAGATATCTACCCTTTAAGCTATTAGAATCTACTTCTCCCTCAATAACCTCAAGTTATAACTTGCTATATTCCATCTGAGCTGCTATTAACTCCAATTGGCCAGTCCTCATGTCCATGTTTTGAAGACTTACCTAACCCCATGGTAGCTTCTACCCCATGGCAGGTCCCTCCTTTCTCCACCTTCTTCTTCCCACCTTGTTCTACTCAGACCCCAAGCACAGGAACTCAAACCTCATCCATGTCTCTTCTGCCCAGCTTTGGCTGTCAGCAGCTTTATTTAACTAATAGTTTTAAATTAAGGAGTAAGGTCACATAGTATGTGTATAATCTCTCATCCCTGGGAGTAACCAGGCCTTGGAGGTCCTTATTTAACATTACAATACACAGCAAAAGACCAAACCTCAACACTTCCCCTTTTTAGTCTAATAAAAGGCTTTTTTACTCTCAGATATAAGTAGGATACAATTATAACAATTATGAAAACTATAATGTATGATATACATTTATAATGTCTACTCCATTTACATTTGGCAACTTAGATGAAGTATTCTATTATCTGTCCTATCTTGGTAAGTTCAGAATTTTATATCTAAATCATTTTCTATCCAAACTTGTATTATTAAACTAAAAACATCTTCTTAGACCTATAATATCTTCTTAAATCCTAAACAATTTAAGCTTATAGTAAGATTATGGCTATCTAGTATTCAACATCACCAGAGACCTGAGAAGGAATAAATATTACCTGAGTATGCAAGAAGTGTAGGGATACAGCTCCCAAAATATTATATGACAGATTGCTAGCTTCTTGGGCAGTCCTCAATATTCTTTACAACATTGAATAATCTATCTTCAGCCATTTGGGCCAGAATATCTGATAGATCTTATATGAATCAGGAATTGTGAAAGACTAGGTTACTCTGTCTTGGCAGAGCTTGGCTGTCGACTATTCTACATTCATTTGTCCTTTTTGGACAACATTTAATCTACAGATGAATTTAGAGCTTTTTTTTTTTTTTTTTTTTTTTTTTTTTGTCCAGTGACTGGCTTGCCACACTTGAAGCATCTCCATATGGAGGTTTTGATGCTCATCATCATCTTCGAAGTGGAATTGGGGTAATTTCAGGAGCAGACCTGTCTCATAGTCAAAAGATCTTTCAATAATGAAATAATTTTAAATGCTATATTCTGTGGATCTCTGAGGCTTTGAGGCCATCTACCTATTTATAGCATATCTTAATTGTCAAACATTACTTTTAGTTATGCACTATCTTAATAACATTGAAAACATTTTACTGTAATTAACTAAATTGGGATCTAATACGACCCTATTAGTTTGACTATCTGACTACTAACTTGTATTACCTAATTATTTTAAATAGTTTGTAATAGCAGTCATTAAAAGGACTAAGATGAAACTTTGTATTTTAAAATGAGTTGCATAGGCACAATGCCTATACAAGAGTTGAAAGATACAAATATATTGTAACAAATTAATCTTAAGTTTTGTATCAATATACAAAGAGTTATACCAATGAAAACCTTAAATATGTATCAATATACAAAATTTTGCATCAATATAAGAAAATAGAACTTCAATTCTTCATCAAACTATAAATATCTCTACCAATGTAAGATTATGGCTATAAAATGCTTTTGTTTAAGAGCAAATTCAATAATCCAGCCCTACTACCTAATTTCTTATATTATTTCCATATCCCCTCTTTTTCCTTTTAACCCCTACCCAGTATCCAAGTAAGAAAGGATAGAGAAGAGGAAGGGAAAGACATAAATCCATGAGTCTAAGCTCCCTATTTTGTTTCCTCCCTGTCCAAGACCATAATTATTTGTAATCATCCCCTAAAATGACAACATATCTATGACTCATTAAATGACCAAAGCCATCCACTCCAATTTAAAGGACTAGGATAACAGTCTTCTTACAATTGCTTCCTGCTTAAAGAGGGTAAAGAATTTCTGTTTGGGGACCCAAAAGTAAATTGAAGAAATGGTTGTTAAAAAGTTAACTGGCTTTACTTGTTGTCTAGTCTCTATGTGCTGAGAAAGTTCAAGCTTAGCTGAAGTCCTGACTGGAATAGTCTGAAAGGCTGTATGAACCAAGATTATCTAGGAATAGTAGTCCTTTGTGAAGCTATTATAGAAGGAAGTCTCTGGAAGCAGCAACAGCTTGAGGCAGGATCAATGAGAGAGCTAAAGCAGCAGGTCTCAACATCTCAGCATCCCCAAGGGTGACTCTTTGTCAGGGATGCCCTCTTGGTCTTTCATTTTACAATACATAAACCTTACAAGTAATACATACTTTTATGAAGACATTTGTATGGAATATGAGGTACACAGATCAATTGAAGATGATTTTTTGTTCTTTGTTTGAGCAGGTGAAAGACAACTGTCTTTCTTTAGAAGTTAGTTTGATCGTATAAACAAGCTGCAATGCTATATGAAAGGATCATATGTAGTAAGTCAGGAGAATTCTATAGCCAACAGGATTTATTGGCCATGTAAGCTGAAGTTCTGACTGGAGATGCACATGTCCTTGTCAGTTCCAGAGTTTCAATAGAGTGTCTAGCAAGATACACTACCAGTGTATGTGGTCCTTTAATTTTCTCCTGCATACAGATGGGATCTTCAGCAGGTCTACCTCTATCAAATCCAACCCATACTACTTTGGACAGAGTTAAAATCTTTTCTTCTATCCTGTTAACACTATTATAGAGCCTCCCTCCCAACATAGCATGCCTTTGCTCCAGCAACTTAAAATCAAATTTAAAGAGTAGAGACTGGCCCAATTTAGCAGTCCCTTTTTTATTTAGGTCTGCTCTATTTTGACCTCTCTCATAAAGGATTTATAATACCATCACAACCATAGAACTCATAACCACCTTGATTTTGATAATTGAAAACAATTATTATAATTCATTGAGACAGAATTTCTCTGTGTATCCCAGACTGACTTGGATTTGCTCTGTAGATTAGGCAGGCCTCCAACTCACAAGGATTCTGTCTGTCTATACCTTTATCTCCCAAGTATTGAGATCAAAGGTATTTATTTATTTATTTATTTATTTATTTATTATTTGTGTGCCCTTGAAAACATTTATATCAATTTCCATTTCTTTTTTTTTTATTACATATTTTCCTCAATTACATTTCCAATACTATCCCAAAAGTCCCCCATAGCGCCCCCCACTTCCCTACCCACCCATTCCCATTCTTTTGGCCCTGGCATTCCCCTATATTGGGGCATATAAAGTTTGCAAGTCCAATGGGCCTCTCTTTCCATTGATGGCTGACTAGGCCATCTTTCGATACATATGCAGCTAGAGACAAGAGCTCCGGGGTTCTAGTTAGTACATCATGTTGTTCCAACAATAGGGTTGCAGATCCCTTTAGCTCCTTGGGTACTTTCTCTAGCTTCTCCATTGGGAGCCCTGTGATACATCCAATAGCTGACTGTGAACATCCACTCCTGTGTTTGCTAGGCCCCAGCATCGTCTCACAAGAGACAGCTATATTTGGGTTCTTTCAGCAAAATCTTGCTAGTGTATGCAATGGTGTCAGCGTTTAGAAGTTGATTATGGGATGGATCCCTGGATACGGCAGTCTCTAAATGGTCCATCCTTTCATCACAGCTACGAACTTTGTCTCTGTAACTCCTTCCCTGGGTGTTTTGTTCCCAATTCTGAGAAGGTGCACAGTGTCCACACTTTGGTCTTCATTCTTCTTGAGTTTCATGCGTTTAGCAAATTGTATCTTAAATCTTGGGTATCCTAAGTTTTGGGCTAATATCCACTTATCAGTGAATACATATTGTGTGAGTTCTTTTGTGATTGTGTTACTTCACTCAAGATGATGCCCTCCAGGTCCATCCATTTGGCTAGGAATTTCATAAATTCATTCTTTTTAATAGCTGAGTAGTACTCCATTGTGTAAATGTACCATAATTTCTGTATCCATTCCTCTGTTGAGGGACATCTGGGTTCTTTCCAGCTTCTGGCTATTATAAATAGGGCTGCTATGAACATAGTGGAACATGTGTCCTTTTTACCGGTTGGGACATCTTCTGGATATATGCCCAGGAGAGGTATTGCTGGATCCTCCGGTAGTACTATGTCCAATTTTCTGAGGAACCGCCAGACTGATTTCCAGAGTGGTTGTACAAGCTTGCAATCCCACCAACAATGGAGGAGTGTTCCTCTTTCTCCACATCCTCGCCAGCAACTGCTGTCACCTGAATTTTTGATCTTAGCCATTCTGACTGGTGTGAGGTGGAATCTCAGGGTTGTTTTGATTTGCATTTCCCTGATGATTAAGGATGTTGAACATTTTTTCAGGTGTTTCTCTGCCATTCGGTATTCCTCAGGCGAGAATTCTTTGTTCAGTTCTGAGCCCCATTTTTTAATGGGGTTATTTGACTTTCTGGAGTCCACCTTCTTGAGTTCTTTATATATATTGGATATTAGTCCCTTATCTGATTTAGGATAGGTGAAGATCCTTTCCCAATCTGTTGGTGGTTTTTTTGTCTTGTTGATGGTGTCTTTAGCCTTGCAGAAGCTTTGTAGTTTCATGAGGTCCCACTTGTCAATTCTCGATCTTACAGCACAAGCCATTACTGTTCTATTCAGGAATTTTTCCCCTGTGCCCATATCTTCAAGGCTTTTCCCCACTTTCTCCTCTATAAGTTTCAGTGTCTCTGGTTTTATGTGAAGTTCCTTGATCCACTTAGACTTGACCTTAGTACAAGGAGATAGGAATGGATCGATTCGCATTCTTCTACATGTTAACAACCAGTTGTGCCAGCACCATTTGTTGAAAATGCTGTCTTTCTTCCACTGGATGTTTTTAGCTCCCTTGTCGAAGATCAAGTGACCGTAGGTGTGTGGGTTCATTTCTGGGTCTTCAATTCTATTCCATTGGTCTATTTGTCTGTCACTATACCAGTACCATGCAGTTTTTATCACAATTGCTCTGTAGTAGAGCTTTAGGTCCGGCATGGTGATTCCACCAGAGGTTCTTTTATCCTTGAGAAGAGTTTTTGCTATCCTAGGTTTTTTGTTATTCCAGATGAATTTGCAGATTGCACTTTCTAATTCGTTGAAGAATTGATTTGGAATTTTGATGGGGATTGCATTGAATCTGTAGATTGCTTTTGGCAAGATAGCCATTTTTACAATGTTGATCCTGCCAATCCATGAGCATGGGAGATCTTTCCATCTTCTGAGATCTTCTATAATTTCTTTCTTCAGAGACTTGAAGTTTTTATTATACAGATCTTTCACTTCCTTAGTTAGAGTCACGCCAAGATATTTTATATTATTTGTGACTATTGAGAAGGGTGTTGTTTCCCTAATTTCTTTCTCAGCCTGTTTATTCTTTGTGTAGAGAAAGGCCATTGATTTGTTTGAGTTAATTTTATATCCAGCTACTTCACCGAAGCTGTTTATCAGGCTTAGGAGTTCTCTGGTGGAATTTTTAGGGTCACTTATATATACTATCATATCATCTGCAAAAAGTGATATTTTGACTTCATCTTTTCCAATTTGTATCCCTTTGATCTCCTTTTGTTGTCGAATTGCTCTGGCTAGGACTTCAAGTACAATGTTGAATAGGTATGGAGAAAGTGGACAGCCTTGTCTAGTCCCTGATTTTAGAGGGATTGCTTCAAGCTTCTGACCATTTACTTTGATGTTGGCTACTGGTTTGCTGTAGATTGCTTTTATCATGTTTAGGTATGGGCCTTGAATTCCTGATCTTTCCAAGACTTTTATCATGAATGGGTGTTGGATCTTGTCAAATGCTTTTTCCGCATCTAACGAGATGACCATGTGGTTTTTGTCTTTGAGTTTGTTTATATACTGGATTACGTTGATGGATTTCCGTATATTGAACCATCCCTGCATCCCTGGGATGAAACCTACTTGGTCAGGATGGATGATTGTTTTGATGTGTTCTTGGATTCGGTTAGCAAGAATTTTATTGAGGATTTTTGCATCAATATTCATAAGGGATATTGGTCTGAAGTTTTCTATCTTTGTTGGGTCTTTTTGTGGTTTAGGTATCAGAGTAATTGTGGCTTCATAGAATGAGTTGGGTAGAGTACCTTCTGTTTCTATTTTGTGGAATAGTTTGTGAAGAACTGGGATTAGATCTTCTTTGAAGGTCTGATAGAACTCTGCACTAAACCCATCTGGTCCTGGGCTTTTTTTGGTTGGGAGACTATTAATGACTGCTTCTATTTCTTTGGGGGATATGGGGCTGTTTAGATCATTAACCTGATCTTGATTCAACTTTGGTACCTGGTATCTGTCTAGGAACTTCTCCATTTCATCCAGGTTCTCCAGTTTTGTTGAGTATAGCCTTTGGTAGAAGGATCTGATGGTGTTTTGGATGTCTTCAGGATCTGTTGTTATGTCTCCTTTTTCATTTCTGATTTTGTTAATTAGGATGCTTTCCCTGTGCCCTCTAGTGAGTCTGGCTAAGGGTTTATCTATCTTGTTGATTTTCTCAAAGAACCAGCGCCTTGATTGGTTGATTCTTTGAATAGTTTTTCTTGTTTCCACTTGGTTGATTTCACCCCTGAGTTTGATTATTTCCTGCCGTCTACTCCTCTTGGGTGAATTTGCTTCCTTTTGTTCTAGTGCTTTTAGGTGTGTTGTCAAGCTGCTAATGTGTGCTCTTTCTAGTTTCCTTTTGGAGGCACTCAGAGCTATGAGTTTTCCTCTTAGAAATGCTTTCATTGCGTCCCATAAGTTTGGGTATGTTGTGGCTTCATTTTCATTGAACTCTAAAAAGTCCTTAATTTCTTTCTTTATTCCTTCCTTGACCAAGGTATCATTGAGAAGAGTGTTGTTCAGTTTCCACGTGAAGGTTGGCTTTCTATTATTTATTTTGTTATTGAAGATCAGCCTTAGTCCATGGTGATCTGATAGGATGCATGGGACAATTTCAATGTTTTTGTATCTGTTGAGTCCTGTTTTGTGCCCAATTACGTGGTCAATTTTGGAGAAGGTACCATGAGGTGCTGAGAAGAAGGTGTATCCTTTTGTTTTAGGGTAAAATGTTCTGTAGATATCTGCCAGATCCATTTGATCCATAACTTCTGTTAGTTTCACTGTGTCCCTGTTTAGTTTCTGTTTCCATGATCTGTCCATTGGTGAAAGTGGTGTGTTGAAGTCTCCCACTATTATTGTATGAGGTGCAATGTGTGCTTTGAGATTTACTAAAGTTTCTTTAATGAATGAGGCTGCCTTTGTATTTGGAGCATAGATATTCAGGATTGATAGTTCCTCTTGGAGGATTTTACCTTTGATGAGTATGAAGTGCCCCTCCCTGTCTTTTTTGATGACTTTGGGTTGGAAGTCAATCTTATCTGATATTAGAATGGCTACTCCAGCTTGTTTCTTCAGACCATTTGCTTGGAAAATTGTTTTCCAGCCTTTCATTCTGAGGTAGTGTCTATCTTTTTCTCTGAGATGAGTTTCTTGTAAGCAGCAAAATGTTGGGTCTTGTTTGTGTAGCCAGTTTGTTAGTCTATGTCTTTTTATCGGGGAGTTGAGTCCATTGATATTAAGAGATATTAAGGAAAAGTAATTGTTGTTTCCTGTTATTTTTGTTGTTAAAGTTGGCATTCTGTTCTTGTGGCTGTCTTCTTTTAGGTTTGTTGAGGGATTACCTTCTTGTTGTTTCTAGGGCGTGGTTCCTGTCCTTGTATTGGTTTTTTTCTGTTATTATCCTTTGAAGGGCTGGATTCGTGGAGAGATAATGTGTGAATTTGGCTTTGTCGTGGAATACTTTGGTTTCTCCATCTATGTTAATTGAGAGTTTGGCTGGGTATAGTAGCTTGGGCTGGAATTTGTGTTCTTTTAGTGTCTGTATAACATCTGTCCAGGATCTTCTAGCTTTCATAGTCTCTGGTGAAAAATCTGGTGTAATTCTGATAGGCTTGCCTTTATATGTTACTTGGCCTTTTTCTCTTACTGCTTTTAGTATTCTATCTTTATTTAGTGCATTTGTTGTTCTGATTATTATGTGTCGGGAGGTATTTCTTTTCTGGTCCAGCCTATTTGGAGTTCTGTAGGCTTCTTGTATGTTCATGGGCATCTCTTTCTTTAGATTTGGGAAGTTTTCTTCTATAATTTTGTTGAAGATGTTTGCTGGTCCTTTGAGTTGAAAATCTTCATTCTCATCCACTCCTATTATCCGTAGGTTTGGTCTTCTCATTGTGTCCTGTATTTCCTGGATGTTTTGAGTTAGGATCTTTTCGCATTTTCCATTTTCCTTGATTGTTGTGCCCATGTTCTCTATGGAATCTTCTGCACCTGAGATTCTCTCTTCCATCTCTTGTATTCTGTTGCTGATGCTTGCATCTATGGTTCCAGATTTCTTTCCTAGGGTTTCTATCTCCAGTGTTGCCTCATTTTGGGTTTTCTTTATTGTGTCTACTTCCCTTTTTAGGTCTAGTATGGTTTTGTTCATTTCCATCATCTGATTGGATGTGTTTTCCTGTTTCTCTTTAAGAACTTCTACCAGTTTGGTTGTGTTTTCCTGTTTTTCTTTAAGGACTTGTAACTCTTTAGCCATGTTCTCCTGTAGTTCTTTAAAGTCCTTCTTGATGTCCTCTACCATCATCATGAGATATGCTTTTAAATCCAGGTCTAGTTTTTCAGGTGTGTTGGGGTGCCCTGGACTGGGCGAAGTGGGAGTGCTGGGTCCTGATGATGGTGAGTGGTCTTGGTTTCTGTTAGTAAGATTCTTACCTTTACCTCTCGCCATCTGGTAATCTCTGGAGTTGTTATAGTTGTCTCTGTTCAGAGGTTGTTCTTCTGGGGATTCTGAGTATCCTCTGTCAGCAGACCTGTACAGACTAAGTTCGGCGGAGTCCCGGAGCCAAGATGGCGCTCCCTGCAGGGCAGGTCACTGTTCTCTGGCTGGGAGGGTGTCGGATGTCTGCGGCCCCAAAAGGGTGCTGCCTCAGCGGTTCTGTGGCTCCCGCCTCTCCCAGAAGCTGTCTGCCTCTGTGGTCCTCACTCTGACCTGTACAGACTAAGTTCGGCGGAGTCCCGGAGCCAAGATGGCGCTCACTGCAGGGCAGGTCACTGTCCTCCGACTGGGAGGGTGCCGGATGTCTGCGGCCCCTAAAGGGTGCTGCCTCAGCAGCTCTGTGGCTCCCGCCTGTCCCAGAAGCCGTCTGCCCCCGTGGTCCCCACTCTGACCTGTAGAGACTAAGCTCGGCGGAGTCCCGGAGCCAAGATGGCGTTCCCTGCAGGGCAGGTCACTGTCCTCCGACTGGGAGGGTGCCGGATGTCTGCGGCCCCAAAAGGGTGCTGCCTCAGCGGCTCTGTGGCTCCCGCCTGTCCCAGAAGCTGTCTGCCTCTGTGGTCCTCACTCTAACCTGTAGACTAAGTTCGGCGGAGTCCCGGAGCCAAGATGGCGCTCCCTGCAGGGCAGGTCACTGTCCTCCGACTGGGAGGGTGCCGGATGTCTGCGGCCCCTAAAGGGTGCTGCCTCAGCAGCTCTGTGGCTCCCGCCTGTCCCAGAAGCCGTCTGCCCCCGTGGTCCCCACTCTGACCTGTAGAGACTAAGCTCGGCGGAGTCCCGGAGCCAAGATGGCGTTCCCTGCAGGGCAGGTCACTGTCCTCCGACTGGGAGGGTGCCGGATGTCTGCGGCCCCAAAAGGGTGCTGCCTCAGCGGCTCTGTGGCTCCCGCCTGTCCCAGAAGCTGTCTGCCTCTGTGGTCCTCACTCTAACCTGTAGACTAAGTTCGGCGGAGTCCCGGAGCCAAGATGGCACTCTCTGCAGGGCAGGTCTCTGTCCTCCGGCTGGGAGGGTGCCGGAAGTCTGCGGCCCCAAAAGGGTGCTGCCTCAGCGGCTCTGTCTCAATTTCCATTTCTTTCTCCCTTCCTTGGAGGTTAATATCTTTGATAATTTCAAATGATTAAAAGAATAAAAATCTATTGTTATTTGTTGTGGATGGGCCAGGTAGGTGGGACTTCTGGGTTGAAGAGGTAAGGAAAGGAAGCAGGAGAGAGTTAGATCTTTTTGGACGGGGATAGTGTGAGGACTAGATGTAGCTCCCAGTTTCAATGGTGGATCTGTCAGGATTCGCCACCAGAGGGTTTAGACTTAATAAGGCTTACAAGATTAGGATTTTAGTTGCTGCACCCAGCATTTGAGTTACCATCACTTCTGAACTAAGTTTGTGTTGTGTTTTCCTTCACACAGCGGCCCATCTGGGTTCAAGAGAGAAAGGTACTACGGCAAAGTGTGGGTTTGCCTGATGTGCACCACAAAGGTCGTGAGGGATTTGAACCATGTGGTTGCTGTGGTAGTCACCTGCCGGTGAGAACTTAGCAAGCTGGGTGGAGACGTTTCAGGAGATCCAGTCCATCTCCTCGAGATAATAACAGGTTGGCCATTGCTTGCTAGTGCATGGCCATCCAGGCCGCCAGAACAGAGTTCACAACACTAGCATGGGAACTTGCAGTTCATTTTTTATTATTTCCTGCAACAGTTTTTATTATTACTACTATTATTTATTTATTTATTTATTTATTTATTTATTTATTTATTTATCTATCCATCTATCCATCTATTTATTTATTTATTTATTTATTTATTTATTTATTTATTTATTTATTTATTTATTTATTTATACAAGGTTTTTCTGTAAAGCCTGGGTTGACCTGGCTTTGTTTGGTAGATTAGGCTAGTCTTGAACTCACAAGAAACATATCTCCCAAGTATTGAAATCAAAGGCCTGAATTTATTTATTTATCTATGTACCCTTGAAAATATTTATCTCAGATGACCTCACTTGGGATAGTACTTTCTAGTTCAATCCATTTGCCTGCAAAATTCTTGATGTCCTTGTTTTTAATAGATGAATAGTATTATCCCATTGTATAAATGAACCACATTTTCTGTATCCAATCTTCAGTTGAGGGACATTGGGTAGTTTCCAGTTTCTGAATATTAAGAATAAAACTACTATGAATATAGTAGAGCATGTGTCCTTGTGGTATGGTGGAGCATCTTTTGGGTACATGCCCAGGAATGGTATAGCTGGGTCTTCAGGTAGAACTACTTCCAGTTTTCTGAGAAATCATCAGATTGATTTCCAGAGTTGTTGTACAAGTGTGCAATTCCAACAGCAAAGGAGGGGTATTCCCCCTTCTCCACATCCTCAACAGCATGTGCTGTTACTTGAGCTATTTGATCTTAGCCATTCTGATAAGTGTAAGGTGGAATCTGGGGTCATTTTGATTTATATTTCCCTGGTGACTAAGGACTCTGAACATTTCTTTAAGTTCTTTGTGACCATTCAAGACTCCTCTGCTGAGAATTCTGTTTAGCTCTGTACCCCATTTCTAATTAGGTTATTTGGTTTGTTGGAGTCTAACTTCTTCAGTTTCTTGTATATTTTAGATACTAGCCCTCTATCAGATGTATGGTTAGTGAAAATCTTTTCCCAATCTGTAGGTTGCTGTTTTGTCATATTAACAATGTCCTTTGCCTTACACAGCTTTTCAGTTTCATGAGATCCCATTTATCAATTGTTTATCTTAGAGCCTCAGCCATTGGTGTTTTGTTCAGGAAATTATCTCCTGTACCAGTGTATTCAAGGCTATTTCCCACGTTCTCTTGTAAAAGATTTAGTGTATCTGGTTTTATGTTGAGGTCCTTTATGATGGACTTGACTTTTGTGCAGGGTGAAAAATATTGGATCTATTTGCATTCTTCTACATGCAGATGCCAGTTAGATCAACAACATGTGTTGAAGATGCTTTCCTTTTTCCACTGTATGGTTTTGGCTTCTTTGTTAAAGATCAAGTGTCTATAAGAGTATGGGTTTACTTCTGGGTCTTCAATTCTATTCCACTGATCAACCTGTCTGTTTCTATACCAATATCATGCAGTTTTTATCACTATTGCTTTATATTATAGCTTAAGATCAGGGATGGTGATTCCTCTGGAAGTTATTTTATTGTACAGAATTGTTGTAGCTATCCTGGGTTTTTTTTTTTTTGTTGTTATTTTTTTTGTTTGTTTGTTTTTGTTTTTTTTTGTTTTTTTTTTTTGGTTTTTTTTTGTCTATCCATATGAAGTTGGAATTGCACTTTCAAGGTCTGTAAAGAATTGTGTTGAACACCATTGCATACACTAGCAAGCGTTTGCTGAAAGGACCCTGATATAGCTGTCTCTTGTGAGACTAGGCTGGGGCCTAGCAAACACATAAGTGGATGCTCACAGTCAGCTATTGGATGGATCACAGGGCCCCCAATGGAGGAGCTAGAGAAAGTATCCAAGGAGCTAAAGAGATCTGCAACCCTGTAGGTGCAACAACATTATGAACTAACCAGTACCCCAGAGCTCTTGACTCTAGCTGCATATGTATCAAAAGATGGCCTAGTCGGCCATCACTGGAAAGAGATGCTCACTGGACACACAAACTTTATATGCCCCAGTACAGGGGAACACCAGGACCAAAAAGTGGAAATGGATGGGTAGGGGAGTGGGGGGTGAGGGTATGGGGGACTTTTGGGATAGCATTGGAAATGTAATTGAGGAAAATACGTAATAAAAAATATTAAAAAAAAAAAAAGAATTGTGTTGAATTTGGATAGGAATTTCATTGAACCTGTAGACTGATTTTGGTAAGATGACTTTTACTATGTTAATCCTACTGATCCATGAACATGGGAGATCTTTCTACCTTCTAATATCTTCTTTAATTTCTTTCTCCAGAAACTTGTTCCTGATATACAGATCTCTCACTTGCTTGGTTAGAATTACACAAAGGTATTTTATATTATTTGTGACTATTGTGAAGGGTGTTGTTTTCCTGATTTCTTTTTCAGCCCATTTATCATTTGTATAAAGGAGGGCTACTGATTTCTTTGAGTTAATTTTATATCCAACCACTTTGCTGAAGTTGTTTATCAGCTGTAGGAATTCTCTGGTAGAACTTTGTGAGTAACTTATGTATAGTATCATATCATCTGTAAAAATAGTGATACCTTGACTTCTTCCTTTCCAATTTGTATCCCCTTGATCTCCTTTTGTTGTCTTACTGCCCTGATTAGAACTTTAGTTCTCTATTGAATAGACAGGAAAAGAGTGTGCAGCCTTGTCTTGTCCATGGATTTAGTGGGATTCCTTCAAGTTTCTCTCCATTTAGTTTGATGTTGTTGTTGGTTTGCTGTATATTGCTTTCATTATGATTAGGTACTTACCTTGTATTCCTGATCTCTCAGACTTTTAACATTAAGGGGTGTTGGATTTTGTTGATGGCTCTTTCAGCATCTAGTGAGATGATCATGTGATTATTTTTCTTTCATTGTGTTGATGGATTTTTATATAACGAGCATTCTCTGCATTCCTGGAATGAAACCTACTTGCTCATGGTGAATGTTTTTTGATGTGTTCTTGGTTTGCAAGATTTTATTCAGCATTTTTAGGTCGATGTTCATAAGCAAAATTGGTCTGAAATTCTCTTTCGTTTTTGAGTCTTTATGTAGTTTAGGTATCATGGTAATTGTGACCTCATAGAATGAATTAGGTAGTGATTCTGTTTCTTGTGAAGATCCATTGATGCCACTTCTAGAATATTGGTAAGAATATTTACACTGGACTAGGAGGACAAGAGAGTAGGCTCAGATAAGAATGTTTACATTTGGGCTAATACAAAGCTCAAGGTAAACACAGCAGAGAAAGGTGTAATATTCCTTTTACCTTATCCTGATAAGCCCCTAGAAACAATGACTACAGGACTTTGTTTATTGCCTGTTTGACTACTTTGTTTATTGCCTAGTTTGAATATTTTCTATTTGATCTGACCCTATTTTTTGCAAGGAGCTAGAATAGTATAAAAGCAGAGTGAGAACAAATAAACTTGCTTCAGCCTCAGCACTGCCTGGAGTCATGTTATAATGTTGCCTAATTGTCTTTTCTTGATTTACTCCTTTCTCCCTCCCTGGAGACCCTGTTGACTGACTGAGCTGACTTGGTCAGTTTCTATTTTATTGAGTAGCTTGAGGAATATTGGCAGTAGCTCTTTTTTGAAAGTCCGATAGATTTCTGCACTAAAACCATCTGGTTCTGGACTTTCTTTTGGTTTGGAGACTTTTAATGATTGCTTCTATTTCTTAGGGGTTATAGAACTGTTTAGATAGTTTACCTGATCTTGGTTTAACTTTGGTAAGTGATATCTGTCTAGAAAATCATCTGCCAGGCATGGTGGTACATGCCTTTAATCCCAGCATTTGGGAGGTAGAGGCAGGCAGATTTCTGAGTTCCAGGACAGCCTGGTCTACAAAGTGAGTTCCAGGACAGCCAGGGCTACACAGAGAAACCCTGTCTCGAAAACAAACAAACAAACAAAAAATCATCCATTTCATTTAGATTTTCAAGATTTGTGGAATACAGAATTTTTAAGTAAGACTTGATGATCTTTTGAATTTCTTCAGTTTCTGTTATGTCTCCATTTTCATTTCTGATTTTGTCAATTTGGATATTGTCTCTTTTCCTTTTAGTTAGTTTAGCTAAGGGCTTGTCTATCTTGTTGATGTTCTCAAAGGACTAGCTCTTGGTTTTGTTGATTCTTTTTATTGTTCTTTGTCTTTCTAAATGATTGATTAGAAGTTTGACTCTTTCCTGCCACCTACTCCTCTTGGGGGTGTTTGCTTCTTTCTGTTCTAGAGCTTTCAAGTATGCTGTTAAAATACTAGTATGGTATCTCTTCAACTTCTTTATGAAGGCACTTAGTGCTATGAACTATCCTCTTAGCACTGTTTTCATCTTGTCCCATAAGTTTGGGTACATTGTGCCTTTATTTTCATTGAATTCTAGAAACTCTTTAATTTCTTTCTTTATTTCTTCCCTGACCAAGTGATCATTGAGTAGAGAGTTGTTTTGTTTCCATGAGTATATGGGATTTCTGTTGTTTCTGTTGTTGTGCAAGTTCAGCCTTAATCCAGGATGATCTCATTAGATGCAAGGAGTTTTTTCAATCTTCTTGTCTGCTGAGGCTTGCTTTGTGCCTGATTTTTATGGCCAATTTTGAAGAAGAGTCCATGTGAGGCTGAGAAAAAAGTATATTCATTGAGGGGCAGGGAGAGGGTAAAAGGTTATATATCTGTTAAATCCATTCGGTTCATACCATCTGTTAGTTTCGTTGTTTCTCTGTTTAGTTTCTGTTTTGATGATCTGTCCACTTGTGAGAGTGGGGTGCTAAAATCACCCACTATTATTATGTGGGGTTAAATGTGTGATTTGAGCTTTAGTGATATTTCTTTTACAAATGCCCTTGCATTTAGGGCATAGATGTTCAGAATTGAGACTTCTTGATAGATTTTTCTTTTGATGAGAATGAAGTGTTCTTCCCCATAGCTGTTGATTACATTTGTTAGAAATTCTATTTTATTAGATATTAGAATGGCTGCTGTATCTTGATTTTTGGATCCCTTTGCTTGGAAAACCCTTTGCCATCCCTTTACTCTGAGGTAGTGTCTCTCTTTTTTTTTTCTGAGGTGTGTTTCTTGAATGCAGCAGAATAATGGAGCCTGTTTGCATATTTAATCTATTAGTTTGTGTCTTTTTATTGGTGAATTGGGTCCATTGATGTTGAGAATTATTAATGACCAATGATTGTTAGTTGTGGGAAGCCACATGTGCCGTTGCAGGGTGGCGCTGGCTTCTGCTGGCCACCACGCATACATAGGCAGTAAAGTTCTTTTGCCAAGATGAGGTTTTGAGAATTAACCAATATTAACCAATCAGATGAGAGACAAGTTAACCAATCAGATGAGAGACAAGTTAACCAATCAGATGAGAGACAAGTTAACCAATCAGATGTAGGCATGCAAATGAGATGGTAAGTATAACCCAAGCACAACCAATCCGGGTGTGAGACATGCCTCTCCTAGGCCTATATAAGCAGCACCAGTTCTGGGCTTGAGGTTACTTCGCCTCTGCAATCAAGCTCTCCCAATAAACGTGTGCAGAAGGATCCTGTTGCAGTGGTCGTTCTTGCTGGCAAGTCGGGCGCTTGCAAGAAGTGGTGCTGAAACCCGGGAAAAGAAATATCTTCAGGCACGTGCGAAGACCCCCTGCTACAGGGAGGATTCAGAACTGCATCGCGGGGAAGGAGCGGTTAATAAAGTGTTCCCGTAAAACAGACTGCTGAGAAGGATCCGGCATGGATTCAGAACTCTTCAGCTGGGGAACGGTGGTAATGAAGTGTTTCTGCAAAACAGACTGCTGAGAAGGATCCGACTGCATGGATTCAGAACTCTTCAGCTGAGGAACGGTGGAACTGGTAAGTCTCCCAAATTGATCCCCCGGTTAAAGGGGGATATGTTTTTTAAGAAAAAGGGAAAGGAAAGGAAAGAAAGGAAAGGAAAGAAAGAAAGGAAAGGAAAGAAAGGAAGGAGAGAAGGGAAAGAGAGAAGAGAAGGAAAGAAAGGATTGAGACGATAAGGTTCCCGGCTTTGGGACAAGTTAAGGTTCATGAGTTATGATTTTTTCTCCCATTGACTCTTTGTGGGTAGGTCTGATAGTTTTGGTCTTGTTTGTTCTGATATATGGACTCTGTTACTGTTTGAAACTGTGTGTAGAGGCAGTCAAGACAGGTCAGAAAATCCTTACAGAACAACAAGAGAGTATGTCGGAAGAGGAGAAGGGCTTAAAAAGAAAAAAGAAAAGGAAAGGAGACACAGTGTTATCAGGTGGACAGAAAGGACAAAACAAAAGAGCCGAGGCAGAGGAGGAAGGTGAATTAGCTTCCACGCCCCCTCCCTATGCCTCCTCGGCAGCCGCATATAGACAGACCTTCTGTCCAGAAGTTTGGGGAGAGGTTAGATTCTCCTTGCTGGGATGTCCTATTTTCACCGACCAAGCAGGGCAGAGATATCATGAGCCTCTAGATTTCAAAGTATTCAGGAATTTGGCTGAGTCCGTGCGGACTTACGGCTTAACTGCCTCCTATACTGTGGCTCAAATAGAGGCCTTGAATAGACACTGCATGACGCAGTCCGATTGGGCAGTCTTGGTGAAGGCATGCCTTTCACCTGGGCAGTATTTAGATTGGAAAGCCTTCCTTATTGAATTTGCAAATGAACAGGCAGCAGCTAACTCTGCTGCAGGAAATCCAGCATGGGATAAGGATATGCTGCTTGGTCAAAGTCACTTTGCACAACAACAGACAGGATATCCAGTGCAGGTGTTTGAGCAGGTGAATCAGATTGCCATAAGGGCGTGGAAATCATTGCCCACCGGTGTTGACAGTATTGACGTGGGCGAGAGAGTCTGTTTGTGTTTCCTCAGGATCATCTACAACAGCTGCAGGTCCTGGAGCAGCTGACCAGAGCAATTCAGGGCAGGTGGAGCTGTGAGGACGTGGATGTTCCTGTGGCTGGGGGTGCTCCCGCTAGTGAGAACTGAAGAGCTCTGTGTTCCTGAAACCATGCCGTTGACGCATTCGGGTGTTTCCTCAATTCTTTACATCTAATGCCAGATTTTAAGCCTTAATGGAACTCGAATAGAACCCATCATTGTTGGCAATTTTACCTCTTGGCTTACCTCTGCTTTTTCTTACTTTAAGGAATGGATGGGAGTGATTTTGTTTGGTGCTGCCATATGCTGTGGACTGGTGTTCATGCTCTGGTTGGTATGCAAATTCAGAACTCAACAAAAATGTGACAAGGTGATTATAACTCAGGCACTTTTAGCTATTGAAAACAGTGCCTCCCCTGAAGTTTGGTTATCTATGCTCAAGAATTAGTCGGCATCTGAGTTCTCTGCTCTTGCACCCCACAGATTTATGGATCCATTGCACTGGGATGAGAGAGACTCAACGATCATTGATCAGCCCTTGCACATCGCTGAGATTTCCTCATTGCATGCGATAGGGTGATCATGATTTCCCCACTAATTCATTTTTAAAACTTGGCTGGCCTCTTTTGTAGAGTTCGCCCTAGGTCATTTAGCAGTTACTGTCACACAGCACTGCGGTATCCAGAGACAGGCAACTTTCCTCATGCACAGACCAACCTAAGACACGGGCCCGGTGGCAATAGGGTTACCTTATGACGGGTAAGGCTGTGACATTAGAGGAACGACCTAAAACAGGAGCCACGGCGGATGGACATAATTGCACAGGCCTAGTCCAGCCTCATTTTATTAAAACAAAAAGGGGGAGATGTGGGAAGCCACATGTGCCGTTGCAGGGTGGCGCTGGCTTCTGCTGGCCACCACGCATACATAGGCAGTAAAGTTCTTTTGCCAAGATGAGGTTTTGAGAATTAACCAAAATTAACCAATCAGATGAGAGACAAGTTAACCAATCAGATGAGAGACAAGTTAACCAATCAGATGAGAGACAAGTTAACCAATCAGATGAGAGACAAGTTAACCAATCAGATGTAGGCATGCAAATGAGGTGGTAAGCATCACCCAAGCACAACCAATCCGGGTGTGAGACATGCCTCTCCTAGGCCTATATAAGCAGCACCAGTTCTGGGCTTGGGGTCACTTTGCCTCTGCAATCAAGCTCTCCCAATAAATGTGTGCAGAAGGATCCTGTTGCCGCATCGTTCTTGCTGGTGAGTTGGGCGCGCACAAGAGTTAGTTCCTGTTATTTTGATGTTGGTGGTGATACTGTATGTGTGTGATTCTCTTCTTTTGGTTTTCTTGTAAGATGATTAATTTCTTGTGTTTTCTTGGGCATAGTCATCCTTCTTGTTTTGGAGTTTTTCTTCTAGTATTCTCTGTAGGGCTGGATTAATAGAAAGATAGTGTATAAGTTTGGTTTTGTGATCAAATATCTTGGTTTCTCCCTCTATAGTGCTTGAAAGTTTTGCTGGTATAATAGTCTGAGCTGTCGTTTGTGATCTCGTAGGATCTACATGACATCTTTCCAAGATCTTCAGGGTTTAAGAATATCTATTGAGAAATCAGGTGTAATTCTGATAGGTCTGCCTATATATGTTACTTGGCTTTTTCCCCTTGTGGCTTTTAATATTCATTCTTTGTTCTGTACATTTGGTGTTTTGATTATTATGTGGTTTTCTGTATTTCTTTAAGGGATTTATCTGTTTCTTATGTTAGGGTTTCTGTTTAATTGGGTTTTCCTGTGTTTCTTTAAGAGATTTATTTATATCTTCTTCTATTATCTTCACAATATGGGATTTAAGGTCAGAGTCTTTCTCTTTGGGTGTGTTAGAATATCTAGGGCTTGCTGTAGTTGAAGAGATGGGTTCTAATGGTGCTATATTACACTGGCTTCTGTTGATTATGTTCTTGTACTTGTCTTTTGCCATCTGGTTGTTTCTGGTGTTGGGTGGCCTGGTAGTCCCTGGGAGTAGTAAGCCTCTGAGATTGGTTATCTATATAGCTCTAGGCCTCCCTGGAGCACAAGTGGAGCTCTGGGGTGGGAGTTGGTGTGCTGATCCACATTTGCATGTGTGAGTGAAGGACAATGGAGCTCTGGTCAGGCAGGAAAAAGTTCAAGGCTGCTGGGCTTGCTGGGGTCCTGGTGGTGGGGGAGGGGGATGTTGGGGCATGGTGTCTCACCTGTGTGTCCCAGGTTAGAGCAGGCCTCCTGGGTGGCAAGTGCAGCTGTTGGGTAGGGTATAGGGTACTCATTCATCATTGCAGGTGGAGGTGTGGGCTGACACAAAGATGAAGATCCAATAGCCACTCAAACATTTTAAGTGCTGACTTTAGTGGCTAATACATGTGCTTATAACTCTTTGAAATGTACCTCAAATTAAATGTCCTTATAACAGGTGCATTATTACATCACTGATTATCTGTAAGTATAGATGTCAGAACTACTCAAGCAGTCATTTGGTCTCAAATGGTACCAATGTCAAATAGACTATGTGTTCTCTACTCTTCCTGGATTTCACTTCTTCACAAACTGAACACAGAGTTACATAGCCACATGACATTTCCAGGTACTTACATATCTACTGCCACACACCAGAGTGTTCCAACAGGTGAACTCTCTCTACGTCTAGTGAGCATATTGATAAATGGTTTACTAAGTTATAAAACCCCGTTGTTGCTTCCTGAGCATAAAGCACATGAAGTACTTTAAGAAAAAACACAAAGCAACTTAGAAAAAGCTAAAATTAACAAGAAGGCTGAGGAGGATTACTAGACCTTAAAAATTGAAGACCATCCTGGGCAACAGAACATGAAACCACACGTTTGTCATTCTCTCTCAACATTAGATTAGTTTCCTTGCTCAATTCCCTAAACATACTACATTATTACAGAACTTAGCTGTTTCTTCTTGTCTTTATTTCATCCCTGGACAAAGGGACCAGTAAAGCCAGCACTGCCTTGGCTGCCTGCAGCTTTGCTGATAACGGGCCTTGAGAAAGAAGGGTTATTTTAGTTTATTGGGCTGTAAGTTACTTTCCTTGTTGTTTTGACAGAATATCTGGCAAAAGCCACTTAGAGAAGGTGGGGTTTATTTTTGCTCATGGTTAAAGAGCAATACAGATTTTCATGGTGGCGGTGGGAGTGTGCTGTGGCTGCTCACATGACATCTGCAGTCAGGAAGCAAAGATGTATGTTCAGCTTGCTCTCTTTTTTTTTTTTTTTTTTTTTAAAGATTTATTTATTTATTATATGTAAGTACACTGTAGCTGTCTTCAGACACTCCAGAAGAGGGCGCCAGATCTCGTTGTGGATGGTTGTGAGCCACCATGTGGTTGCTGGGATTTGAACTCTGGACCTTCGGAAGAGCAGTCGGGTGCTCTTACCCACTGAGCCATCTCACCAGCCCCAGCTTGCTCTCTTATTATTATTCATTCTGGGCCCTTAGGCCCTGGGAGGCTACCACCCATGTTGAAGTTTTCTCTCTTCAGCTGAACCTCTTTGAGAACACCCATCTCAAACATCCCCTGAGGTTTGTCTCCCAGGTGATTCTACATTTTGTCAGGCTATCAAAATTAACCATCACACAAGTATGTAACCTGCTACTGGCTGAAGCCTGGGATCTGCTATTCTTGTTTTTTGTTTTTGCTTATCCTTCTTATTCTGTTTCTTTATTCTTTCTAATGACAAAGAATAATTGCTGAAGTTGAGACACTGAATTTATTTCTTCCAGTTGATCTTCCAGGCCTATCATTTTGTCATGTTACAAAATGAGGTTAGTCTGAAGATATGGGTGCTACGGAAAAACAGTTCAGTCTGATGCCTTTGAACTGTTTGTGAATTTACTGGATAAGTATCTCTTCATTCACTTTCAGGCAAAGTTCATGGGTTTGAAATATTGAGAAGTATTTAATTTTCAGATATACTTACTGCTTGCAACTCCTTGCTTATTTTGGAAAACGTAATATTTCACAGAAAAGCACAAAAACTTATGTAAGAAAATAATACCCCATAGTTTAGCTGCACATTTTTCCGTCTGTCCTTCTGCTGACAGGTGTGATTATGCTTAGTATTTTACTCGTAGAAGAAGTGGGGCAAGAACAATGCGTCCAGGTGTCTTACTTATCCCCATGAAAAAATCTAAAGCTCCTATGCTTACTAGATTGGCTAAGAAAAAAGTGTAGATCTTCAATTTTATGAGATATTGACAAATTTCCACACCATTATACTAATTACAACTGCATCAGCAGTTTATAAGTGTGCCCTTCCCCCATCCTTGAGTAGGCTAAACAAACCCCAGATGGTTTTACAACCTGGCTGGAGTCCTGTCCTCACAGCATTTGCAATTCCCTACCAAAGCTTTGAGAACTTGACTGCCTGCTGAACTTGCTTTGCAACTCAATCTAGCTAAAACAAAGGATGGGTCTGTGGGGTTTGCCTATATAAATGCAGAGCTGAAAATTAAACTTTGAACCTTGATCAGAAACCTTTGTCTTGGCTTCATCCTTCTCTCGCCTGACAGTCCTTTTTCATTTCCAGCCTCCCTTTCAGGTATTCCCAGTTCATCCATGGCTGCTGGACAGCTACATCTAAGGAATCATTGTTCCATATTCTTGTCAGCTCTTGGCACCATTGGACTTAAATTTATTGCTGACTTGATGAACCTGACATGATATCATGGCAATGTATTAACTTGCATCTCATAGTTCACTGGTTCAGATGAATCTCTTCACTTGTTTATGTTATAAATAACAAAGAGAAAACTGTAAAAGTAGGATTCAAAGGGAATGAAGTTTCCCAACTCCAAGGAAATGTTACATTTCTTCCTTAGATTCACAAAGCCTGGTATTTGAACATGGAAAAACTAACCCTTGGCTTAGAACATCCATGAATATACTGTGAGACAAAGATGGGTACAAAGCAGCCAGCAAGTCCCAGCTGAGATAAGACAAGAGACACTTATAATGAACATGTAAGTACTTTCAAATACACATTTCAATGGCATCACAGATACATGCTGAGTAACTGTTTCTATATCTACTTCTAAAACCACCCCACTTAGAAACTCTGTAGATACCTCTAAAGTCCATAAATGCCTTTAAAGAAACAGAGAAGGTCAAAAAGTGGCTAGCAAGGTGAAGCACAATTTCATGAATTGATGGACACAATTTCCCAGCCAGCCCTGAACTATAAATACTCACCAAATGCAAAATAGATATCTGAAAAAAGATATATAACCTGGTACACATTTCTTTAGACTTAGTCACAGAAGCTCTATTCTGTAGTAGAAATGCTTTAAAGTTCACCTTCTAATATATTCCAACTTTTAGAGTCACAATATGTCAAAATTATGACAAAGAGATATTAAGCATTTTCATTTAGAAGAGCTGTGGACATCCCCTGACCCTAGCTCCCTGACTGTTTCCATCATAGAAAGACATCACTAGGCCTGTGGTGGAGGTTACACAAAGAACATATGCTTAGCATGTTCAGCCCTGAGCTCCATTTGAATCTCAAAGTGGGTGGGGGATATTGCCAGCAAACACAGCACAGTTGTGGAGTAGGGATCATCTTATAGATGCTAATTCTGCTTATTAGCAGGACAGATGCTAGACACAGAAGTTGCCATAATCAGGGTACAATTTAGCTTAAAGAGAAGGATTTATGAAACCAAAATAGTCAGTGTGTATGTGTGTTTTCATCCAAGTATCAGACTAATGGATTCAACAATGTATTATATTTCTAGACTCTCTTACATAAATATTTTGTGGAGACATTTGGGCTTGGGCTATACAATAGTAGATGGCTTTTGTTAAATCCAATCAAGAATACGACTCCAGCATGTACTCAATCCATATGCAGGCAAGAAACTCACATACAATTTTTTAACTTAACATTTTTAATTTTAAAGATGAGATGGGTCCAGGGAACAAAGCACTGAGAAGACACGTGGTGAAGAAAGCTCTGTACTCTTTCAGAAGACCCAAGTGTGGTTCCCACCACCTGTACCAGGAGCTTACAACCACTGGTAACTCTGTACTCAGGGAGATTTTCTGACCCACACATAAATGGCATACACAGAAACACACACACTCACACACACATAGTCACATAAGTAAACATGTCTTTTTGAAAAAGAATATTGCTTCATATTCAGCCCTTGGCTCTATGCAACATTATATTTATATTTCACATCAATCCATCCCACCCTACATTGGCTTTTTTCCCCTCCTTCACTCTATTTTACTTTTTTACTATGGTAACATACTGTTAAATTTGCCATTTTAACTATTCGAAGTATGTGTTTCAGAAGCATTAATTACATTTACATTTTTACATTATTTACATTATTCAGCTACCATCACAGCAATGTATAAGCCTTCCATCTCCTTGTGTTGTAGTTTGAATCTAGGATGCCCTTAGTGGGCTCATACATTCAAACTCTTGGTCCCAGCGAGGGATAGGTCTTAAAGTGGGGCCTAGTTGGAGGAAGTGGGTTGCTGGGGTAGACCTCACTTCCTGTCGTTTCTGCTTCCTCAGCTGCACATCAAATGTGACCAGCCATCTCACTTAATGTTCCTGGCACCCCCTTCCCCATCATGATAGCTTGCATCCCCTCAAACTACCAAGATAAACCCTTCTTTCCATAAATGGCTTCTTGCCATGTCACAACAATAAGAAAAGTAACGGATACAGAAGAAAAGTAATACAGCCCAACTGAAAGGTGTAAATGTTGAAAACAAGTTCCCAGTCCTGTCTTCAGAACCCCTATCTGCCTGTTCTAATATCTTATGTAAATGGAATCATACAACACTTCTGTGCCGAGCTCATTTCACTTAACATGCAGCATATATCAGAACTCCATCCTATTTTGCAATCTTCTGTAGTGTGCAGAT
Organism: Mus caroli; assembly: GCF_978045245.1. Lineage (NCBI taxonomy): Eukaryota > Metazoa > Chordata > Mammalia > Rodentia > Muridae > Mus > Mus caroli. The sequence continues at coordinate 54,413,857 of NW_028227265.1, forward strand.
AGTACATTTTTCTGACTCTTCATGACAGCCTTCTGTTGATGCCTGCTGCCTTGTCGCCACCTGCTGGCTATTATGGGTAATACTACGGTGAATTACATTGCTGTACAAGTATTCATTTGACTCTCTGCTTTCAATTTCTTCCAGTTTCTATATTGGCATGAAATGAGTAGGCCATGTGGGAGTTGTGGCTTTAACTCTTTTGAACAGCCTACAGGCTTTCCAAAGAGTTGTACAGATGTACTATATGTATGCCAGAAAGGAGTAAGGAACTGGCCTGTGTCTCAAGAAGCTAGACTTTGTCATCTTTAATCTTGTCACATTGTCCCCTGACTCTGATAAACACCTCACAAAATGGCCCCACTTCAACACTTGGCTTTGTGATTTTTTTTCTTTTTCTGTTTCACAACCATGTGTAATTAAGTACATATTTCTCCATTTAGTTCCCTGGCCCACATTATTTCCATTTTCCGTAGCAGGCCTGTGGGAAACATCATTTTGCTTGAGTGGAAGGAAACCATGTTCAGAGCCTATTATTAGTTGCCCTCCATGTACGCCGGGAATTACTTTCCGCTCCCCAGAGCTGGTCGACCTACTGGACTGTGGTTGTCCTTTCCAGTCTTTTCCTCCTCTAACGAGTTCTCCCATGTCATTTCCAGGAGCGACTGAAGGCTGCTGGTCCTGCTTCTGGGAGAGGAATTGTCTTGTTCATTGCCATGGTTTTGCTTTGCCCATAGGAAGAATTTGTGCTGAGTCAACCTTTTAAATGCATTTCAATAGTTGATAGGAACCTAAATTACATGTGACTACAATGAATGGTACCTCGGATGGCATTTTGTAAAATTTCACGGAATACTGAATACTTTTAGTTCATTATAATCCTTCTTACATATAGTCAGACAGCTGTGCCCATAAAGCACAGCGCCCCATGAAAAGACACATTCTCTTCTCATTGCTCACCTACTTAGCCCACAATGACCCTGTTACTACTGAATGGCTAGTAGGGCCAGCCTTAGAGAGGTACATGTGACATACTATCTCTAGTGCAAATTGTAAAGGGTGTCAAAATGTGATAATTGTGATAAATAGTATCTTAGTGCAAATATTTTAAGTATAAAAACCAGTGCAAAAATATCTGTGACAAACAACACATCAGATTTTTAAATAAAGATGGTATTTGTCCTACTGACTTTTCCTGTTTTGTCTGGCCCCATTATGGCTCAGCACAGCACTGATGGGTAGAAAGGTGTCCATCATAACAAAATAAAAACAGAATCAGTGTCACATGTCTGTGGCTGCATAATTCTACTTTTTCAAATCTCTTGACTATGAGAACCACAGAACCCTGGGAAAACAGCAACAACAAACATTTGTTCTATGTGCCCTCCATCCTTTTGGCAAATGCTCTCATGGTGCCTCCTAATCTTTTAGGGCCTTCCACTTGGGCATCTTAGCTGGATCTCTTAGCCCCTACCCAAAATAGTGCAACTATGCGTGTTCCTATCCTTTGTGGAGTCTCAACACAAAAAAGAATCTAATCCAGGGAGAGGAAAGCTTAATGTCAAACTTAATTTTATTTAATATCAGCATATTCTGATATTTCATCTATTGAAGCTATGATATTTCATGTATCAAGACATATAGATTCTTCATAGCTGTTGGCTGCTAATGTGGTGTTTTCAGGAACAAACAGAAAATGTCAAAAAACCAGTTTCAAGATGCCACATATTGCCTATTGATGATATAGTGTCATAGCATAGCATGATATCCATGTTTAGAGTGGTACTGGAGCAAGCAATCCTACATACATCCAATCACGCACAGCACCTAGCCCTTGATAAACTACTTAATTGCTGGCTATCTATCTACCATCATGCTCTATGTACTCTTCCTTTAAAAACAAAAAGTGTCATTGTCAAGCAATGATGGTGCACACCTTTAATCCTAGCACTCCAAGACCTACACAGAGAAACCCTGTCTCTAATAATAACAGCAATAATAATAAATAAATTAAATAAACAAATTTTTAAAAGTGAGACCATTGGCATAGCTCATCAGGTAAAGGCTTTTTGCCACCAAGCCTGATAACCTAAGTTCAGTCCCTGGAACCCATATGGTAGAAGGATAAAACTGATTTCCTGAAGCTGTCTTCCAACCTCCACATATTCACCATGTTCCAACATATTCACCATGTTGCCCACTTTTCCCACACACACAAAATAAACAAATAAATGAATGTTTAAAAAAAGAAAGAAAACTGTGTTGTAGTGACAGCCTCAGACACCTTATATTCTTTCATCTCTTGATTACTTCATTTTCTCTGTGATTTTTATCTTGTGTTGTTTTGCACATCATTTCCCATAAGCACACAGAATCCACCTCTAATGTTCCCACTAGGAGGGGCACATCAAGACATTGACCAATTGAGGACTGTAAAGGCAGAAGGCAGAAACTCCTTACCAATCAGGTCTGCCTTACATTGGATCTATAATCTTGACAAACGAAGCAAAAGGGAAGAATCTGCTGCATGGAAGGCAAGAAGACTAGCAACATTTGCCATAAATCTGTATCAGATATGAAGAACATTTAGCAACATAGATTGAAGAATAAACACTAAAGAGTATCTGTCTAAACACCGGGATAATCACGGACAAAGGGGCAGGGAGCAATAGAGAAGGCAAAGGCTGACTTAGCTAAAAGTTGAATTCAATTTTAGCTCTGTGGTACTTAAGTCACTTATAGGTCCCTTTTCATTATGCTGTGTCAAAGTAATCAATGAATCTGCTAGGGCTGACATAAAGGCAGTTGAGGAAATTTTGTAAAGCTTAAGAAAGCTGTGAAGACATTCCCAGAACAAGTCTTCAATCTGGATAAAACCTGTTCTAGAAACAGATGTCTAAAAGATTTTCATCTAAAAGCCCATGTCAGTGTTACCGGGAAATTGGCTATCTTTCTTTGTGAATTTGTTCTCATTAATCAAAGAATTTAGAAACAAAGTTGGAAGAGAACTCAAAGACAATTTTATTGGAATTTGAGGAAAAAATAACAACTGGACGGTACGTTGTATGTGTTGGAAGTTGCTAGGAGGGAAATGGAGACGAGGAAAGAAAAGGAGTCACACCTTTACAACAGCAAGCAGGTTCAGTTGTGGGGTTCAGCAAGCAGCCCTGTGGCGGACAAGCCAGGAGTGCGCTTCAGAGAAAAAGAGAAAGCAGAACGCGTGCACAAGCTTTGGCCAAACTCTCAAAAAAATTAACAGAAAAAAAGGAGGAAAAGCTATGATTTTTTTTCTGAGTAACTCAGGAGAGTGAGCAGAGCACTGTGCTATATGGTGGAAGCTCTGAGAGTAACTGCACTGAGGAAGGGGATTCTGAGAAAGATACTATTCCACTCCAAAGATAATCAGCCCTGCCCTCTCCTTAGCGTGTGTCTCAGATTTAGGGGTGAGGCAGTGAATTCCTGGCCAGGTGACTGACAGGTCCAGAAAGAATGCTCTAAGAACCAAGTGTCAGGAACAACCTGTGAACCCCACTCCTAGTGGTCGCTTTCTGCCAACCAGACCCCACTTTTTTATTCTTCTTTCTTTTATTGAAAATAGATTTTTCACACAATATATTCTGGTTATGGTTTCCCTTCCCCTAACTCCTTCAAGATTCCCACATCTCCACTTCCATCAGAATCAACACCCTTTCTGCCTCTCATTTAGAAAGCAAACATTGCATCTAAAGAATAATAAGAAAATAAACTAAAACAAAAAACAAACCATCCAGAATAAAATAAAACAAACAAATAGAAGAACAAAGTCAAAGAAAAAGCACAAAATATACCTGTAGACACATACTCATATACACAGGAATTACCATGAACATTAGTCTATTGGGGTGAAGGCTCTAGGTGAAGGCAACATGACTTCTCCATCATCATCGAGTTTTGTGGGTGTTGTCTTCAGCAATGTGGCTTTACCAGCACTGTGTGGTGAGGAGCCAATAGCCTTGGCAGTTGGCTGGGTTTCTTGAAGGCTCCCACGGGACCCCTATGACCAACACTCTATTAGGCTTCCCTACGACCTCTCAAATGCCCCTTGGTTTTAGTTATCCTTCCCCATAGTCCCTCTGTCACCCTGCTCTTCCCTCTCCCTTGCCATTTGATCCTCCCATTCCAGTACCCTCCACATACCTCATCCATCCATAACTATTTCCTCTTCCTAGAGCTATTAATCCCTCTTCCTTAGTCCTTTACTCTCTATACCTAACCTTGGTGGCTCTACAAATTGTTCTATTGCTTGCTTATCAATGACTTAACAGCTAATATCCACTTATAAGTGAATATATATCATATTTGTCTTTCTGGGTCTGGGTTACTTTACTCAGTATGATTATTTTCTTAGCTACATCCATTTAACTGAGAATTTTATGATTTTAATTTTTAATGGCTGAGCACACATTGTAGAAATGGACCACATTTTCTTTATCCATTCATCAGTTGAGGAACATCTATGTCATTCCCAGTTTCTGGCTATTATGAATAGAGAATCAATAAGCATGGTTGAGGACATGTCTCTGTGGTAAAATGAAGTGTCCTTTGAGTATATGCCCAAGAGTGGATGGAACATGAGGTAGATCAATCCCCATCTTCTTGAGGGACTTCCATGCTGATTTTCATAGTGATCGTACAAGTTTTCAGTCTCCCCAGCAGTGGGCCTGTGAACCTGTTGTGACCAAACTCCTGGGATCCTGGGTGTGTTAGAGTGCCTGGGAGTAGAGCTTCCTCTGGGTGTAGTGAAACTGGCTGCAGAGTTCATTCCCAAGTTCGGCTGAGGGCACGGGCTTGGACCAAAAGGAACTCATACCACTGGTTGGGCAGAGTTCCTGGGTGCCTGGGTCCTGTTGGTACCAGTAACTTCAGGTGTTGGGGCAGATGTTGTGTCCTCCTCACCTCTGATACTATGATCCTAGGCATGTTAGAGTGTTTGGGAGTGGAGTTTCCTCTGGGTGATGTGGTTGGAGCAGATGTTGTGTCCTAAAATTCTCTTTTTACCTTATCCTCTTAAATCTGTAAGCACCCCACTACCTCATGGTAGAATGTTCAGCCTTAATGGATGGAGTATTGACAATAGCAGCTGAGGATAAAGTTGGGTTCCTTAGAAACTGACATCTGTCCCTATAGTTTAGAAGTTTATAATTTCTCTTAAGACTTCACTATTTTTTGTATGCTCTGGATTAAACTTCAATTTTATTTATACAGAGAAGTAATGGACTTAATATTTTTATATGTATTGAACTCAAACCATCTTACAAGAAAAACACCTAAATAATGTGCTATCGTTATCCAGGTAACAGAACAAGTTAACAGGTTAACTGAGTTCTTCTGCATCTTCATGGAGAGGATTATCTACCAAAGTAGTATTGTAATGGGGACTCATTCTTCTAAGTTTGTGCCTGGCACAGAGGAGGCATTTCATTCTTTTTGATAAAAGGATGCTGGGGCAGAGAGTAGTGAATTGTGAGAATGGTAGGAGTTTGTAAATAGTCTTTGCATGTTAGAGTGGAGAAACCTAGTCTTTATGATTAAATCAGACTTTTCCTTGACACACAGGTCACACTTGGATCCTATTGAAAGAAGAGAATGAAGCATCTGTGTCTGAGGGCACAGAGCTGATAATAAACCAGGATATGACATTAAAAGCTCTGTCATCCCACTGCGTTATTACAAAGGACAATGGACTTTGGGTGTATGGTGGTTTGGATCTTGAATATTTTCTACTGGCACATATGTTAAGTTTGGTCACCAGCGTAGCCTCATAGGAAGATGGTGGAACCTTTAATAGGTGTATCGCAATGCAAGAACTTTCCGTTCCTGAAGGTGTGGCTTGATGAGAACTGTGGACTGCAATTCCTGTTCCTCATTTGTTCCTGGCTATGAAATAAATGGGTTTGCTTCACCACATGCCCTGCACTGATGGTCAGCATACCCCAGCGCACAAGCATGGGGCCAACTGATCATAGACCTGAACCTCAAAAACTCTGAGTCAAAATAAACCTTCCTTCATCAGCTGCTTGGGTCGGTTAGCTTCTTACAGGGATGGAGTGCTAGTTAGCACAGGGACTTGAGTGAAGCAGCTTGAAGGTCAGCCAGCCTTTATGGCACTTGGCTATTCTCTCCTTTTTGATGACATGTCTACTCTCCAGAGCCAGTTGCTAATTGAGAGACTCCTCTGAATCCCAGAATGAAGCAAATCATGAGATATATAGGATGACTGGATTTGAGTGTCCAGATGGGAAAACCTTGGTGGAGAGTCAGTCTCTGCCCATGGACATCACAGTGCCCATACTCCTGCTAGCCTCTGGCTCATTTATTCTGAATGGTTTGTCCTTCCATACAAGTGGAATTAGTTACTAAAAGTTTTCAATCTTATTTTAGTAGGTGAAATACGCAACACTGTATTGTTTTGGTAATATTTTCTTCCTCTTAGGGTAGATATAGTAGACACTGGAAATTGAAAGAAGCCTGTGAATAGATGTGAGAAGCACTGGGACAGTGAATCAGGTGGCAGAATGTCTGTAAGCTTCTTGGAGACACAGATGGCTGATGTAAACTGTTGTGGCAGGGAGTTTCTGCCAGACATCTCATGGACTTTATTACTAAATGTAGGCTCACTAAACTTTTAAAAGCATACTGTGTATGAAAAATACTGAATGAAAAATCTTATTTTTTACCTTTCTGCTTACAAATGGTTTAACATTTCAGTTTTGCTGTTAGCTTTATCTTTTATAACTATTTTGATGAATCATTAGGAAAAGTGAGGGTTAGAATATTTGGTGGCTCCTGCCGATAAGTTCATTTGAACTCTTTTTTTTTTTAAGTCAGAAATAGCATCAAGGACAGTTAAGAAACATAAAATTAGTGCAAAAGTCTGGAATAAAATGAGAAAATGCTGTGCAAAGAGCTGAGGTCTGAATGAAAGAGCATGAAAGTTGAGCCAGGTGCTCAACGCAGTACTAATTCCTAACAGTTGAATTTTTATACTGTAGGAAACAACCATCATGAGGGAATGAGTGTATCTTCAAACTGTATGTAGCACAGTGTAGTAAAACCAAAAAACAACACAACTTTGCAGGTGGAATCAGGGATTTTATGGAACATTAAAACTATTTCAGCATTAGAGGTCTCAGCTATAGAAATTTGTAATTGAATATAAGCTGTCTTACTTTTTCATATGTAACCTTATGTTTATAGTTTATATGTATCTTCAAATGACATCAGGTTTTATCTTTGTACAGTAAAAAGTACATGGGTGTTGTGGTAAATCTCCAACCCAAATATACCCCAGCAATGAAAACACGACTCAATCAATATGAATATATGCTGTGCACCTATACTGGGCAGATCTATGGCTACACTACCGTCTTCCACATCTATGAAACCCTTTAGAACTTGCAGTTTCTTCAGGCCACATGCTTCTGCTCCACTTTCCTTCTTCTTTTCTTCCTCTGCATCCTTTCTCTCTGAAACGTCCTTCTTCTCCCTACATTCCGCTCCACCTTCCCCTTTTTCTGCCCAACCATCACCTTTCTTCCCACCTTTATTTTACAAATTAAGATGGGAAGAAGGTTTACAGGAAATCAGCTGAGTGCTGACTCATTCTTGTTCACAACCTCCCACAGGAGGACAGAATTGACATCAAATGTACACATCAAATATACCATCCACAACACACGGGAGGTATAACTGCATTAACACAGTGGTGGTTTGAATGAAAATGGCTCCCAGTCCCATAGGGGTGGCACTTTTAAGAAGTGTGGACTTGTTGGAGGAAGTGTGTCACTGGGTGGGGATGGGCTTTGAGATGCTCAAGCCAGGCCCAGTGTCACTTTCTCTTCCTGTTGCCTGTTGATCCAGATGTAGAGCTCCCAGGTACCTCTCCAATACCATGTCTGCCTACATGCTACCATGCTTTCTGCCATGAAAAGCCAGTCTGTCTTAGTTTGGGTTTTATTGCTGTGAACAGATAGCATGACCACAACTCTTCTCCCCCCTCTCCCGCCCCCACCCCCACCCCAGACAGGGTTTCTTTGTGTAGCCCTGGCTGTCCTGGAACTCACTCTGTAGACCAGGCTGGCCTTGAACTCATAAATCCGCCTGCCTCTGCCTCCGGAGTGCTGGGATTAAAGGCATGTGTCACCACTGCCCGGCTGACCACAACTCTTACAAAGGAAACATTTAATTGGAGCTGGCTTACAGTTTTAGAGGTTTAGTCTATTATAATCACAGAGGGAAACATGGTGCTATGGAGGCTATTTTTATTCAGACTACCACACCACCCCAATTAAATGTTTCCTTAGAAGAGTTGCTGTGGTCAAGGTATTTCTTCACAGCAATAGAAATCCTAAGACAAACACCTTAATTTCATTTAACAATTATATTAATTATTATACATAGTTATAGAATGCATTATAGTATGTTACCAAATCTATACAACATGTATTGATAAAATTAAGTATTGACAATGTATAGCTTTTTAAACTTAAAATATTGAGTAACAAGTAGAAGTTGTGTATATTTATGAGATTCAGTATTGTATTCAATAGTGTATACAGAGTACTGATTCAGACAGAGTAATATTTCTATATCCTCACTATTTGTGTTTGTAGCTTTGGGCTCCTCTCATTTAATTATTTATAAAAGATGTAGTGGATTAATGTCACTTAAGTACCTTAGTGAGTTGAAGAACACCACCCGCTCCCCCACCACTTATTGTTGTTTGTGCTTTGAACTCACTACCCTGTCTCTTCCCAGTCTTCATCTTTCCACACATCATAGGTTCTAGTAGGTACTACTTACACTGTTAATGTTGTATGCTGGAGAACACACAGGACTTGCCTTTGTGTCTGACTTATCACTCAATGTAATGTTCTCTAGTTTCATCCACTTTGCAGCAAATAGTAGGTTTTCATTCAGTTTAATGGTCAAATAATAGTCTATTATGTAAATACCATTTTTAATTTCTGTGCTTATGTGATGATGGGTAGCGTTCTCAATTCCATATTTAGCTATTGTGAGTAGTGGCCATCCAGTTGAAGAGCTTTACTTTAAAGATGAAAAATTAAGCTTCAGGTGACAATTGATGTGCTGAAGTGAAAACAAGTGACAAGCCACATAGCTGGTCCTCAACCCTGGTCCACGGAGAGTCTCAACAATAGCTGTAATGGAGATTCCTTTTGTTTTTCAATAGCATATAGAATTTCAGAAAGGGAGACAGAAAAAAGAGAGAATATGGGTGGATTATGCTAAAACCTTAGGAAAAGAGTATTTGGTGGAATAAAGGCAAAATATAACCCAGTCATCAATTAACTAATCTTCATTGATCTGAGAGTAATAGGAGCCAGGACCAGTAAAGAGGACTGAGTCAGGTGTGAGCATACTTTTGGGAGTTTTAGAGAGGTAGTGAACAGAGACTTGAATAGAACCTCAACTTGACCTAAATGTTAAAGAAATGTATGATTCAATTTTGAAGTTTTGGGTTTTTTGTTTTTTGGGTTTTTTTAATCTTTCCTAGCAGAGGTACTTTTGCAAGCTCATATCTTCTCATTATTTATTTTACTTTACTCCAGCTTTGTTTATCTGGAATACTAGGCAGATATTCAGATCATGAGGAAGGGAGGCAGACAGGGAGTGATGGAGGCAAGTAAAAGAGAAAGGAAGAGAGAAAGTAGCTGAAAAAATTACCCTTGACCAGTCAAATAAATTTGATAATTTAAATGCTGGGACCCAGTGTTCTTAAGACTCAGCCTCATTCCTCAGCTTGGTCCTCAGAGGATGTATTTAGGGGAGGAAAGTTGACTCAGTAGTTAGAAAAAGTGGCTGTACTCTCAGAGGACCCAGGTTTGAGTCCTGTCATCCATATGGTTGCTTACAATTGTCTGTAACTCTACTCCCAGGGGATCTGATTCCAACTTCTGGCCTCTTTGGGCACTAGGCACATACATGATGCACATATATACATGCATACAAAACACTTATTCATTAATTTTATTTTATAAAATATATTTTTATAGATTTGTGATTTTATCAGATCTTATAATATTTAAAAATATTTAAAGATATATTTAAACAGATATATTTAATAAATTCTTCTTATGTAAGCTAAACTTGCTACTAAATATTTGAAGCAGACATTTTAGACAATATTCTGGCATCTTACATAGTATAGAAAAACCCTAGAATGTGAGATAGAAGGCAGGAATCTATGGCTGATCTATGTACTATGTACTTTGTACTATGTACTATGTACTATGTACTGCGTTTGGCACATACAATACTGAAAAACTAGAATTGCCAGAAGAGTTAAAATTAGGAAGATGCATATGTACTGGATTTCCAGATTCTCTTGCAAAGTTAGACAATCCATTGATTTGGGGCCAGCGTCCTTCTTGGCAACAGGCTGGGACAGACTGGTAACTCTATTATAGGGAGAAGACAAGTTGTTTTCACTACTTACCATCTCAAACCAACTCAAAAAAGACTAAATATGTTTGCATTCCTCACCCTTCCACTCCCCACGTATACTTATTTTATTGAATAGTAACGTTAAATAAGATAAAAGTTTTGGAGATGCAAGACTGAGAACATCACATATTCAAAGAAATTATTCGTGAAATTATAAGCTATTCTTATATTTGGTGTTTCCCATTCATTTTATCTGCCTGAACTCATATACTTGTAAGTCTAGAGTGATGACTGCCTGAACTCATATACTTGTAAGTCTAGAGTGATGACCTGGTAGAATGGAAAAAAGGCAGGGCTTACTTATCTATGAGTGGCCAGAGGCCCATGAAATTTACCTGTGGCAGGGAATAAATGAACAATGAAACTCCTCGTTAATGCTCAGTCTAAAGTTGTTGCCAACTTTAATGATGCTCCGTTATTATCAGTATTAGTGAATATAAGCTATAGGTAGTAGTATTAGATAAAGAGTATTTGGACATCAAGAAAACAAATAACCTAATTTAAAAGCGGGGTACAGATGTACACAGGAATGCTCAAAGACAAAACTCAAATGGCTGAGAAACAATGCAAATCAAAACTACTTTGAGGGTCTGGGCTGGGGTGCTGAGCAGACCTTGGGCACAAACTCTGCAGCCAGCCCCACAACACCCAGAGGCAGCTCCACTCCCAGGCACTCCAATGTGCCCAGGATCAGAGGATCAGAGGGGAGAAGGACACGACATCTGTCCCCAACACTGGTAGTAACCAGGGAAGGTGGGATGCAGGCATGCAGGAACTCTGCCCAACCAGGGGCACAGGTTACTTCCAGTCTATCTGGGCTGGAGTCCTGAGCAGACCTTGGACACAAACTCCACAGCCAGCCCCACAACACCCAGAGGCAGCTCCACTCCCAGGCACTCTAACATGCCTAGTATCAAAAGATCCCAGGATCCCAGGAGCTTGGTCACACCAGGATCTCAAGGTCCCAAAGGCAGCTTGACTCCCAGGAGCTTGGACATACCCAGGAGCTCAAGATCGCAGGATCCCAGATCACAGGATCACAGAGACAGCTGAACTCTGAGGAGTCCTGACACAACCAGGATCACAGGAAGGACAGGCTCCAGTCAGACACAGCCAGGGCAGATAGCACTGGAGATAAGCAGATGGTGGGAGGCAAGCATAAGAACATAAGCAACAGAAACCAAGGTTACTAGGCATCATCAGAACCCAATTCTCCCACCACAACAATATCCCATCCAGCAGGATTCAGTTATTCGTGGGTGCGAGGGGGACCACAAACCTGGAAGGAAGAAAAAGAAGAATAGGAGACCAGGAAGGGTACCTATCGAGGTCTCGTTTATTATGCTGAGGTGCCTTCTTTTTAAAGCATACATCTCGGGGAATATGGGAGAGGTCGAGGGAGAATTATACAAAGAACAAAGAAGTGGGCATCTGCTGACATGGGGGCCGAAGTCAGGCGCCAGGCAGCGGGCACTCTGCATCTTATCTCTGGAACATCGATCCTCCTTGACAGCCTTGGGTGTCAGGCTGGGCTCAGGCGTAACTCATGTCCTTGGATGTCATGGGAACTCAGGAAGAGATAGGGAAGAGAGGGGTGATAACCAGCTCTTAGCACGAGGCCATTTGGCCTGTTAGGGAGATTGTGAAGGGCTCACTTTCTCACGGGATGGTCTCTGACACAGCAAGTCCAGGATACCCCAACATACCAGAAAAGCAAGACTCAGATCTAAAATCACTTCTCATAATGGTGATAGAGGACTTTAAGAAGGATATAAATAACCCCCTAAAAGAAATACAAGAGAGCACAACTAGAAGCCCTTAAAGAGGAAACACAAAAATCCCTTAAAGAATTACAAGAAAACACAATCAAACAGGCAAAGTAAATGAACAAAAACATCCAAGATCTAAAAACAGAGATAGAAACAATAAAGAAACCACAAAGGAAGACAACCCTGGAGTTAGAAAACCTAGGAAAGAGATCAGGAGTCATAGATGCAAGCATCACCAACAGAATACAAGAGATATAAGAGAGAATCTTAGGTGCAGAAGATACCACAGAAAACATTGACACAACAGTCAAAGAAAACACAAAAAGCAAAAAGCTCCTAACCCAAAACATCCAGGAAATTCAAGATACAATGAGAAGATCAAACCTAAGGAAAATAGGTATAGAAGAGAGTGAACATCTAACAACAAAAATAACAAAGAGTGATAATCACTTTTCCTTAATATCTCTGAACATCGATGGACTATTGAGTCCCCAATAAAAAGACATAGACTAACAGACTGGATATGTAAACAGGACTCAGCATTTTGCTACATACAGTAAACACACCTCAGTGACAAAGACAGACACTACCTCAGAATACAAGGGTGAAAAACAATTTTCCAAGCAAATGGTCCCAAGCAAAACACTGAGTAGCCATTCTAATATTGAATAAAATCTACTTTCAACCTAAAGTTATCAAAAAAGATAAGGAAGGACACTTCATACTCATCAAAGGAAAAATCTACCATGATGAACTCTCAATTCTAAACTTCTATGCTCCAAATGCAAGGGCACCCACACTCATAAAAGAAACTTTACTAAAGCTCAAAGCACACATCGCACCCCACACAATAATACTCGGAGACTTCAACACCCACTCTCAGCAATGGACAAATTATGGAAACAGAAACTAAACAGAGACACAATGAAACTAACAGAATTTATGAACCAAGTGGATCTAATAGACATTTATAGAACATTTCATCCTAAAACAAAAGAATATACCTTCTTCTCAGCACCTCATGGTACCTTCTCCAAAACTGACCATGAAACAGGCCTCAACAGATACAAGAAGACTGAAATAATCCCATGCATCCTATCAGACCACCACGGACTAAGGCTGGTCTTAAATACCAACAAAAACGATGGAAAGCACACTAACACATGGAAGCTGAACAACGCTCTACTCAATGATAACTTTGACAAGGAAGAAATAAAGAAAGCAATTAAAGGCTTTTTAGAATTTAATGAAAATGAAGACACATCATACCAAAATTTATGGAACACAATGAAAGCAGTGCTTACCACAAAGGGTGATTTCAGGATTTTCCGTTGTTCCTGGCATTACTGGCAACACCCATCTTACCTCATTCCTTTCATACCAGCTGGTGGTCTGTATTTTGAAGAACTCCTGGGACTGTTTCACTACAAAGTAAGTGAGGTGCCCGCTTCCACACAGACAGCAGAGAATGAGAAAGTTGGCCAGAATGTGGAGGAATCTTGTCAGGTGGATATGCCCCTCTTTGTTACTCTCTTGTTCATCCACTACAGCCTCCTTAGCAAGCAAAAAGGAGAGGTGAATAGCACAAGGCCAGGACCTAAGGCTGTTGTTTCTATATTTCTATAAATAATTCATAAACTTCTATAAGCATACATATTCTGCTGATAAGAGAGAGAGAGAAATAGAGAATTTTAAGTAATTAGTGTCTGCTGCCCCTGAGAGATTTATTAAACATTGTTTAGCACAGGTATAATATCCTTTGAACTTTATAGGTCCTTGGACTTAGTGATTAAGATTTATCTATGATGAAAATGTGGCAATGTTTTTAACAACTCCGAGTTAAATTAGTGCAAACACTGGAGAGAGAATTGGGGAATGGGGACTAATGAATAATTTTATGAGGTGTCAAAAGTAGCTGACAAAAAATAGTCATATTAATTAATACCAACTGGCTTCTCAAAATATACCCAGAACCCCTCTTGGGATATGTGATTGCTGGGTCACATCACACAGGCTTGTGTTGCATTTGGAGTGAGTTCTATATCTCTGAGCATTCTGGACTGTGAAGAGCCCTCAGATGGAGCAGCAATCTCACTTCATAAAAATCGTACCAAGCTTGGGTGACCTCCATCCTGTACTTTCTGGAGAGTTGTCACCTCCCAACACTGTGTGATATAACACATTGATGTCTCTTGAGATGGGAGGAGTGGGATTTTCTATGTTAAGATGTTAAACTAAGTATAAGTTCAAACATATAAATAAAGGTAACTGAAACTCTTCAGGGAAAGTTAATCATTATCTTTTCTTTTCAATAACTTCTCTAACTAACTGAAAAGATATTGTTTCTACATGGAAGTTGAAGATGGTAGAAAAGCACCACTGGTAATCCATTCATCCTGAAACTTCCACAGTCATAATCTGCTATAGATTTTTGAAATATGAAAGTTTAACCAGGACAATTAGTGACCAAGGAGAAACTGGCTCAGCCAGGTGCACAATGATCAGAGCAGGAGGAAAGGCAGTAAAAAAAATCTGTTCATTTTTATTTTTCATGTGTGTATGTGGGGGTATGCATGTGCGTGTGCATTTTGGTACACACGTGTGTTTGCAACATGCATATGAATATATCTTCATGTGGAAGCAAGCATATATCTCCTCAATGCCTTAATCAATAGGGAAACACTGAAAGGCTTTTGTTTGAGAACAAAGCACAAATGCCAACTCTCAAACTTCTCCACTTCTATTCAACTTATTATTAAATAATATTATTTATTGGCTACAGCCATAATGTAAGAATTGGAAATAAAAAGTATTCAAATTGGAAAGGAAAATTAAGATTAGCATGTTTGGGTATGTCATGCTATAGACTAGCAGCCAATGACTTATAGTCATTGGCTTATAGTCCCCAAAATTAAAAAGACATAATAATAAATTCAGTAATTTTCTGGATACAAAATCAACATAAAAAATCAGCTGCAATTTATGCTTATAACTGCCTATCATGAAACTCAGGAAACAATGTAACTTATATAGAATGAAAAGAATGAAATACTTTAAAGATGAAGAAACTGAGACAGATAGCTGACCTCAAATAACAAAACTATGAAAATGATAAAGTTAATATACAAATACTGATCAGTCTCAAGAAATTCACTCTCTGCTTTCAGTGTAATGGCTCATGGCTAGAACCACAATTGCTACGGACTGTAAACATTGCAAGTTTGAACTGTGTGAGATATTTTAACCCTTAGTTTCTGAGATACATTTATCTGGGCTCCAAACAAAAGAGACAAAAAGTTGACACACCTGCAGTCCAAAAACTCAAGAGGTAAGGAAAGAAGATAATTGTGAGCACAAGATCATGATGGATTCAAAGTTATCCTAGGCTTTGAAAGTGAGAGCCTGTCAGAGAGACACATAGAGAGCAACAGAAGACAGACAGACAGACAGACAGACAGACAGACACAGAAGCAAAGAGTAGATTCACTGAAAATTCAATTTTGTTAATTTAATGTACTGTGGATTCAAACTAAAAAAAAATCTTAAAATCAAATGTAACTACATAACTTTTTGTATAGGACAAAAATTACAATCTATGTTTTCATTTATTTTAATAGCATTTTACAAAAGTCATCTCTATGTATTATAGAAAGTTAAAAAATACAAATTGTCAAAATTAACTCAGCTATATTTCCAGAACAAGAACATACAACTCTTGTTGCAATTTTTAGCATCTATGAGAATGCTATATGAGAACATTTTTCTTAAAATTCTCTTTGAACAAATAAAAAATATTCTACTGAAAGATCTGTTAGCCATATTTTCTGTCTCTATTAGCAAGAAAGTAAACTAGATTGCCAAGAAGATGCCTGAGAAAGAGACCAGGTGAGCAAAAGAAGAGCCTTGAACTCCTGGGAGATGCAGAGTCATTTCAGAATCCCTTTCTTTCTTCTGAGCATCCATGATGCTGCATAGCAACAGACCTGGACGTTGTCAGTCCAAACAGGCTAGAAGGAAATGTTCAAACTTTGTTCTTAACCAAAATGCAAATGTTTTACAAATGCTTCAGAAGAGGAAGCAAACCAGAGAGTGGGTGAGAGTGCAAAATGTCTGAAATAGAAAAGGAAACTGTTCATTCCACAACTACTCTTTAAATTACATCAAACTCAGTCTCTCTGTGCCCAGCTCTCTTGTTTTCTGTCCTCTAAGCATTTTGCCTGTATCACTACATTTTACAGTTAGTTAAATGGCTTTGTAAGACTGAATTATTATGCTTCCTTTCACACTTAAGAGAGTAAGGCACAAAAAGACAAAAAACCAAAAACAAAAACAAGCCCAGAATCACATAACTAGTTGATAAAGAAATCAGGAAACAGGGGGTATATTTCGCCTGAACGCTTTCTCTTGCTACACTTAAATTTCAATCTCCCTGGTTAACCAGAAAAAACGGCAGAAGGAAACAGAAGCACCAGAACACAAGCACACCTCTTCAAATAGAGTGAACAACTTCAAAGTATAAAACACGTGTGTTGGGTCATCTATAGGATGGGAGGTGGGAAGATCAAGAGGAGATAAGGGAGGGCAAACTGTGATAGGAATATACTATATGAAAAAAATATTTTCAATAAAATAAATAAATGTTTAGTCCAAGAATAATAAACATGTTTTAAAGATATTTAGTGTCAGGGGACATTTAAAACAAAAGTTGAAAGACAAATTCTGTAACGCTCTACAGTATTGTTGCAGCAGACAACTGTTAAAATAATTTATTAGAATTGAAATCTGACATAAAAAGATGATGTTACTTTGTTTCAAAACTTGTGTCCTTTCATTTAATGAAAACTAATAAGCTCCTTAAGAATGAATTCTTTTTTTTTCAATTTTTTTCTTTTTTTTATTTTTATTTTTTTTTAATTTTTAATATTTTTATTACATATTTTCCTCAGTTACATTTCCAATGCTATCCCAAAAGTCCCCCATAGCGTCCCCCACTTCCCTACCCACCCATTCCCATTCTTTTGACCCTGGCATTCCCCTATATTGGGGCATATAAAGTTTGCAAGTCCAATGGGCCTCTCTTTCCAGTGATGGCCGACTAGGCCATCTTTCGATACATATGCAGCTAGAGACAAGAGCTCCAGGGTTCTGGTTAGTACATCATGTTGTTCCAACAATAGGGTTGCAGATCCCTTTAGCTCCTTGGGTACTTTCTCTAGCTTCTCCATTGGGAGCCCTGTGATACATCCAATAGCTGACTGTGAACATCCACTCCTGTGTTTGCTAGGCCCCGGCATCGTCTCACAAGAGACAGCTATATTTGGGTCCTTTCAGCAAAATCTTGCTAGTGTATGCAATGGTGTCAGCGTTTAGAAGCTGATTATGGGATGGATCCCTGGATACGGCAGTCTCTAAATGGTCCATCCTTTCATCACAGCTCCAAACTTTGTCTCTATAACTCCTTCCCTGGGTGTTTTGTTCCCAATTCTAAGAAGGGGCACAGTGTCCACACTTTGGTCTTCATTCTTCTTGAGTTTCATGCGTTTAGCAAATTGTATCTTATATCTTGGGTATCCTAAGTTTTGGGCAAATATCCACTTATCAGTGAATACATATTGTGTGAGTTCTTTTGTGATTGTGTTACTTCACTCAAGATGATGCCCTCCAGGTCCATCCATTTGGCTAGGAATTTCATAAATTCATTCTTTTTAATAGCTGAGTAGTGCTCCATTGTGTAAATGTACCATAATTTCTGTATCCATTCCTCTGTTGAGGGACATCTGGGTTCTTTCCAGCTTCTGGCTATTATAAATAGGGCTGCTATGAACATAGTGGAGCATGTGTCCTTTTTACCGGTTGGGACATCTTCTGGATATATGCCCAGGAGAGGTATTACTGGATCCTCCGGTAGTACTATGTCCAATTTTCTGAGGAACCGCCAGACTGATTTCCAGAGTGGTTGTACAAGCTTGCAATCCCACCAACAATGGAGGAGTGTTCCTCTTTCTCCACATCCTTGCCAGCATCTGCTGTCACCTGAATTTTTGATCTTAGCCATTCTGACTGGTGTGAGGTGGAATCTCAGGGTTGTTTTGATTTGCATTTCCCTGATGATTAAGGATGTTGAACATTTTTTCAGGTGCTTCTCTGCCATTCGGTATTCCTCAGGTGAGAATTCTTTGTTCAGTTCTGAGCCCCATTTTTTAATGGGGTTATTTGACTTTCTGGAGTCCACCTTCTTGAGTTCTTTATATATATTGGATATTAGTCCCTTATCTGATTTAGGATAGGTGAAGATCCTTTCCCAATCTGTTGGTGGTTTTTTTGTCTTATTGATGGTGTCTTTAGCCTTGCAGAAGCTTTGCAGTTTCATGAGGTCCCACTTGTCAATTCTCGATCTTACAGCACAAGCCATTGCTGTTCTATTCAAGAATTTTTCCCCTGTGCCCATATCTTCAAGGCTTTTCCCCACTTTCTCCTCTATAAGTTTCAGTGTCTCTGGTTTTATGTGAAGTTCCTTGATCCACTTAGACTTGACCTTAGTACAAGGAGATAGGAATGGATCGATTCGCATTCTTCTACATGTTAACAACCAGTTGTGCCAGCACCATTTGTTGAAAATGCTGTCTTTCTTCCACTGGATGTTTTTAGCTCCCTTGTCGAAGATCAAGTGACCATAGGTGTGTGGGTTCATTTCTGGGTCTTCAATTCTATTCCATTGGTCTATTTGTCTGTCACTATACCAGTACCATGCAGTTTTTATCACAATTGCTCTGTAGTAGAGCTTTAGGTCCGGCATGGTGATTCCACCAGAGGTTCTTTTATCCTTGAGAAGAGTTTTTGCTATCCTAGGTTTTTTGTTATTCCAGATGAATTTGCAGATTGCACTTTCTAATTCGTTGAAGAATTGATTTGGAATTTTGATGGGGATTGCATTGAATCTGTAGATTGCTTTTGGCAAGATAGCCATTTTTACAATGTTGATCCTGCCAATCCATGAGCATGGGAGATCTTTCCATCTTCTGAGATCTTCTATAATTTCTTTCTTCAGAGACTTGAAGTTTTTATTATACAGATCTTTCACTTCCTTAGTTAGAGTCACGCCAAGATATTTTATATTATTTGTGACTATTGAGAAGGGTGTTGTTTCCCTAATTTCTTTCTCAGCCTGTTTATTCTTTGTGTAGAGAAAGGCCATTGATTTGTTTGAGTTAATTTTATATCCAGCTACTTCACCGAAGCTGTTTATCAGGCTTAGGAGTTCTCTGGTGGAATTTTTAGGGTCACTTATATATACTATCATATCATCTGCAAAAAGTGATATTTTGACTTCATCTTTTCCAATTTGTATCCCTTTGATCTCCTTTTGTTGTCGAATTGCTCTGGCTAGGACTTCAAGTACAATGTTGAATAGGTATGGAGAAAGTGGACAGCCTTGTCTAGTCCCTGATTTTAGAGGGATTGCTTCAAGCTTCTGACCATTTACTTTGATGTTGGCTACTGGTTTGCTGTAGATTGCTTTTATCATGTTTAGGTATGGGCCTTGAATTCCTGATCTTTCCAAGACTTTTATCATGAATGGGTGTTGGATCTTGTCAAATGCTTTTTCCGCATCTAACGAGATGACCATGTGGTTTTTGTCTTTGAGTTTGTTTATATACTGGATTACATTGATGGATTTCCGTATATTGAACCATCCCTGCATCCCTGGGATGAAACCTACTTGGTCAGGATGGATGATTGTTTTCATGTGTTCTTGGATTCGGTAAGCAAGAACTTTATTGAGGATTTTTGCATCAATAATTCATAAGGGATATTGGTCTGAAGTTTTCTATCTTTGTTGGGTCTTTTTGTGGTTTAGGTATCAGAGTAATTGTGGCTTCATAGAATGAGTTGGGTAGAGTACATTCTGTTTCTATTTTGTGGAATAGTTTGTGAAGAACTGGGATTAGATCTTCTTTGAAGGTCTGATAGAACTCTGCACTAAACCCATCTGGTCCTGGGCTTTTTTTGGTTGGGAGACTATTAATGACTGCTTCTATTTCTTTGGGGGATATAGGGCTGTTTAGATCATTAACCTGATCTTGATTCAACTTTGGTACCTGGTATCTGTCTAGGAACTTCTCCATTTCATTCAGGTTCTCCAGTTTTGTTGAGTATAGCCTTTGGTAGAAGGATCTGATGGTGTTTTGGATGTCTTCAGGATCTGTTGTTATGTCTCCTTTTTCATTTCTGATTTTGTTAATTAGGATTCTTTCCCTGTGCCCTCTAGTGAGTCTGGCTAAGGGTTTATCTATCTTGTTGATTTTCTCAAAGAACCAGCTCCTTGATTGGTTGATTCTTTGAATAGTTCTTCTTGTTTCCACTTGGTTGATTTCACCCCTGAGTTTGATTATTTCCTGCCGTCTACTCCTCTTGGGTGAATTTGCTTCCTTTTGTTCTAGTGCTTTTAGGTATGTTGTCAAGCTGCTAATGTGTGCTCTCTCTAGTTTCCTTTTGGAGGCACTCAGAGCTATGAGTTTTCCTCTTAGAAATGCTTTCATTGTGTCCCATAAGTTTGGGTATGTTGTGGCTTCATTTTCATTGAACTCTAAAAAGTCCTTAATTTCTTTCTTTATTCCTTCCTTGACCAAAGTATCATTGAGAAGAGTGTTGTTCAGTTTCCACGTGAAGGTTGGCTTTCTATTATTTATTTTGTTATTGAAGATCAGCCTTAGTCCATGGTGATCTGATAGGATGCATGGGACAATTTCAATATTCTTGTATCTGTTGAGGCCTGTTTTGTGACCAAGTATGTGGTCAATTTTGGAGAAGGTACCATGAGGTGCTGAGAAGAAGGTATATCCTTTTGTTTTAGGATAGAATGTTCTGTAGATATCTGCCAGATCCATTTGATTCATAATTTCTGTTAGTTTCTCTGTGTCCCTGTTTAGTTTCTGTTTCCATGATCTGTCCATTGGTGAAAGTGGTGTGTTGAAGTCTCCCACTATTATTGTATGAGGTACAATGTGTGCTTTGAGATTTACTAAAGTTTCTTTAATGAATGTGGCTGCCTTTGTATTTGGAGCATAGATATTCAGGATTGATAGTTCCTCTTGGAGGATTTTACCTTTGATGAGTATGAAGTGTCCCTCCCTGTCTTTTTTAATGACTTTGGGTTGGAAGTCTATCTTATCAGATATTAGAATGGCTACTCCAGCTTGTTTCTTCCTACCATTTGCTTCGAAAATTGTTTTCCAGCCTTTCATTCTGAGGTAGTGTCTATCTTTTTCTCTGAGATGAGTTTCCTGTAAGCAGCAAAATGTTGGGTCTTTTTGTGTAGCCAGTTTGTTAGTCTATGTCTTTTTATCGGGGAGTTGAGTCCATTGATATTAAGAGATATTAAGGAAAAGTAATTGTTGTTTCCTGTTATTTTTGTTGTTAAAGTTGGCATTCTGTTCTTGTGGCTGTCTTCTTTTAGGTTTGTTGAGGCACCCCCAGAGAGCTGGAGAGCTAGCACTGTCCCTTACAGGCTAAGCAATGGGAGAGCTAACTGGGGCAGTGCTGAAGAGCTCACCCTGGTTGGGAGGGTACAGGAGAGTTGGTGGACTGACCAACTCAGCTATTACCCAAGCCCACCCCAGCATCTATTCCATCTATGAACTTCTAGAACTTATTAAAGGGCCAGTCCTGCAGATCCAAAGGTACAGGAGCTCCATGTCACAGGGCAACAACAGGATAGCTGAGAGGAGGCCTGAAAAGGATCCAGTATTAATAGTGTATCCGAAGCCTGAGGCCTGAAACCAGACCAATGACTCATTGTCATGAACATTTGCAAAAAAAGATGTGTGAACAAAACAATATACTCTGTGGCACACTACAGCTTCCATGATGAGATGGATTTTTAGGTTTTTTTGAGGGGAAGGGTGGAGGTTGCAAGGGCAGAGGGCAGATGAGGTGGGGATGATGGGGAAAGATAGGGAGATGAGTGAGATTGGGGTGCATGATGTGAAACTCACAAAGAATCATTGTGTTTTTTTAAAGGAATGCCACAATGTGTCTTTGAAATCCGTTGTAAACCATTTGGCATACTAATCCAACTGCTTTTCTGATTTTCATGATGTCTGGCCCTTACCAACCCTTTACCTGGCACATTAACTGTACTGCTAGCTCTGAAGAAAAGACTGTTAGGTTTCAGTTTGCTTGAGCGAACTGTCATGCTGTAGCATGCTCTCTTACACACACATACACAACACTCACACACACACACACACACACCCCTCACATTCCTCTCATTTACACTGTTGCCAGGCTGCCTGCTTCCCATGCCAGCTGCTCTTCCCACTTGTTCCACCAAAACGTAATGTAAAGGCTCCATCTGATGCCCAAAAGAGATATCACTGAGATATGAGGGAATCTCTGAGGATAGTTTTACTCTTGACTGAGGCAGAGGGTGTTGAACGGGCCCAGAGATTAAGTAGCAAGCAGATGTTATTTCAGTTCAGCCATGAAAACAGCAACACTTGAGCATCTCTCAAAAGGCAGAGAAATAAGGATCCAGAGGGACTTTCCCTTTGGGCTAAAAGTACAGAATCCTAAAACCCCTGCTGAGAACAGAAAGAATTTGGTGATGAAAGTTTGAATGTCTTCTGAAAAAGTCACCCATTTCCTAACAAGAATTCTTCCCCTAGTTGCTCTGTTTTGGTCTCCAAACAGTAGTTGAGGTTTTATAAGATCATTTTAGGTATATTTCTCATATATAAGTTAATTCAAGATTTTAAGCATACAGAGTTTCTTGAAGGCGACAATGTGAACTTTTTTTTTTCTGGAGCTTGAGAAATAGTTCATCAGTAGAGCACTGGATGTTCTTGCAGAAGACCCAGTTCTATTCCCAGCACCCATATTGTGTCTCACAACCATTTTTAACTCCAATTCCAGGGAACTTGAAGCCCTCCACTGGCCTCCACAGTTACCAAGCACACACACAGTACACAGACATACATGCCAGCAAATTATATAAAATAAAAATTAAAGAATAAAAATTTAATTTCTTTCTACAAAAAAAAATCCATAAGTTACTCAGAATAAAGCAGATTTGAGAAACCTTAACAATTAGACTATGGAATTAAAATATAGGTTGAAGCATTTAGACAATGTGTTTAGTTTCTATATGATTGTCTCTCCCTGCATTTCCAATGTTGCAATCATTGTCACTTTCAGGACTCATGCCAGGGAAACAGAAATCATTGCCTCCTTCCAGAGCTCCAGTCACTTGGCTATTACTATCCTCTGCACTTCTCTGAACCAAGATGAAATTCCAGGCAACTGAAAAGGAACACACAGTGTTGGAAGTCACCTGTTCACCACACAACCATTGGCCTTGTCATCTGGCTGTCTTGTATGCCTCTTCTACAGATGACTCCTTTAGAGCAAGAATTATTGGTCATAGAGTGAGAAGAAGGTCACGTCTCTGAGGCCCAAGCATTCAGCAGGAAGAATGGATCCTATGAAATGATCTCTGCCTCTTGGTTAATGTTGGGGAAGTCCTCATTATCCTTGGCTCACGTGTTCATGAACTTTGCCCAACATTATCTCTTTTTGGATGGAAAGCAACATCTTGTCCCAATAAGGTAACATTCTAATAAAGAGAGCCAATGCCTCACTTTTAACTAATCTTTAACTTTGCCACAATGATAACAGAACCCTTTCTGTCTCTTACATGTGGACTTGAGGCAGGGTAAGCAAGGGGGTTACAACCCTCAACACATGCAGGCAACCTTTTACTGTGGTGCATGGTTACTGTGCAGCAGAGGAAGCTAGCTCTCTGCCATCTCATGGTAAGGATGCCACGTTTCCAGGGCATCCTGAGTGTGGGACTTAGGATCTAATGTACTTATCACTGCTTTTTCATAGTTTGGCATCTCCACTTCAGCACACATCAAGAAGGAGAACTCCAGTTCTGGTCTCTTCCCATAGCCTCATACTTTCAGGTTACTTAACCTCCCTTGGATCTCAGACTCCTTATATTTAATATCAAGATAATAATAGGACCTATTTCTCAGGGCTAGTGAAAGGATTTAAGGACATCAATTGTGTATGATGCCCAGAAACAAACTGTTATATCAGAGTAAGCACAGGGCTTACAGACAAGAATTTGGAAAGCAACTGACCCCTTGTTTGAGTGTCAAGTTGACAAGAGGCCCGTTGTACTGGCTGGTTTTGTGTGTCAACTTGACACAAGTTGGAGTTATCCCAGAGAAAGGAACCTCTCTTGAGGAAATGCCTCTATGAGATCCAAATGTAAAGCATTTCCTCAATTAGTGACCAAGTGACCATTGTGGATAGTGCCATCCTTGGGCTGGTAGTCCTAGGTTCTCTAAGAAAGCAAGCTGAGCAAGCCAGGGGAAGCAAGCCAAGCAGCATTCCTCCATGGCTTCTGCATCAGCTCCTGGTTCCTGACCTGCTTGACTTTCTTTGGTGATGAATAGCAATGTGGAAGTGTAAGCTGAGTAAACCCTTTCCTTCCCAGCTTTCTTCTTGGTCATGATGTTTTGTGCAGCAATAAAAACCCTAACAAAAATTAACAGTTTTCATGTGGTATGAGGTCATAGAATTTAGCATTTTATATGTGTTTTCTCTCAGCTAGTCTTTACAATGTTCTAAGAAAAAAAGCATTTGCTTCCTCATCCAAACACATGGGGAAAGTAAGTTTGGAAAGGGAAGTAACTTTCTCAAGGTAAAGACTAAGAAATAGACAAATCAAACTGAACCCATGTGCAACGTCTCCATGGACTCACAGTGCTATGTTTGTACGTGGGCCTGGTTCTTCTCTAGGAGCCATGATTTACTTCAGAAACCAGAGTCCTTTTTCTTCCAAATGTTGTTCCCTTTTTTTCTGCCTCTTTGGTCAGTTCCTGAGGTGACTCTACTTGCTCATCTCCCTATCAGGCCACCCTCTTAAATCTAACAAATCTCTCCTGAATATTCAGCAACTAAATCAGGTTTTTCTCCTCTAAGGCCTGAAAGCCTACATTATAAGGGTAATGTCTAAAATTCCTACTGCCAGTAAATCACTCTCAAAGACTTGGAAGCCATTATTTTATCTTCTTCCTTTATCACTGGGATGTAGACGGGCTCAGGGCTCAATAGTCAAAAGAAAAACATTTTTAGCTTTGCCATGATATATTACTGTTTCAGGATCTTATTGCTTTTGTATTGGTACAATTTTATTTGGATTCTAATATGACTTTGGGGAACTGTGAACCCTGTAAAGCATATTTATGCCACTGCAATAAAAGAATTGAGAAAGCTAGGAAGGGAGCAGAAAGGAACAAAACATCAAAAGATGCCTGGAGTTTTACCATGAACACTCTATCTGCATCTTGGAGGGAATTGGTCCAGAGCCTATTTTCTAAAGCACATAGATAAGAACTGAAAGCAAAAATAAAATTTCAGCTGAGAATAAGACTGTGAGGTGTTTCTTTACATTTTTTTCTGTTCTAGGCGGATGACATGTAAGTTCCAGAAAACAATCTTTTCCAAGTTCAAGTATACCTCTTTAAAGCAACTTTAGATTTTTATTCAGCGACAAAACGAAGAGCATAATTTATCTTTTGGGAACATTTTTTTATTTTAATTTCATCAAATATTTTATACCTTGTTTCTCACTATTCTGTCTAACTATTATTCTCTAAAGTTTTCTGTTTTGGTTGGTTGGTTGGTTGGTTGGTTGGTTGGTTGGTTGGTTGGTTGGTTGGTTTTGGGGGTTTTGTTTTGTTTTTGTTTTTTTAGACAGGGTCTCACTATGAAGCTCTGACTCTCCTGGAACTCCTCTGTAGACCAGGCTGGCCTTGAATTCATGAACTCATAGAGATTCACCTGCTTCTGCCTCTGCCTCCCAAGTGCATGGTTCAAAGGCATGCACTACCACACCCAATATACTGCAAAGTTTTATAGAAGAGGTTTATGGATTTTAACTCTTCATATTAACCTTAAACCTTTAATAAAACAATTGTGCACAGAATGTGTGTTTATCAACATGATGAAGCCCTGCCTCCCAGTTTCAATGCACTGCTCCCCAGCATAATGAGTAAGGCTGTAAAGGATGGGAAATCCAGAGAACAAGTAAGCCAGAAAACAAGAACCCAAATATTCCAAATACCACTATGTTCCTGGACGACCAAGAAGAACTGAGTAAAGAAGTTCTCGTAGAAGCTGAAGAGATGGCTCAGGATTTTAAAGCAAAGTCCTTGTGGAAGATCCAGATTCTATTCCCAGCACCCACATGGTGAATCACAAACATCTATAACTCCAGTTACAGGGGATCTGGCTACCTATTCTGACCTGCAGTGTGACACCAGGATCAGGCACAATGAGTAGATATTCATGCAGGCAAGCACGAATATTCATAAAATAAAATAAATATTAAAAAATATTTTTTTCAGAAAAGTGTTTGTGAACAAGTAAACTGATTAAAGTAGAAGAGCAAAATAAGGAGAACCCAGAAATGGATGGTTCTTATCTATAAAAAAAAAAGTAAGTGAGCAAAATAATAAGTGCCCAGAAATGGATGGTTCTTATCTATAAAAGGGTAAGCAGGAAATGCATCCACTCTATCACAGAAATGTTGTCAAATGTGCAAGATCTGATAGGAAACATTTTAAATTACTTAAGAGCTGAAAGTTTAAAAGATAGAATACTTAAACAACTAGAAAGTCATCATAATCTTTGATAGGAGTACTCTATTTCATGAAAATAACATGGATACAAACTTAATATAGTATTTAAATATTCAAATAATCTTAAAGTACTCAGGCCATTTCTAAAGTTCACATGAGAAAGACAATGCGCAAAATAAGAACAAGTCTGCAAAAGATGATGGAAAAGGAAAGCTAACTTAAAAGCAAATCTAATATACATATAATAAAGTAATTGTAATTAAAAATGAGATACTGAAGGACAGATACAGTAACTGATCAGATTAGAAATGTCAAAACAAAGTTCAGACACATGCAAGAATTTATTGTAAAATGATACATTCCTTCAAAATGGCAATCAAAAAGACTAAATGCATATAGGAAATACAATTTTGGAATTTATCCTGCATCATAAATTTTATATGGATATTGTCAAGGCAGAAAAATAGAAATAAAAAGTATTTAAAGCAAATGTAAAATTTATTCTCAAAATAGTATAAGAAAGACCTTTTTTAAAGTATAAACCAAAAATAACTTTTTGAAGGCTGAAAGGTCCAACTATTAAAAATCAAAAGCAGTGTCAGGCTCTACACACACCTTAAGACAATAAAAGAAAATGAAAGATATACTTATTGGGGAAAGAGATGAAATTGCCTTTTCTTGCAGGTAACAAGATTATCTATACAGAAAAGTTGAAGTAACAGTACACACTAATCTCCACAACTAAAAAACAATTATAGAAAAGTTGCCTGATACAAACGTAACACACAAAAGCCATTCATTTTCCTATTTGTGCCCAATTAACAAGTGGATTGAAACTTAGTAGCATACTGCTCCTGCTCCTGCTAATATCAGAAGTAAGATTGAATGAAGACTTGTGAAAATGCAGCAGATTTTAGACCTCCATCCTGAAGACAAAGACACCAGCATGGAGAAAAAGGGGAAAATGGCTGTGTGTTGACTTGACACAAGACAATGGTTTTTAAGGTCCCGAGAAATTCCTGTCCTTTTCTCCCACAAGCCAGCAGCACTTGCTGGCTTTCCAGCTTCCCTCTCACTTAGGGCTGCCTCCTTTTTCTAATGCTGAGCTCAGACACTTGCCACTTTCTCTGCAATCTTCCAACTACCTGATTTCTAAAACAAGCAAGAAGACCAGTCACCAGCTAGGTAAAAAGCGCATAGCATATCTGAAAATGAGCCATATCAATCTATTTATCACAATATGAACACATTTTTAAAAAAAATGAAACTAAACAAAATATATCTAAGTTCTTTGTGGGAAAAAAACTCTCATTTCAAAACTGAAGAGATTAATGAATAAACAAATACTCCACATTTGTGGATTGCAAGACTCAGTATTAGGGCTGGAGAGTTGGTTCAGCAGTTAAGAGTACTGGCTGCCCTTCCAGACAACCCCGGGTTCAATTCCCAGCACCCAAATAATGGCTCACAACTGTCTATAACTCCAGGTCCAGGGGTTCTGATACCCTCCCACAGACATACATGCAGGCAATATACTAATCAGTGATTATAACATTGAAAGAAAGAAAAAAAAGAAAAAAAGAGAGAGGGGGAGGGAGAGAGGGAGGGAGGGAGGGAGGGACAGAGGGAGGGACAGAGGGAGGAAGGAAGGAAGGAAGGAAGGAAGGGAAGGGAAGGGAAGGGAAGGGAAGGGAAGGGAAGGGAAGGGAAGGGAAGGGAAGGGAAGGGAAGGGAAGGGAAGGGAAGGGAAGGGAAGGGAAGGGAAGGGAAGGGAAGGGAAGGGAAGGGAAGGGAAGGGAAGGGAAGGGAAGGGAAGGGAAGGGAAGGGAAGGGAAGGGAAGGGAAGGGAAGGGAAGGGAAGGGAAGGGAAGGGAAGGGAAGGGAAGGGAAGGGAAGGGAAGGGAAGAGAAGGGAAGGGAAGGGAAGGGAAGGGAAGGGAAGGGAAGGGAAGGGAAGGGAAGGGAAGGGAAGGGAAGGGAAGGGAAGGGAAGGGAAGGGAAGGGAAGGGAAGGGAAGGAAGGAAGAATTTTTAAAAGACTCAGTATTGACAAGTCGGAGTTAAAACAACTCCAGTTAACTTCATAGCAAGGTATTGTGTAGATATTAGCAAGATGATTCTAAAAATCATAGAGGGAAATGTAAATAGAGGCAGAGAACAATAAAGTTGGAGTCGGGGGTAAGGCAGTTTTGAATAAAGGGAGGGAGAGGCAGAATGAAGCAAAACAGGTTAAAAAAAAAATACAGTCAGATGACCTATAACAACCCATGCACTTGGGAGATAGAGGCAGAGAGAATCCTGGATCCAATATCCAAAAGAAAAATAAACAAACAATCCCAAAAGAACAGAGCAGGAGAAAGCTGCTTCATAAAACTGGCACTAGATATTAAATAAGAGAAGTGTGGGCCTAAGAGAAAACCAAATACTAGTATTCTGCTAAAAGAATGCAGCAATAAAGCAACTTCTACTGACATCCTGCTGCACTCACAGATCAGTTCCTTGCTCAACCATCATCGAAGAAGCTTCCTCCTGCAGGAGAAGAGAACACAGACACCCACAGCTAGACATTGTGCAGTGAATGAGAGACCTAATCAGTCCTAAATAGAATGTCTCCATCAAAGGCTGTTCCTCCTCTCAGGGCTCAGGAACATTGCAGAAGATGAGCAAAAAATTTATAAGAGCCAGAGGTTACAGAAGACACCAAGAAAACAGGCTGCATGAACTTGCAGACTGTAGCAGGATGCACAGAGCCTGCAGGAGTTGGCATTAGATCGAATCTCATTGCTGAGAGGAGAAATGGACACAAGCCTTCATCCCTAAACCAGAGCTATGTCAAAATGATAACTACTCACAAATAAATAATTGATTTTCTCCAACAGAGCCTCTCTGGGTATATAAACCATTCTTAGGAGGCCTATAAATAAACAGCCAACACAAAAAGAACTCAATGGTATCTTCGGATGTCCTGTGTCTCATATTTCTTCAATTTATATTTTCTTTTGTTTTTTTAACCTTACAGGTCCTATGCATTTATATTATAGTTTCAGGTTTTGTGTTTTATGGGATTCCCATGTGTGTGATCATATATGTCTTAGCATTTATATTGGTTTCTGGTGCTTTTTCTTTGGCTCTTTTTCAACTGTTTGGCTTGTCCTATTCCAGCTTGTTTGGGTTTGTTTGTTTTTTTAACCTTACCCTTATTTTATTATTATTCTTTAGCTGCCTGCTTGTTTTCTAATGTGGATTCAGGAATTTTAATCCAGCAACAGGACTACTCTGGTTGGAATCCAGACATGCCTTCAGTCATATCTTTAATCTCAACCAATGTAGGTAAGGTTAGTTTGTAGAAGGAAGAGCCATGTTTGCAAGGGATGTCCAATTGGAGGGCAGTTCAGTGGGTGCAGTCAGTTGCGTTCAGTCAGTGCAGTTTGGGGAGTTCAGTCAGTCAGTTGGGCAGCAGTGGAGAGACAGTACACTGGAGTTGAGTTCATGGCAGTTCAGTTGGTGGAGTTCAGGGGCAGTTTTTACCAGGAAGTTTTACAGAGACAGGTTGAAGAGAGAACAAGCTTCACACAGATGGAGACAGAATGATCCAGAGAGTGGGAAGGGGCCATTAGAACAGATTGCTAGAATTAGTTGGAGGCCAAGCAGAGCAATTCAGTCCGAAGCCAAAAAAAAAAAGAAGCCAGATTGAATCAGTCATCTTGGAGATGATTTTGAACCAGAACAACTAAGCTGAACCAGGCAGCCAGAGCTCAGAAAGAGCTACAAAAGGTGAGCTTATTCAGCAGTGAGTCTCAGAGGCTGAAAACATTCTAGAACTAGATTAGATTGTATGGAGACTAGAAGCTTCCAGGACTAGGCTTATGTTACCATATGGAGGCAGTAAGCCTCAGAGATAACAACTATGCCAGAAAAGTAAATTTTACTTTTACAAGATGTAGAACCTTCTCCAAAACCATGTATGCCTGCGTGTCGCCATGCTCCCCACCATGATGACAATGGAATAAACCTCTAAACCGCAAGCCAGCTCCAATTAAATGTTTTCTTTTATAAGAGTTGCCATGGTCATAGTGCCTCTTCATAGTAATAGAAACCCTAAGTAAAACAATGGAGTTCCCCTTTTTCTCTCAACAATTTCTTTTTTGGGGGGGCTGACAAGTTTCCTTTAATACAGAGATATTTCAAACAAACAATTTAAAATAGAAACTCATCATGCTTGGCCTTTCGCCTTTCTTAGCTAGAAACGCCAGTGTATCAGGAATCTCATAAGAAACCCCATTTAGTCAAAGCAGGGCCTTACTGTTCTTGTGTAACCTTATGGCTCATAGCTTCATCTGATCAGACAATAGCACCATCCAAGGCACCTTTGGAACCACCCTGACATTGCACTTATCAAAAAGATCAAGAAAAGACAAAAAGGATTCTTAGCATCGTTTTAGGTTGTGAGCTGAGGCATCACAATGTTTAATATGGCCACTTCTAAGACACGTGGGACTCTTCTTTGAAAAGCTTATACCCATGCTCTTAAGGGTAAGCCAGATTTTTCTCCTGAGCTAGTCTCTCTTTCCATCAAGCCTGATGCTTGAATCTATGTTACAAATATTTTTTAAAATAGTTTAATTTATTTTTAAGTTATTTTCTTTATTTACATTTCAAATGTTATTCCCTTTCCTACTTTTCCCTCTGAAAATCCCCTAACCCCCCACCTTTCTCCCCAAACTCATTCACTCCCATTCCTGATCCTGGCATTCCCCTATACTGGGGCATAAAGCCTTCACAGGACCAAGGGCCTCTCTTCACATTGATGACAGACTAGGCCATCCTCTGCTATATATATATAGCTAGAGCCACAAGTTCCACATGTTTTCTTTGATTGGTGGTATAGTTCCAAGGAGCTCTGGGGGTACTGGTTAGTTCATATTAATGTTCCTCCTATGGGGCTTCAGACCCTTTCAGCTCCCTGGGTACTTTTCTCCCTTGGGGACCTTGTGCTCCATCCAATGAATGACTGTGAGCATTCATGTCTGTATTTGCCAGGCACAGGTAGAGCCTCACAGGAGACAGCTATATCAGGTTCCTGTCAGCAGGCTCTTGTTGGCATCTGCCTAGAGTGTGGATTTGGTGGTTGTTTATGGGATAGATCCCCAAGTGGGGCAGTCTCTGGGTGGTTGTTCTTTCAGGCTCTGCTCTGAACTTTGTCTCTATAACTCCTTCCATGGGTATTTTGTTCCCCATTCTAAGAAGGAATGAAGTATCCACACTTTGGTCTTCCTTCTTCTTGAGTTTCATGTGTCTTGCAAATTGTATCTTGGGTATTCTAAGTTTCTGGACTAATATCCACTTATCAGTGAGTGCATAGCATGTGTGTTCTTTTGTGACTGGGTTACCTCACTCAGGAGATATCCTCCAGATCCATCCATTTACCTAAGAATTTCATAAATTCACTGTTTTTAATAGTTGAGTAGTAATAGTTGAGTATCCATTCCTCTGTTGAGGGACATCTGGGTTCTTTCCAGCTTCTGGCTATTATAAATAAGGCTGCTATGAACATAGTGGAGCATGTGTTCTTATTACAAGTTGGAACATCTTCTGGGTATATGCCCAGGAGAGGTATTGCTGGATCTTCTGGTAATTTCTTATAAACCTTTTCATACAAAAAATTTAAAGAATTTTAAACATCCATAAGCCTGCTGCCTAGATCCTGCAATTAATAATTTTATTAGCTCTAGTCAAGTATCTCTCCATCTCTTCATCTATTTGATTATCTATATATGTGTAATATATATTGATGTTATATATATATATATATATGTATATATATATATATGCTTCACTTGTAAAAATCAGAGTTATGTAGTGTTTATTCATAGAATGAATCCAGGTTATGACAAAATGAAATTAATTGTGAACATTATTGTTCTGTCCTTGCCACTACATTTATTGAGCATCTACCTTCTAAAACATTTTGTTAAAGCTAGTCTTGGGTCATTAACTAATTTACCTCATATGCTGTGTCAAAATAACAAAGCTATTCATTTATGTAATCATAATACATTATGCCAGACATATAGCCAAGAATAAAAATTCAAAAATAATTAAAATCTTTACATAATGTAGGTATGTATTATTTTTATAAATGATTCCTTAAAACTCATAAGCAAAAAGTCTCAATGCAAAAACAAAGTAATTATAATAGTCTATTTTTCTTTTTTTTTATTATGTATTTTCCTCAATTACATTTCCAATGCTATCCCAAAAGTCCCCCATAGCCCCACCCCCCACTTCCCTACCCACCCATTCCCATTCTTTTGGCCCTGACATTCCCCTGTATTGGGGCATATAAAGTTTGCAAGTCCAATGGGCCTCTCTTTCCAGTGATGGCCGACTAGGCCATCTATCGATACATATGCAGCTAGAGACAAGAGCTCCGGGGTACTGGTTAGTTCATCATGTTGTTCCCCCTATAGGGTTGCAGATCCCTTTAACTCCTTGGGTACTTTCTCTAGTTTCTCCATTGGGAGCCCTGTGATCCATCCAATAGCTGACTGTGAGCATCCACTTCTGTGTTTGCTAGGCTCCGGCATAGTCTCACAAGAGACAGCTATATCTGGGTCCTTTCAGCAAAATCTTGCTAGTGTATGCAATGGTGTCAGCGTTTGGAAGCTGATTATTGGATGGATCCCTGGATATGGCAGTCTCTAGATGGTCCATCCTTTCATCACAGCGCCAAACTTTGTCTCTGTAACTCCTTCCATGGGTGTTTTGTTCCCAATTCTAAGGAGGGGCACAGTGTCCACACTTTGGTCTTCATTCTTCTTGAGTTTCATGCGTTTAGCAAATTGTATCTTATATCTTGGGTATCCTAAGTTTTGGGCTAATATCCACTTATCACTGAATACATATTATGTGAGTTCCTTTGTGATTGTGTTACCTCACTCAAGATGATGCCCTCCAGGTTCATCCATTTGGCTAGGAATTTCATAAATTCATTCTTTTTAATAGCTGAGTAGTGCTCCATTGTGTAAATGTACCATATTTTCTGTATCCATTCCTCTGTTGAGGGGCATCTGGGTTCTTTCCAGCTTCTGGCTATTATAAATAAGGCTGCTATGAACATAGTGGAGCATGTGTCCTTCTTACCGGTTGGGACATCTTCTGGATATATGCCCAGGAGAGGTATTGCTGGATCCTCCGGTAGTACTATGTCCAATTTTCTGAGGAACCGCCAGACTGATTTCCAGAGTGGTTGTACAAGCTTGCAATCCCACCAACAATGGAGGAGTGTTCCTCTTTCTCCACATCCTCGCCAGCATCTGCTGTCACCTGAATTTTTGATCTTAGCCATTCTGACTGGTGTGAGGTGGAATCTCAGCGTTGTTTTGAGTTGCATTTCCCTGATGATTAAGGATGTTGAACATTTTTTCAGGTGCTTCTCTGCCATTCGGTATTTCTCAGGTGAGAATTCTTTGTTCAGTTCTGAGCCCCCTTTTTTAATGGGGTTATTTGATTTTCTGGAGTCCACCTCCTTGAGTTCTTTATATATATTGGATATTAGTCCCTTATCTGATTTAGGATAGGTAAAGATCCTTTCCCAATCTGTTGGTGGTTTTTTTGTCTTATTGATGGTGTCTTTTGCCTTGCAGAAGCTTTGCAGTTTCATGAGGTCCCACTTGTCAATTCTCGATCTTACAGCACAAGCCATTGCTGTTCTATTCAAGAATTTTTCCCCTGTGCCCATATCTTCAAGGCTTTTCCCCACTTTCTCCTCTATAAGTTTCAGTGTCTCTGGTTTTATGTGAAGTTCCTTGATCCACTTAGATTTGACCTTAGTACAAGGAGATAGGAATGGATCAATTCGCATTTTTCTACATGATAACAACCAGTTGTGCCAGCACCATTTGTTGAAAATGCTGTCTTTCTTCCACTGGATGGTTTTAGCTCCCTTGTCGAAGATCAAGTGACCATAGGTATGTGGCTTCATTTCTGGGTCTTCAATTCTATTCCATTGGTCTACTTGTCTGTCACTGTACCAGTACCATGCAGTTTTTATCACAATTGCTCTGTAGTAAAGCTTTAGGTCCGGCATGGTGATTCTACCAGAGGTTCTTTTATCCTTGAGAAGAGTTTTTGCTATCCTAGGTTTTTTGTTATTCCAGATGAATTTGCAGATTGCACTTTCTAATTCGTTGAAGAATTGATTTGGAATTTTGATGGGGATTGCATTGAATCTGTAGATTGCTTTTGGCAAGATAGCCATTTTTACAATGTTGATCCTGCCAATCCATGAGCATGGGAGATCTTTCCATCTTCTGAGATCTTCTATAATTTCTTTCTTCAGAGACTTGAAGTTTTTATTATACAGATCTTTCACTTCCTTAGTTAGAGTCACACCAAGATATTTTATATTATTTCTGACTATTGAGAAGGGTTTTGTTTCCCTAATTTCTTTCTCAGCCTGTTTATTCTTTGTGTAGAGAAAGGCCATTGATTTGTTTGAGTTAATTTTATATCCAACTACTTCACCGAAGCTGTTTATCAGGCTTAGGAGTTCTCTGGTGGAATTTTTAGGGTCACTTATATATACTATCATATCATCTGCAAAAAGTGATATTTTGACTTCATTTTTTCCAATTTGTATCACTTTGATCTTCTTTTGTTGTCGAATTGCTCTGGCTAGGACTTCAAGTACAATGTTGAATAGGTATGGAGAAAGTGGACAGCCTTGTCTAGTCCCTGATTTTAGAGGGATTGCTTCAAGCTTCTCACCATTTACTTTGATGTTGGCTACTGGTTTGCTGTATATTGCTTTTATCATGGTTAGGTATGGGCCTTGAATTCCTGATGTTTCCAAGACTTTTATCATGAATGGGTGTTGGATCTTGTCAAATGCTTTTTCCGCATCTAACGAGATGATCATGTGGTTTTTGTCTTTGAGTTTGTTTATATACTGGATTACGTTGATGGATTTCCATATATTGAACCATCCTCGCATCCCTGGGATGAAACCTACTTGGTCAGGATGGATGATTGTTTTGATGTGTTCTTGGATTCGGTTAGCAAGAACTTTATTGAGGATTTTTGCATCGATATTCATAAGGGAAATTGGTCTGAAGTTCTCTATCTTTGTTGGGTCTTTTTGTGGTTTAGGTATCAGAGTAATTGTGGCTTCATAGAATGAGTTGAGTAGAGTACCTTCCGTTTCTATTTTGTGGAATAGTTTGTGAAGAACTGGAATTAGGTCTTCATTGAAGGTCTGATAGAACTCTGCACTAAACCCATCTGGTCCTGGGCTTTTTTTGGTTGGGAAACTATTAATGACTGCTTCTATTTCTTTGGGGGATATAGGGCTGTTTAGATCATTAACCTGATCTTGATTCAACTTTGGTACCTGGTATCTCTCTAGAAACTTGTCCATTTCATCCAGGTTCTCCAGTTTTGTTGAGTATAGCCTTTTGTAGAAGGATCTGATGGTGTTTTGGATTTCTTCAGGATCTGTTGTTATGTCTCCTTTTTCATTTCTGATTTTGTTAATTAGGATGCTTTCCCTGTGCCCTCTAGTGAGTCTGGCTAAGGGTTTATCTATCTTGTTGATTTTCTCAAAGAACCAGCTCCTTGATTGGTTGATTCTTTGAATAGTTCTTCTTGTTTCCACTTGGTTGATTTCACCCCTGAGTTTGATTATTTCCTGCCGTCTACTCCTCTTGGGTGAATTTGCTTCCTTTTGTTCTAGTGCTTTTAGGTGTGTTGTCAAGCTGCTAATGTGTGCTCTCTCTAGTTTCCTTTTGGAAGCACTCAGACCTATGAGTTTTCCTCTTAGAAATGCTTTCATTGCGTCCCATAAGTTTGGGTATGTTGTGACTTCATTTTCATTGAACTCTAAAAAGTCCTTAATTTCTTTCTTTTTTTTTTTTTTTTTTTTTTTTTGGTTTTTTGAGACAGGGTTTCTCTGTGTAGCCCAGCTGTCCTGGAACTCACTCTGTAGACCAGGCTGGCCTCGAACTCAGAGATCCCCCTGCCTCTGCCTCCCAAGTGCTAGGATTAAAGGCGTGCGCCACCACGCCCGGCTTAATTTCTTTCTTTATTCCTTCCTTGACCAAGGTATCATTAAGAAGAGTGTTGTTCAGTTTCCACGTGAATGTTGGCTTTCTATTATTTATTTTGTTATTGAAGATCAGCCTTAGTCCATGGTGATCTGATAGGATGCATGGGACAATTTCAATATTTTTGTATCTGTTGAGGCCTGTTTTGTGACCAATTACGTGGTCAATTTTGGAGAAGGTACCATGAGGTGCTGAGAAGAAGGTATATCCTTTTGTTTTAGGATAGAATGTTCTGAAGATAGCTGCCAGATCCATTTGATTCATAACTTCTGTTAGTTTCACTGTGTCCCTGTTTAGTTTCTGTTTCCATGATCTGTCCATTGGTGAAAGTGGTGTGTTGAAGTCTCCCACTATTATTGTGTGAGGTGCAATGTGTGCTTTGAGATTTACTAAAGTTTCTTTAATGAATGTGGCTGCCTTTGTATTTGGAGCATAGATGTTCAGAATTGATAGTTCCTCTTGGAGGATTTTACCTTTGATGAGTATGAAGTGCCCCTCCTTGTCTTTTTTGATGACTTTGGTTTGGAAGTCAATCTTATCAGATATTAGAATGGCTACTCCAGCTTGTTTCTTCATACCATTTGCTTGGAAAATTGTTTTCCAGCCTTTCATTCTGAGGTAGTGTCTATCTTTTTCTCTGAGATGAGTTTCCTGTAAGCAGCAAAATGTTGGGTCTTCTTTGTGTAGCCAGTTTGTTAGTCTATGTCTTTTTATTGGGGAGTTGAGTCATTGATATTAAGAGATATTAAGGAAAAGTAATTGTTGCTTTCTGTTATATTTGTTGTTAAAGTTGGCATTCTGTTCTTGTGGCTGTCTTCTTTTAGGTTTGTTGAGGAATTACCTTCTTGTTGTTTCTAGGGCGTGGTTCCCATCCTTGTATTGGTTTTTTTTTCTGTTATTATCCTTTGAAGGGCTGAATTCGTGGAGAGATAATGGGTGAATTTGGTTTTGTCGTGGAATACTTTGGTTTCTCCATCTATGGTAATTGAGAGTTTGGCTGGGTATAGTATCCGGGGCTGGAATTTGTGTTCTCTTAGTGTCTGTATAACATCTGTCCAGGCTCTTCTGGCTTTCATAGTCTCTGGTGAAAAATCTGGTGTAATTCTGATAGGCTTGCCTTTATATGTTACTTGACCTTTTTCCCTTACTGCTTTTAGTATTCTATCTTTATTTAGTGCATTTGTTGTTCTGATTATTATGTGTCGGGAGGAATTTCTTTTCTGGTCCAGTCTCTTTGGAGTTCTGTAGGCTTCTTGTATGTTCATGGGCATCTCTTTCCTTAGATTTGGGAAGTTTTCTTCAATAATTTTGTTGAAGATGATTGCTTGTCCTTTGAGTTGAAAATCTTCATTCTCATACACTCCTATTATCTGTAGGTTTGGTCTTCTCATTGTGTCTTGGATTTCCTGGATGTTTTGAGTTAGGATCTTTTTGCATTTTCCATTTTCTTTGATTGTTGTGCCAATGTTCTCTATGGAATCTTCTGCACCTGAGATTCTCTCTTCCATCTCTTGTATTCTGTTGCTGATGCTCGCATCTATGGTTCCAGATTTCTTTCCTAGGGTTTCTATCTCCAGCGTTGCCTCACTTTGGGTTTTCTTTATTGTGTCTACTTCCCTTTTTAGGTCTTGGATGGTTTTATTCAATTCCATCACCTGTTTGGTTGTGTTTTCCTGCAATTCTTTAAGGGATTTTTGTGTTTCCTCTTTAATGTCTTCTACTTGTTTAGCAGTGTTCTCCTGTATTTCTTTAAGTGAGTTATTAAAGTCCTTCTTGATGTCCTCTACCATCATCATGAGATATGCTTTTAAATCCAGGTCTAGCTTTTCCGGTGTGTTGGGGTGCCGTGGACTGGGCGAAGTGGGAGTGCTGGGTTCCGATGATGGTGAGTGGTCTTGGTTTCTGTTGGTAAGATTCTTATGTTTACCTTTCGCCATCTGGTAATCTCTGGAGTTAGTTGTTATAGTTGTCTCTGTTTAGAGATTGTTCTTCCGGTGATTCTGATTAACGTCTATCAGCAGACCTGGGAGACAGGCTCTCTCCTCTGAGTTTCAGTGGTTAGAGCACTCTCTGCTGGCAAGCTCTCCTCTTACAGGGAAGGTGCACAGATATCTGGTGTTTGGACCTCCTCCTGGCCGAAGAAGAAGGCCCAAAACAGGACCTTTCCCAGATGCTGTGTTGCTTTGGCAGGTCACAGAAGCTGTCAGCTTCTGTGGTGCACACTCTCACCTGTGCAGACTAAGTTCCTAAGTTCGGAGGAGTCCCGGAACCAAGATGGCGCTCCCTGCTCCTGAGGCAGAGGGCTCCCGTGCAGGGCGGACCACTCTAATAGTCTATTTTTAAAGTGAACATATTTTTAAATGTACAAGTTAAATACTAAAAAGTATATAGAAAAGATCTTTCTGTGAACACTTTTAGAGATTTTTGTGTAATAAGCACGTTTTAATATAAAATATGATATATAACATTACTTAATGGATACTAATCACATCTAAAATTTCCATTTTGTTTTGTTCTTTTGTAAAATCATCATGCACTCATGGCAGCCCTCATTCACCCTCACCCTTCAGAGCACTGGTGTTTCAGGTATGAGCCACTACATCCAATATAAAGTATAAATTTTAATGGCTGCAAAACACTCTGTATAGATGTACAACTCACCACAATAGTGTTTGTTAGATATTTAAGATATTTGCATTTTATATGCATGTTTTAACAAACAGCTTAATAAACACTTATCAGAATTTCTATCTTAAAATATGTTAGCAAGCAAAAGGCTGTGAATAATGTTAAAATGCTTAACACAGAGAGACAACCAATCTATACTCCCACATCAGTACAGAAAATGATCACATTTTTAACAAGATAGGAATTTGATTTCCTTTCTAAAGCCTTAATTTCAAAAAGTAAATAAATAAAGCATAGATTTCATTTGAGGTAAAAATTTCACTTCAATTTGCAGGGAAATTTTAAATTGTAAATCTCTGGTTTACTTGTTTATCCATGGCCACTTGGGTGTGAAGTTTTAAGGACTGGCTTCCCAGGCATTACAACCTGGAGTCCAAGGTTCTGAGAGCCAAGGAACACCCATGCTAAGCTAGTGCATTGCTGTCCTGAATTTTTTTAATTTTAGCCTTGAGCGTGTAGAACGTGAAGCAGTGGAATACACACAGAAACAGAGCTGATGTATGCAAGAAGCAGATTCTTCGAGTTCATCTGCATGTGTTCATACTGTCCCAAGAGCATAGTTGTCAGATTCAGTTAGACTTGCAGTCAGTGCAGGCAAGCATTTTATACCTACAAGTGAGTAAGCAAGGATGCTGGCAACCCTAGAGAGCCATAGGAACTTGCAGAAGACTGGTAAATGTGTCTAAGAAACACAAGCAACCAAGGAACCCACCAGCAAGTCCTTCCCTCCTGTGTTACTTCCCAGTATCAGCCAACCACTAACATGAAAATAGAGTAAAGGAAGAATGTTGGGGCCTGCTCCTTTTAACATAACTGTAGCCATTTTGCATTCAGTCTCCATTTTACTCTTAAGGTAAAATTAAGTTCAGGTTCTCAGACTCCACTTCTCAGAAGTAAAACTCTCCCAGAAGTTCATAATGGTGTCGTTGTAATATTCATGCTCTGTTATCTCCACACTCCGAAACTCCCCTGCCCACCACCCCTCTTACCTCACTTAGGACCAATCAGCTTAAAGGTCAGATAATAATACTTTATCTAGTTAGCCAAAAATGTAGTACTGCCTCCACCCTTACCTTCTGGATTTCGGAACCTGGTTTTTCCTATGAAAAGCATCACAGCTTGATTTCCAAGTCCTTTGTGATATTAACTGATCAGTATTGGGATGTGTGTTCAATAAACTGTTCTTGCTGAACTAAGATTGGTGTTTGTATGGTTTATGTGTTGATTCCTGAACCCCGACAAAGAGAAATAGAACCCCTGCTAGAATCATATCTGGACTTCGAGAGCTCACCAGCCAAATGTGAGTAAAATAAAGCAATGAGCAGATGTGTCTTAGTCAGGGTACCCATCGCTGTGAGCAATCACAATGACCAGGGCAAATCCTATAAAGGACAACATTTAATTAGGGCTGGCTTACTGATTCAGAGGTTCAGTCTTATCATAAAATCTAACAAACTATAACTGTAAGAAACAAAAGATAAGATCAGCGGCGTGTGGCGGTGAGATGTCTCACAGGAAATTCTCAGCTCCCAGGCATGGGTCCTTGGGCTTCTTGCCTCTTAAGCGCAGCAGCCTGCCATGGGAAAGTAAAGAGCTTCCCTAAGGATGACGCTTCCAAGCCTGTTCACTTCACAGCCTTTCTGGGATACAAGGCTGGCATGACCCACATCGTCCAGGAAGTTGACAGGCCAGGATCTAAGGTGCACAAGAAAGAAGTCGTGGAGGCTGTGACCATTGTGGAAACCACCCTCCCCCAATAGTGGTTGTGGGCATTGTGGGATATGTTGAGACCCCACGAGGCCTTCGGACCTTCAAGACAGTATTTGCTGAGCAAAAGGCGGTTCTGTAAGAACTGGCACAAATCTAAGAAGACGGCTTTCACCAAGTACTGTAAGAAATGGCAGGATGGCACAGGCAAGAAGCAGCTGGAGAAGGACTTCAGCAGCATGAAGAAGAACTGCCAGGTCATCCACATCATTGCCCACACTCAGATGGGTCTGCTTCCTCTGCGCCAGAAGAAGGCACACTTGATGGAGATCCAGGTGAATGGGGGCACTGTGGCTGAGAAGCTCGACTGGGCCCGAGAGAGGCTGGAGCAGCAGGTTCCTGTGAACCAGGTGTTTGGGCAGGATGAGATGATTGATGTCATCAGCGTGGCAAAAGGCAAAGGATACAAAGGCGTGACCAGTCGTTGGCATACAAAGAAACTGCCCAGAAAGACCCATTGAGATTTGCGCAAAGTTACCTGTATTGGAGCCTGGCACCCTGCCCATGTAGCCTTCCCTGTGGCTCAAGCTGGGCAGAAAGGCTACCATCACCAAACAGAGATTAACAAGAAGATTTACAAAATTGATCAAGGCTACCTCATCAAAGATGGTAAACTGAGCAAGAACAATGCATCTACTGACTATGACCTGTCTGATAAGAGCATCAACCCACTGGATGGCTTTGTGTATCATGGTGAGGTGACTAATGACTTCATCATGCTCAAAGGCTGTGTGGTGGGGACCAAGAAGCAAGTGCTTACTCCTCATAAGTCGTTGCTGATCCAGACCAAACATCGGGCCCTGGAGAAGATTGACCTGAAGTTCATTGACTCCACCTCCAAATTTGGCCATGGTCGTTTCCAAATCATGGAGGAGAAGAAAGCATTCATAGGACCACTCAAGAAAGATCGCATTGCCAAGGAGGGTAATTGATTCCAGGATCACTTTGCATAGCTGGTGGGGTCTCACCAATAAAATATTTCTAGTGAAAAAAAAAAAAGGAAAGAAGGAAGGAAGGAAGGAAGGAAGGAAGGAAGGAAGGAAGGAAGAAAGAAAGAAAGAAAGAAAGAAAGAAAGAAAGAAAGAAAGAAAGAAAGAAAGAAAGAAAGAAAGAAAGAAAGAAAGAAAGAAAGAAAGAAAGGGAGAAAGGGAGAAAGGGAGAAAGGGAGAAAGGGAGAAAGAAAGGGAGAGAGAGAGGAAGGAAGAAAAGATAAAAGGAAAAAAATCTTGAAAGAAGCCATCAGCTTCAAAGGTTAAAGGAACAACAGCATAATGCAGAAATATATAAAACCTTGAGAAAGGCAAGCTAAAATGCTTTTAGGACATTAGCTATTTTAGTGTAGCATCGTGTTTAAAAACAAACCAAAAATGGAAACATTTCATTTCTCTCAGGTTACTTAAAGAAACACTGCATTTAAAAAGCAGTAGGAGCCCTTTGTGAACTTAACGCTT
Organism: Mus caroli; assembly: GCF_978045245.1. Taxonomy (NCBI): domain Eukaryota; kingdom Metazoa; phylum Chordata; class Mammalia; order Rodentia; family Muridae; genus Mus; species Mus caroli. Next base: position 54,456,790 of record NW_028227265.1, read on the forward strand.
GAACTCACTGTGTTCATCGCACTCCATAAAACTGGCTCAACAGAAAATACAATAACCATGCTGCAGAGCAGAGTTTAGGGACCCCAACAAAGCTTGGTGACACAACTAGCATTAGTGAGGCCCTGGGCTCAAACTGCACACCATAAAAAGTTATCATCTTAAAGATACATGTCAGGAATGCCTCCCATGTTCTAAAGTGATCATGACCTAGAATGTGAACCACAGAGGAAAAAGGAGCCAGTTTTATTCTGCACAGGAGAATGGAAATGGGCGGCAAGTGGTTGATAATGAGCTTGATTTAGACAAGCTGAAAAACCACATCTCCAGAAACAACAAAAATAAATAATTATTTACCAGATGTCAGTCCAAAGCAAGCACAGTATTTCCCTGCCTTTCATTAATGCCTCCAATGACTTTGGAGGTGTTGGGATAACACCAGGTCCCTCCCCCCTTTTAATATATCCAGGAGAGGAAAGCAAATTTCTCTAAGAGAAACAGGAAATATACCCTGGGCTTTAACCCAGCCCTTTGCTTACAGCTTCCCAGGGCAGCAGTAGTGGTGGCTTACCTATTAGCTTGCAGCCAGGATTGCTTGTCCCTGCCCTTTTTTCAATCTTTTGTAGAACCAGTCAGCTTTGTCTTCATCAAAAAAAATCAAGGATGTTACTCACCGGCCCCTAAAACTAAAAGCAGAAATCAGCAATGTGGAAAAAGAACTTTTGTGTTTTCTCCCATACCCAGTATTTCTGAAACTTCCAATACTAAGAATCCACAAGAGTAAACTGCAAGGTGGTTTTACTGTATCAAACAAACACTATTGTTCTTTAACCACAGCATCAACATGATCCCAAGAACACACAAAGGTTAAAAATCCAAAGTGCTTAAGCTATAGATAGTGATGGGAACTATATAAATACAGGGAAAGAGAGACAAAATGAAGAGGAGAGGAGGGGAAGAGGAGAGGGAAAGGAGAAGAGGGAGAGGAGGGGGAGTGGAAAATGAGATGGGGTAGAGAAGCAGGAGAGGAGGGGAGGGGAGGAGGAGGAGAGGAGGGGGAGTGACAAATAGTACTTGCCTCCAGGAAAGACATAAGATTTTGAAGCAATCTCTATTTAGAACAGATGATCTCAATATTTTAAGAATTATCTTGGATTTAACTTTTTTATTTCTCTCTAAATGCCCATGTGCAATTTGCATAGAGCACTTTAAACTGTGGTTCTGCCTGTTTAGCAGCTACAGAAACCAGGCCCTGAGTATACATGGCCTCTCCTTCCCCTGAGATGCTGACATGATCTTCTGTTACAGTTTATGAAAAGTCTGACTCAGTTTGCCTAAGTGAAAAAGTCCTCAAAACTCCAGGCATGCGGTGACCTGGCGGGCTATGGTTCTGTGTGCCTTTAATACCAGCACAGAAAGCAGAGGAAGGCTGCTCTACACAGCAAACTCAAGGTCTGAGAGACTATGTAAAAGAAAATTATCTAACTAAAATGAATAAATAAATAGGCATGTGTGTTTCAGTTCTGTCATTACCATACTTCCTGCAGATACTACCTTTGGCCACCAGATGGCAATGCTGTAAAAATAGATGAAAAGTGGACCAAACTGCACCAGAGAAAATCTGGATTTCATCTGCTAATGTGACACGTGTAAATAAATGTATAAATTTTTCCGGGCATCTGACGAACTTCAAGGTAAGACTTTAGGCATGTAAAAAGAGAGACTGAGAAAACTTCCCACTCTGGAGAAATTAAAATGCTAATAATGAAAGGTCTTCTGCACTTAACCTCTGACCCTACACTGAAAGAAATGATCCATCCTCAAAATCAGGAATATGTGCTGACATGGGCAGGAATTCCTGACATGGAAAATGTGACAACATCACTCCAGTTTCCGTTATAGATTTAGACTGTGCATCCATGTGCCTCACAAAATGTTGGTGAAAAGATTGTTTGGTTCTTGGGAAGATACTATAATCTCAGTTAAAGGGAAACAATGAATATGACTCAAACCAACTTCAAGTTAAAAATGACACTGAGACTTGACTATAAAATCAAGGCTCGGGAGTCACTGCCCAAGAGGACCATGTGGGAGACAAATAGAAGACATTCTTTCCCTTAATCGCTGGCCTTCTCAGGGACTTGGAGATGAGAAGCCAGGCATAAAAAGTAAGTCTATCAATTATTAAGACACAGTTTCTACTAGTCAACAGTCTGCTAAAACTGTAGCTCTTAGTAAAGAAGCTGCAACACAGATGAAAGATACAAAAAAGAAAGATACATCCTCCTTGAGAATGTACAGACCAGCAGAAAGCCATTAGGAAAACACACAGTTCAAGAACTTAAGATGTGGTGGCACAGCACACACCTGCGATCCTCGCCCTGGGGGAGCTGGGGCAGGAGCAGTGGGAATCTGAGTCTGCCTGGTTACATGGTAGATCCCAGCCTTGAGGGCTGGGAGTGGAGCTCAGTGACAACTAGCAAAGCCTAGCAAGTACTATCCTCAGCACACAAGAAAACACTGAGGGGGGGAGGGGCAGAGAGAGAAGGTACAGTGGGCTAAAGGTGCGGGGAGCCTTCTGCTATTGCCATAAACAAAACCAAAAAAAAAAAAAAGAAAAAGAAAAACATGTAACTACTCCAAAGATTGAACAAAATGCTGCTAAGATATGCAGGAAACCTATCTATATATAAGATTATAAACTGGAGGGAGAGCTCTGACCCCGGGACTCAGGTGAGATCGCCATCTTGTATCCCTGGTATCTCAGGGACCAGTCTGCACCAAAGAGCGCGGGGGCGGGGGGGCGGGGGGGGGGGCAGAAGCAACAAGAGCTTCTTGCTTCTTGGACAGGATCCCTTCAGGCCTTCATCTTCAGCCAGGAGGCGTGGCTGAGCTCCAGACCTCTGTGCATCTTCCCAGCCAGGGGAGAGCTTACCTGCAGAGAGTACTCTGACCACTGGGACTCAGGAGAGAGTTGGACTCCCAGGAGTGCTGACAGAGGCTAACAGAATCACAGGAGGACAAGCTCCAGCCAGAGACAACTATAACAACTAACGCCAGATGGCAAAAGGCAAACATAAGAATCTTACTAGCTGCTCTTCCAGAGGATCCAGGTTCAGTTCCCAGAACCCATTAGGCAACTCAATCATCCATAACTCCAATTCCAGAGGTTCTGAGGCTCTCTTCTGAACTTTGAAGGCACTAAAGACACATGTGATATATGCAGGCAAAACATTTACACACATAAAAGAAAAAATAAATGGTTTGGGTTTTTTCCACATTTTTTATTAGATATTTTCTTCATTTATATTTCAAATGCTATCCCAAAAGTCCCTTGTACCCTCCCCCACCCTGCTCCCCTACCCACTCACTCCCACTTCTTGGCCCTGGCATTCCCCTGTACTGGAGCATATAAAGTTTGCAAGACCAAAGGGCCTCGCTTCCCAATGATGGCCGACTAGGCCATCTTCTGCTACATATGCAGCTAGAGACATGAGCTCTGGGGGTACTAGTTAGTTCATATTGTTGTTCCACCTATAGGGTTGCAGACCCCTTCAGCTCTTGCGTACTTTCTCTAGCTCCTATATTGGGGTACCTGTGTTCCATCCTATAGATGACTGTGAGCATCCACTTCTGTATTTGCCAGGGACTGGCAAAGCCTCACAGGAGACAGCTATATCAGGGTGCCTTCAGCAAAATCTTGCTGGTGTATGCAATAGTGTCTGCATTTGATGGCTAATTATGGGATGGACCCCCATGTAACCTTCTTTCAACCATTTCTCCAAAATGCTATGGCAAATATAGGAAAAACTAAAGTCAGTAACCAGAAGAGCAAAGCACACTCAAATGTCTGCATGTTTAACCAAGAATACAAAAGCAACATTATGATAGCAATCACCTTAGTGTCATAGCAAAAGCAAATAAAAAGGGCAAATCCATAGGCAAAACAAAAAGAAATACACATGTAAGAATCCTTTAAAATTATATCATTGATTCTATTAAATAAGAACAAAATAATAATTTTATTAGTAACAATTTTGTCATTTCATAAAATGATAATAAAATTTAATATACATTGAATTGCTCTTATCCAAATTCACTCATGTTTCATATATACCTTATTATGAATGCTAATTATGTTTTCAAAAAAAAATATTTGCAGGAGAGGGTCTACACATAGCTGCTGGGAACATACCCTCAGTTGATTCTGGTTGGTAAATAAAGATGCCATTAGCCAATAGGCAGAATTTTAGGATTCCTGGGCTTGGGACTGGGAGAAGGGGGATAAGGAGAATGGGCACACTTTAGGAGAGTGTGGACAGAGGAGAGTCAAGAAGCAAGGAGAGCACCCTGGGCTCTGGGCCAAGAAAGAACAGCCCAGAGGGCTACACAAATTGGTTCTGGAGTGGCCAAGATGGAATATAGAATTAGTAAGCAATAACTCAGAATTATTAGCAGGAAGCAGATTCTAGCAGCATAGAGGCTAGGAGGTCACCCAGATGCTGTGCTACTTAAGGCATATTAAAATATAAAGACTGTGAATGTGTCTTTCATTGAAGAACATAACCTATGGGGTAGGTAGCAACCCCACACTGGGATTTATTAACTAATTATTAATTCTACACCCTTACACCACAGCTAGGGTAATTTTCTGTCTGATTTTTTATTGCTTTGACTGTGACTCATCACAAGCTTGTGTGTGGACAGTGTCCACTTCTGGCATCATTTCAGCTCTCAAACACTTTCAGATTTGGGGTATACTTGAATTTTGGACTTTCAGATTAGGGATGGTCAATCTAAAAATCTAACGTTAGAAATAAATTTGAATTATTTTTTTAAATTTTAATGTTTTTATTTATTTCAAATATTTTAAATTATTATTAAATTATTATGATTAGAAAACCATAATAATTTTCAAAGTGGAACTTTTGTGGGGTCATAAATATTATTTTATAATTTATGAAAGCCTTAAATATGACTCTGGACATGACAAATAAATATTGGTCTGGGGAGACGACTCAGTTAGTATCATGCCTGGCATGCGAGCACAGGGACCTGTGTTATCTCCCATAGACAAACAACTGAGTGTGGTACTGCACTGGTAGAAGCATTGTAGAGGCAGAGACAGGCAGATCACTGAGGTTCACACCAACCAGACTGCTGTTTTATGAGTTCAAGGCCAGTGAGATCCTGTCTCAAAATAAGGTGGAAATTCTATTTAAAATAGAGATCTAAATCTGAGATTTTATTTCATGTATCAAGTGGGCTTAATAACATTACTCTCTTGACCAAGGGATTATGATGGGAATAAAATTAATCTTTTGAAAATGGTTTTCAAACTTGTAGTTATCCATATAGGGATATGCTTGTCCACTAAGGGTCTTTGATTGATGCCTTCATTTTTGGCAGAGAGGGAAGTCCTTATCCCCATGGTCTGGAAGCAGGGTTTTGGTTTTTGTTTTGTTTTGTTTTTCTGTCCTTGGCATTATCAGTTGTTTAAAGATATTTCTGTGTACCTAACATGTAATTCTCTAACATGTAAGCCTCTGAAAGAAAATAAAACTTGAGACCTGTGATTCAGATAATTTATGTCAAATAGCCCAAAGAGTTGTTTGTGAGCTTTGAAACCTGGAGCCAAGAACATAGCAGAACAGGCCAGGACATGCCCAGGCAGGCCCGTCGTTAAGACAGAGAATGCAAAGATATGTCTGGACTGGCCCGGCGCCTCCCTATCTCCTGCCCTTCTGACATAGGTTAAATGTTAACCAGATGCTCTGCTGTTACCTCGATCTGCACATACAGTTTGCTGATTTTTAAATGAACCAATCGTGTGAAACTGCGTCAATTCCTCCCCCAGCCCCAGACCCTTTTCTATAAAAACCCCTAGCTTTCGAGCCTTGTGGCCGACAACCACTGCCTCCTGTGTGAGATACATGTCGGCCCAAAGCTCCATCATTAAACTACCTCATGTGTTTGCATCAAGATGGTCTCTCGTGATCCTTTGGGTGCACACCGACTAGGGATACAAGTGGGGGTTTCCCCACTAGGTTCTTTCACCTCTAACATGTAAGCCTCTAACATGTAATCTGTGGGTTAAAAATGGTGTCCTGTAGGACCCAGGGCTCAGGCCTCTGGGCAAGGAGGGATGAAGAAGTTTGACTGTGCACACCATGACTGCCACCAGGCAGGCATTGGGCTGTGAGAAGCCAAGGGACTCCCTCTGCTCCAGGGGTTAGGGAATGCACAGTCTGAGGTCCCTGAAGACCAGCTTGAGGGTCCCAGCCCGCACAGAGGCTGAGACTGGCAGGTTCTCACTCTTGGGCATCGCAGACAAAGAGCTGAGAACAGAGTGGGGAGCCCGGAGGCAGGCTCTGGCCAGGGCAGAAGGGAAAAGGACAGGGAGGAGAGCACTCAGGCTGGATCCAGAGCTAGCTTGGTTTGACAGAAGCCATGGCTGGGAGCGCAGGAAGGCCTCCTGGTGGGAGGTTAGATTCCCTGCTCCATTGCTCCAGCATGGCAAATCCCAATGAGAAGTCCATGGTTTCAAGGCATTTATTATAGAAAGGCAGGGAGAGGAAGAGGAGAGAAGTAGAGGCCAGCCATGACCAAGTAGAGATGGGGATAGAGGAAGCAAGCAGGAAGCAAGAGTAAGAGAGACAAGAGAGTAAGAGAGGGAAGAGGGGGCAAACAGCCCCTTTTTAATGGGTGGGCCTAACCTGGCTGTTGCCAGGTAACTGTGAGGGTGGAGTCCAGACAGAATACCAGGAGCTTGGGGCAATGCCTAATGACTGATGGCCACACACCTATCTGTGGGGGCGGGGGGGGGGGGGTGTGGGAGGCTGTAACTACAACAGGAGCCAGAGTACCAGGGGGTGTGGCTGAACACCTGCTGTCCCTGTCCCTCGTCCCTCGTAGGCAGAAGTCACCACGTACTGAGTCACTGGGGTTCAAGGCCTGTGCTCAACTGGAGACCAGACTGCCTGTGCACAGCTCACTGCTCCACAGTGATCCTCTAACATGTAAGCCTCTAGCATGTAAGCCTCTAATATATAAGCCTCTAAAATGTAAGCATCTAGCATGTAAGCCTCTAGCGTGTAAGCCTCTAACATGTAAGCCTCTAGCGTGTAAGCCTCTAACATGTAAGCCTACAGCATGTAAGCCTCTAACATGTAAACCTCTAACATGTAAGCCTCTAACATGTAAGCCTCTAACATGTAAGCCTCTAGCATGTAAGCCTCTAACATGTAAGCCTCTAGCCTGTAAGCCTCTAGCATGTAGGCCTCTAGCATGTAGGCCTCTAGCTTGTACAGGCTTTACCCTAGCAGCTCACATCCCTTTTTTTTTTTTCCAACATTGAAAATTATTCTTAAATTGACTGATTTTTATAAAATGGCTGCTCTTGCAAGATAATAGATCATAAAACAGTAACTGCTATTTCTGCTTCTCTAATCAAACTTGCTTACTATGCCCAAGGACTGCAAGACATATATGTTTAAAATATATGTTAGACCCTGCCTACACATAGACAAATAAAATGTAAGCTTGTAAGTTTTGACTTTATAAGCACTGGGCATGTAAGCCTTTCTACGCATAAGGGCTATACCTTGGGTGTGCTCTCAGGTACAGACCTGACCCCAGTCAGTCTGGGTACCAGTGTCTAAAAAAGTCTCTCACTAAAATTCATTTATGGACATGATTAATCTCTGAGTGACCCCAAACCCATAGCAATATTAAGGGACATTAACCTCTCAAGGCGTTAGTTTTCTAGTTTGGAGAATTAAACATAATAACGAATGTTAAATTTGCTTTGCCAACTGAAAAAATCTGCATGATGTTATTATTAATATATACTGGCAACATGCTCTAGTTGAACATATAACAACACAAGAAATTCAAGCTACAGACTAGGTTACCACACAAATGGAAAGCTAGCAGGGCCTATCATACATATATTCAATATGGACATAATACATTACTGAACAATTACATCTTTGAGCTACACTTTAAAGTATAGATATAATACATTAATATATTAACAGCTACATTCAAGTGAACATAACAGTATTAGCTCACCTGAGTGCCTTCATGTTTCACTAATAGGCCTGGCTTTACTTTCTGTCCTTAAGAGCCTCTCCATTTTATTGAGTTTCAAATCATCTTTATGATTGTTGTTCATAGTGATACTGTAAAGAAAAGGTATAAATCTTAAAACTCCTGAAGGAACAATTATAATGTTACTCATATGTTCTATAGTTTATAAAAATGTCTGTGATATTTTTTAAAAACCTTACTTTCCTTTTCAACAACCTAGAAAGCTAAAAACAAATAAAATATAGAAAACTTCAGAACATTACACAATTCATGATGATTCATATGTTAGCTTAAATCCTCCACTGCGATGTAAACTATGGTAGAAAAGAATGCCAGCAGGAAACATACGGAAGGAATAAATGAATGTTAGCGAGTGAGCCTGTCTGTCTGTTGTGGCCTCAGTGCCCTAAGCATATGCCATAACACCTCATGGCTTTGCACACAATTTTAACTTAGTTGAGTAAAATAAACACACACTAGTCAATGAAAGACTATGATGTAACTTCATATGATTGACTGCTAATAGTGTTGCTGCTGCTTGTGGCATAACTAGAGACCAAAACACAAAATCAATGTTAACTGGAAGAGTTGAGAAGATTTCAAACAAGAAGGATCAGAACACCATAGAGTCATTTTAAAAGAAGGTATTCAGTGATGTAATAAAGAGCAAAGGGAAGAAAGAAATGTCCGCCAACAGTAGTGAAATGTAGGCATAATTCCAGGGTGATAGACTGTGTTGTTCTTCTTGTTGCTGCTGTTGTTGTTATTGTTATTGCTGCTGCTGTTCTGTTTTGAGACAGGGTTCCATGTATTCCAGGCTAACCTCCAACTTACTAGAAGGCGAAGGATGGCCTTGAACTTCCAGTACTCCTGCTCTCTAACTCCCAAGTGCTGCCATTACAGGTGTGTACCCACATGACCAGTTTACAATGATTTTTTTTTTTTTTTTTTTTTTTTGGCATTGAGACAGTTTCTCACCATGCAGGCCTAGCTGGTCTCTAACTTACAACTCAGCCTCTGTGTGCTGGGATTACAAATATGCACCATCATGCCCAGCTAGCATAGATTTTTTAGAGCAGTAAATAGTTACCACTTGCTAGTCCAATGCTGCATTCTTCAAATTTAACAAGTGAAATAACTTATATAAACTTCTGTTTCAAAACAACTGGGGCACAATTGAAACTCTAATTACTAGTCATAATTAGGATAGAAGAAAAATGGTATTAGTTCAGTTTCCTAGCACATTAGGAGGTACAGCCAATAAGGCAGGTTGGTTGGACAGTAGGGTAGAATGTTGAGTAATGAGAAGACCTGTAATTACCCACTTGTCGCAAGCAGAAATACTGACCTGACTTACACTGGAAGTATACAAGGAAAAAAAAAAAATGAGTGGGGAAGGATTAAAGAAACTTCACACAGGATTAATAGGCCTTGCTGATTACTCAGACGTGAAGAAGAGAGGAATCAGGGTCAGTGCACGGTTGCTTGGACGCACCTGACATGTGGCATGAGTAAGGTCACTATTTAATAGGATAGTAGACATGGCAGTACTTCAGTTACCTCCAGCTTAACCTAAGCACGTTCTCTTTTGGTAAGAAGAGTTTTGAGATATAAAGGTTCTGATACTGGCTAATTCTCAATACCTCTTGTTGTCTCAACCACAAGTGGAAATTGTACTGTGTCCATGCCAGAGTTAGAAAACAGAGCTGTGGCTGGAGAGATTGCTCAGTGGTTAGGAGCACTGGTTGCTCTTCAAGAGGGCCTGGGTTCAAGTCCTTGCACCCACATGGTAGCTCACAATTCATAACTCCACCTCCAGGACATCTGGCTCCCTCTTCTGTCCTCTTTAGACACCACAGATGCAGGTGGTGCACAAACACACATACAGGCAATATACCCAAACACATAAAATAAAAATAATCATTTTTTAAAAAGAGAAAACAGGGCTGATGAAGCAACACAAATAAAGTGACTATTTTCCTTATTAGATAAAGTGACTATTAATGTATTAGAAAAGACTAGAAAGAATATATATGAAATCACTGATACAAGTGTTAAGTTTCAAAACCGAAACAAATGGATGAGAAGCCTATTTAAAACATCAAAATGAACCTGACCTTCAGGTTCTCCCAGCATCCCACAGTCCCAACCCTTCACAAGGTATGACTGGTATACTCAGCTGAGGGGTGAGCTGCCCTTTCCCCAGAGACTCTTCCCTATATAATCCAGACATTTTGGTTACCCACCATCTTTGTACCTTTGTCCTCCTGGCTGCTGCACCTGGTTCCCCCCTCTCTCTTTCTCCCTTCCCCTCCTGCATATGTTGGACTCAGAAAGAAGACTCATCTACTTGAGGACACAGTCTTGGGTACCTGGCATACAGCTGGAACAAATGTTCAATGAAATCGATAAAACACACACACAACACAGGTAGACATCATCCTACCCCAAATGAAGAACTGATCAAAAAAAGTGTAGGAAGACTTGTGATTGAACTGCCACAAGCATGCCTGTTTCACAGGATTGACACTGGCTGGAAAAGCCTTAGAAACAAGTGCCCATCTCCAACCTCAAAGAAGGCAGCTGACACAGACAGTCCCCGGCACCCATCCTACATCAGAACCAAGGACAGTAGACGCTACCAGGGCTCCCAAAGGCTGGATACCCTGGGACCCAAAGACTGCTCCCTCACATGGGCACCACTATGTTGCAAACTATTGCACTACATTTCCCATGAGCCCGTGGAGCTACCACAAGTGCTCCCACAACCAAGTTCTTTGTTGACCCTTTCTGGGCCAATTGTCCTTAAACTGTTGTGTACAACTATGAAAAGTTGACTGCTTTATGTGAGTGGATAGTAATGGTTGGAAGTGTAGGATGGTTTTATTATTTGCTCCCCAAATGGACAAGAATAAAAAAGCTGTGGTCTTGGTTGGTACATCAATCATAGACACACACACACCTCCCCTGTATCTTTGGTCCTGAATGTTACTAAAGGGATGCCAGATGGATTTAAAGTCTGAAAGGTGACAACGTGTGTACTGAAAGGAAAGGGAGACAACAAGGTATGAACCTCCACAGGAATGGCACCACGGGCTAATGGGAGGATAAGTAGAAGGAGGTAACAAAGGGTGCCGGGAAATCATTAGGATCATATGGTGCCGGGAAATCATTAGGTGACCTAACTACATTCTATTATGTTGGCCAAAAGCCTAAAGGAGTTTGGGAATGGTTAAGGAAATGAAATGACAGGACCATAGATTCTTGTGAATGGTGGAAAAAAGATTAGAAGCAAGAGGACTCCTGTGGTGAAGAGAAAGGTAAAGAAATAGTAACTAGCACACAGCAGGCAGAAAGGAAAGACTAAGGGAAAGACAAGAAGGCAAGTGGAGAGGATAATAATCACACCCTTCCCTGGGGTTATTTGTGATGTCAATCGGCTACAGCAACACTGGGAGGAACCACCTTCCTATCAACACACAGTAAAACCTAAGAATGGCTGACTGGGAAAGTGGCACTGACTGTCATTTAGTGTACCCATAATCTGTGTTAAGAACAGGAGGATAAGCAGGGCAGTAGTGGTGCTTGCCTTTAATCCCAGCACTGGGGAGGCAGAGGCAGGTGGATTTCTGAGTTCAAGGCCAGCCTGGTCTACAGAGTGAGTTTCAGGACAGCCAGGGCTACACAGAGAACCCTGTCTTGAAAAAAAAAAAAAACAGGAGGATAGACCAGAAGGTAGAAGGCAGATAGACAGTGTTGGGGTCCAGGAGGCACCCCACACACCATGTGAACACCAACTCAGTCAGACAGGGATGGTTTGTTGAACACACATCTAAACAATGAAGACATATGAAGATGATGGAAATGCTGCCTGGTGGTCGGCCCTGACTCAAATCATTTTAGACATAACAATTCATACTGACTTTTAACTTGATGAGTCCTACATGAAGCATATGGGTATGGAATTTCTTAGGATTAACAACTTTATAACATACAGGATATAACAGAGTATTAGGTCAGCATGATCCTACTCTGAGTAGTATAAATAGCTGGACAGTATAAATAGCTGGTGGGCATGGAATAAAATGTGCTGGGGGGCAGGGCTCAACAGACACTAGACAAGGAAAGCGAGCTTGAGACCAAAACTGAATAGAAAAAGCAAAGAGAGACCCACAGGTTAAGAGCCCACACTATTCTTGCAGATACTGTAATTCAGTTCGCCCAACACCTTCTTCTAGCCCAAGAACAACAGCATTCACATGCTTATATTCCTACACTGACACACATGCATATAAATAATTAAATACAAATTTTAAAATGAGAACAGGCAAGCTGGGGAGGTCAAACCAACCAGGCTGCATTAAAGTTACTGTTGCTGTGATGAAACATCATGACCAAAGTAACTTAGGGAAGAAAGAGTTTATTCAGCTTTCACTACCACATCACAGTTTATCATTACAGGAACTTGGGACAGGAACTCAAGCAGGGCAGGAACCTGGAGGCAGAAACTGATGCAGAAGCCATGGAGGAGTGCCACTTACTGGCTTGCTCAGCCTGCTTTCTTATAGAACCCAGGACCACCAGCCCAATAGTGATCTGCAAACATAGAATAGTTCATACTTTGAGCTGCCCAGTGTGATGGACACCAGTTCGGTGACTTTGAGCATTTTAAATGTAGCTAATACAATTTAACAAACAAATCTTGAATTGTAAATGTTTTATTTACTCTTAATTCAATTGGAACACGCATGTATGACAATTGACTACCAAATTGAACAAAACTATAAAATACCCCTATATCCTGTTGCCCCAGTTCAATTACTTCATCTTTTTCACCTTGGTGTGTGCTCTCCTTCAAGGTGCAGAAGCTTTTTCAAAAATTGTAAGCCTTCATGAAACTATTCTCTTTTATTTATCTTTATAAATACCAATTCTGATTTTCCAAGTTTGTTTCTTCTCCCTCACCAGTCCCTAAGGCTTTATTTTTGAACTTTTTCTCTTCTTGTCTACTCTGACAAGCTATGAATGCATTTGTGAGTCATTTCCTACTCTTCCCTTTTGGCTCTGACTTCCCTGAACCTTAAGTAGAAGCTATAAAACAGCTGTAGATCCCATTTTTGCCTCTTCCCTTGGGATGTCTGGACAGGGAAGGATGGATGAAGCTGAGTTCCACAGTTGAGTCTTCCCTCAGAGTGTCCAGGCACCAATGAACACTGAGCAGAAAAGGATGAAACAAAGCCCAGAATGGGTGGGTCAGCAGGACCCCAGTCCAGCAGTGAATGCTAGGAGGAAGTCATCTCCAAAGATTTCAGTGTTATAGCTCTTTAAAATGACATTCAACAAACCAGCTTCTACACAAACACTTTATTTGGGATGAATCAAGGGCTATATTTATGAATCTTGGAAAGTGGAAAGGGGTTCTTCTTAGAATGACTTTGGTGGTTTGAATATGGTTGGCCCAGGGAGTGGCACTATTGGAAGGTGTGGCCTTATTGGAGTAGGTGTAGCCTCATTGGAAGAAGAGTGTCACTGTGGGAGTGGGTTTTGAGACCCTTCTCCTAGCTACTCTTCTATCTGCCTTCAGATCAAGATATAAAACTCTCAGCTCCTCCCTCAACATGTCTGCCTTAATGATAGTAAACTGAACCTGTGAACCTGTATGCCAGCCCCAACTAAATGTTGTCCTTATAAGAGTTGCCTTGGTCATGGTGCCTCTTCACAGCAATAACCATTCAGAAAGTTTATACCCAATTGAAAGTCTTTATGGAAACCCTAAAACAGTGATTTTTTTTTAATTGGCTGAGGCTTAAGGTACTCATTTGCATGGAGAGGCATTCTAGAAAGTTGAACCTGTAATTTCGCCAGGGATTACATGACATTCCTCAGATAGAAGACAGGGGGTCAGGCTCCACAAATTAGGTGGAGAAAAGGAAGCCTCCTAAGAAAAGGAAGGCCTCCATTTTGTGCAGAGCTCAGGAAAACTGTCTGGACATGGTAGACTACAACCTTAGTATTGAGGTACAGCAAACAGCATCTACCTTTGGGGATGATAAATAAATAAAATACAACATAGAGAGTGGCTGTTGCATATTCATTCCTTTACTCCTCTGCTTTTGAATTCCTGGCACACATTTCCAACTATCTATTATCCAGCCCTCTCCAGAAAAAGAAGGATACATGTTGGACATTGGGCTGTACACAGACAGTCTGGTCTCCAGTTGAGCTGAGATGTTGAACCCCGGAACTCGGTGGTAATAATTCACCTACATGGGAAGGAAGGAGTTCTCTCACATCTCCTGAAACCTGGCTCCTGTCAAAGTTACCACCCCCCTCCCTCAGCCCCCACAGGAGAAGTGTGTGGCTAACAGTCACATAGGCAATGTCCCAAGTTTCTGACCTTCAGGCCAAACTCCTCCCCAGTTACCTCGCAACAGAAAAGATAGCAGCATACTTTAAAAGGGGCTGTTTGGCCCCTCCTTGCTCTCTCACTCTCTTGCTCTCACTCCTCTCTTCTCTCTTTGTCTTCTCCTATCCTCTCTCCACTCTATTCCTCTCTCTCCCTCTTATTCTCTAGCCTTTCTTCTCTCTCTCTCCCTTTCCCCCTTCTCTCCTCTTGGCCATGGCATCTCTCTCTCTCTCTCTCTCTCTCTCTCTCTCTCTCTCTCTCTCTCTCTCTCCCCACCATCTCTCTTTCCCCCTGCCTTTCTATAATAAAGCTCTAAAACCATAGACAGTCTCTGCTCATCAAGGCTCACTGCGCAGACTCTCGCCTGTGTGGGAACCTCTCTCCCTCAGCCCTCTTTCCCAAAACCCCGGAGCACAGGGTGTAACCCTGGGGCTCTCAGGTCGGGAACTGCCCCTTGTCCACCCCCCATCGAGTGGGGTCAGTGGTTTAGATGCCTACCCGGGGCCGAGTGGAAAGCGTCTGGCAGCCCTCCCACATCCACCTGCCCAGAGCATAGGAAGAACTCTGGCCAGGCACGGGCTATCCTCCCTCCCCCCTCCTTCCCCAGACCCCTTTTAAGTTCCCACAGATACATATAAAATTTTCAGTGCTGGCTCCATAATTCCAAGGCATAGAACTTACTTGGTATTCCAGAAACCCTGGGCTCCAACACTACATGCAAGTACACACACGCACATGTGTATAATCTTATGTATACAGGCTCTTATCTTTTATTGGGGTGTTGCATAGAGAGTTGACTCCCTAGGTAGACTTTAACTGCTCTGAGACCCTGCCTCATTCATACCATTCATATCCTTTTAACAATAGAATGTAATAAACTGAACTGTATTGAAAAGGGATTGAATTTAAAGATAGAATTCATCTTCCTCTGTGGAAAAAGCTTTACAAAGCTACCTATAATACTTTTAAAAGGCATTGAAGTGCTAACTTAATAGCACTTTCCTTAGTAAAACTTTAATCTCAGCTTCATTAGATGACATCACTGTGTGGCTTTTCAAGAGTTGGCAAAATTTTTCTGTAAATGATAAGATAGTATTTCCTGCTTTATGCCTATGTGTTCTTTTACTTTCATTCTTTTCTTTTTAACAAAACCTTTCAAGATGATGAGCAGATGGTAGAAAACTAGCCTAACCTGTACAAGGCCTTGGGGCCAATCCACAGCAACACACACATACACACACACACACACACACACCTTAAAAACATAGAAATCTTTTCTTAGTTTGTCCTACTTCTTATGGCAAGTTTGTCAAGTGAGCTATTGTAACAGGGATCCAACCAGAAATGACCATTCAGACACAGTTTACATCCAATTGAAAGTCTTAGTTCCAGCTGGCTGGAACTACACTTAGGTATTTAGGGACCCATGTGTAGCCCCAGGTGTCCAGGGCACTGAGTTTTGAAGGCAAAATCCACATCTTGGTATCTTGCTCATCAGATGCAGTGGGCATTCACAGAAGCAAGTGGTTTAACAGAAGCTATGATAACTCGGCTAGGGCATATTGACCTTGAGCTGCTAGAATAGAGTTTGGTCATTTTCTATGGGATTCCCTGTTGGGGCCGGCCTGCGGCTCTCATGTCTGGGTTCAAGCCTGGGATGCATCTTGGAACTGAAAGAAAAGAGGGAATCTAGGCAGGTAAAGAAAGAAATGGAGTCAAGACTGAATTCTGATCAAGGCTCAACTTTAATGTCAGTGAACACGCTTTATAAAGAAGAGGGGAGGCCCATTCCCAGTCACACAAAGTTCCTTTGAAGTTGTCAGATCAGCCTTTTAGTAGGAACTCGAGAAAATCACAGTTCAGTGCTAACTCTAGAAAATCTTGGAGAACTGGTTCGGCCTCAGGCAGGTAGCAGGTAGTGGCACATCAAAGGAGAGTGATGAGAAGCAGCACAGCAGGTGGCTCCGCCTAAGTGGTGGATGGTCACAGCCAGCCTTGCTAGGCTGGAAAGAGGTAACAATTCCCCATCAAGGAAAAAACATTTTTCCCCTTTAAATAATATTAAACAAAACTGGACTGAGACATAAAATTTATTTATGCTCTAAAGTCCTGCCTGGGAGTTATGGTGGCTGGTGGCCCTGCCTGTCTTAGGATCTCAGACCCTCCCAAATCATTCACTTTCGTCATAGGAGGTTACATGTAGCGAGTTTGTGTAATAATTTACACAAATATGACTCTGTGGTGTTTATCAACAACCATGGCCTTTTGGCATATACCCCTGTCTTAGACTGGTATGATTTCGTGATTTGGTTGTCCATCACTGACTGTCAGGCCCTCATCACACACCATATTCCCAAATCAGACCAAAGCCACAATATGTACTTGAATTCTTTTTGATGGACAATAATAATAACTGCCACCTGCGTTGCTGGAAGCAAGATTTTACTCCTGATGCAGTCAGGCTGAACAGTGTTAACTGACCTGCTTGAAAAACAAAGGTAGGACATCGAAAGGCAACAGTATAAAAGCTTCTTTGAAGAAGTCTAGGTACTCTATTTAGTTTTAAATTAGCAACAACCAAGCTCAGGCTTTGAGCTCCCAGTGTGGGGGAGCTGGCTTTGAGAATTAGCAGAAAGGCCAGAGATTCTCTGGAAATGGAGGCTGAGCTCTAAATTAACTTTGCTATGTAATTAAGAATTTTAGCTATCTACAATAGAAATCTCTAATATTGGAATTATTACTAGACCAGTCTAAGATTGAGTTAGAATAACTGGTCACAATGAAGAAAAGAGAAAAATCATTATGACTCTATTAAATTACTAATCTTTCTAAGTCAGAATATACAGTCTCTGATGTTCTTATTGTCATAAAGTTAAAAAGCTTGAAGCAAGGCAGCTTCACTAGTCTAAATTGGAAAAAATGGCAAGCAAGGATGGGTCAAAAACATGTACCCAATTTAGCTTCCTTGTCACTTCAGTCATGGCGCTGAGCCAACTCACCTGCCAGCTTGTCACACGAATTAGCCATCATGCTTCTGGAGCGTTCTGTGGAGAGAACCTATGTTTTTCTCTTCTCTAATAAGGTAGCTGTTTAGGATCAAAACATATGTCAATAAGTAGATCCTTTTAAGATACTATAAGGCATTTATTAAGTTTTTTGACATCTAAATTTTAAATTTTTAAAATAAAAGTATGATTAAAATAATGTGCACAGGAATGCACTAAATAATATGCACGGGGATATATTTACCCCCTTTTTTGTCTTTAAAGAAGTTAAAGTTATAAAGTTTCACAATATCTTGTCCTTTAGAATTAATAATGTGTTGACAAAACATCTCAAATACTTGACTGTTATAGTCAGTATTTATGTAACATGGGCAGTGACTAATTGTACTTTCAATTGTTTTTCTTAAAGAGCGGTTGTAACTAGAAAACTTGAAAAGTTATTAATAGTCACATGTACATAATTTATTTATTAATTAATCAGAAATAGTAGCATTTATTTGCACCAATTTATTAAGTGTAAGTCCTTAAGAATTAACACTATTATGTAGAAACAAGTAGTAACTGAGGACACTACTAGCAAAGAAATTGACATGTACAATTTCTAAGAATATTAAAATATTATCTTAAACCATAACTGTTTTGAATATACAAAGAACAAGATTATATATCCAATCTATCTTATATGTAGGACCTATAGATTGCCTGAGATGTAAATCCAGCATGGCATTGTTTTAAGATGTCTAGGCATTCCAGAACAATTTATTAAATGTCTAAAAAAGCCTTCTTAAAAGGACAGCATTTTTTTGCGTTGTATATGCATAAGCAATTGCAAATTTGAGAATTAATAGCATCTGAGGGACGAACAATCTTAAGCAATTGTGAGCTCTGACATATAATATTGACTATTAATATACAAATTAAGGTTTGATTGTTTAACATTTTAAAACACCATCTACAGCACACAACTTAATTATCTGTGCTGAAGTAGGGAGAAGCTCAAAAGAATAAGCGTGTGATCTAATTCACATCTACTTATTTCTCATAGAGGGGTTGTTTTTAAACACGATAAATGGGATGTATGCATGCATGAATTTATAGAAGATACAGAAGCATGCATAAAAACAATTTTTAACTTATCTTTGGGATATTGATTGTCAATCTTATTTAAAATGATGGTATGTAATAGATCAATTATTAATATTCTGTAATAACCAAATTAAATGCTGTTTGGAACAAGGAACAGACATTTTGTCAGGTTCCTAAGGTACAATTTTTGTTATAGGTTTTTCAAAATACACGAATATATCTTACAATTCTTTTTTTTTTAAAGATTTATTTTATTTTATTTATTATATGTAAGTACACTGTAGCTGTCTTCAGACACTCCAGAAGAGGGCATCAGATTTCGTTACGGATGGTTGTGAGCCATCATGTGGTTGCTGGGATTTGAACTCTGCACCTTCGCAAGAGCAGTCTGCGCTCTTAACCACTGAGCCATCTCACCAGCCCTATCTTACAATTCTTTATTAGCACCACAGTAGTTTTAATAGATTTTTGAAACTGTGCTTTGAGGTGAGTGCTACCTCGGTCCCGCCCACCTGCCTTGTCGTGTCTCTGCGGTCTCAGGCCTGACACCCACAGGGTACCTGGGGGGGGGGGGGACGTTTGCCCTAAGTCCTCTTCAGCCCTGGCCACCTGTCACCCTGGCATGTGGAATCACTCTGAAAAGGACTCTGGATTTTAACCCGATTTTGAGCCCCACATTGGCGGTGGAGCTTGACACGCCTGACGCCGCCATAGACAGTGTGCAGCTGTGATGTCAAGCGGCAGCTCTGCAGCCCTGGCACTGGTGGTGGCACCCGCCCCGCTTTCGCAGCTGCTTCTGCCACCGCCGCCCCCACCTCGGCCTTCCTCTCAGACTAGGAAACCCGAGCGAGGGTGGCACAGCACCCTGGGCATTAGCGGGGGAAAAATACAGCTACCCCAGAGGAGACAGGCGAGGCTCATGGGCCAATGGTGGGCAAGGCCCTCGCCGACCCCTGAGTTTGTTACAAAGCCACCCGCTTTTTGGCAGCTTTTTGTGTCACCACGTTCAGGGAAAGCTCCCCCACCAAGGGGCCCCCACCCTGTAGCTGCCAGCAGTCACTGGCCGGGAGCCAAAGAATACAGATAATAAAAGGGGGTAGGAAGTCACAGCAGGCAAAATATTTAGAAGTTACCTGACTCACAAAGGAATGACTTCAAAAGAATTAACAGGAACCAGATAAATGTTTACAGTAAGGATAAAGTGGCTCTGCCTAGGGTTAGTTTAATGACAGCTAAGGTTTTAAGTAAATTTCCCGTGAGAGGCATTAGCTAACATAATATTTTTCCCTTAGGAAACAATATATACTGAAAGATTTAAACTCTTGGCTTCTTGTATAGAAGCAGATATGATAAAAATTTCTCACGTAATGTAGACCTATATTTAGCCATACAAAATTTTTCAGTATTTACAAACTCACTAGAAGCAAAAACTTTACAACCATTAAGATGTAAAGGAAAAAAACCCAAACTTTTGGATCTATAATAACCATATAAAAACTAGGCAAGCCAGATTGTAATGCCTTTATAAATTCTACAGTTTGATTGACTCTTTATACACTTTGAATTTGAACTTTATTAAAACAGCATCTGGCTAGATCTGCAAAGGTGCAAGGAGAGCCTTTTTTAGGCACCATTTGTAAGACAAAAGAAAGTCACACAAACCTCACTGAGGCTGCTCCGAGCTTAGTTCCTCTTGCCATGAGGACAGATTTTAGAATTACTAAGTTTCTTTTGCAACATTAGATTATAACTATAACTTTGGGAAAGCAAAACCCAATTTTAAAACAATTTATCATCTTTAGAATTAATATTAGAAGAATTACTATCATATTACAAAGTTTGGCTGCCAGATTATACCTATGAATACATGACAGTGCAAGCTTTAATGCTTCATTAAAGAGGCATTGCTTTAAATCTTATCTTAAAATTTACTTTCTAGGATAAGAATCACATTAAATTTTATCTCAGCTGAAGTATCTTAGGAGGCCCAGTTTTTTGCCCTGTTTATGTCACGTGTTTGAAAAGACTCCTGAGTTGTCAATTTAAGGCTAACCATCTGTTACCAATGTAACAATTATTTAATCCTAACCAATAACTTATGAGCTGATTGTGAAGACACGCAGAGCACATTACCAGTAAAAAACCCAATAAAGCAGTTACACTTAGACCAATCAGAGAATATTAATTTTTCTAGCTATAATTATAAAATAAAAAGCACTTTGTAATTAGCTAAATGCAATAATCACAAATGTAGAGAATCTTTTTAGGAAAAAAAAAAATCTATCAGCTTTTTCGGCCCCCAAACCATGAGGCTGTAGACTCTCTTTTTCTTTTAAAGAACAGTTTTTTCAGCAGGGGCCCTCCTGCTGTGTGCCTGATTTTGGCTAAAGCCTGTGGCCACTCTCAGCTTTGATATACCAGTAGAGAAAGTTTTAGTCATCTTTTATCTTTCAACATGAAAACACAAAACATTCATTCATTCAGACTAGACACGAACATACATGAATTGAACATGTGAACAGACTGGTGCACCAGACATTAGACAAAACCTTAGACAAAAACACAAAGAGGGCAGAGAACTTCTGCTGTAGGGCCCAGAGAGAACAAGGCAGGGTGTCACCTAAAATTTCTCTCTGGTTCTGGAACATTTTCTGTCAGAGACCATCCCGTGAGAAAGTGATCCCCTCTCAAATCTCTTTAACAAATCAAATGGCCTTGTGCTAAGAGCTGGTTGCCACCCCCCTTCCTCCTTATTCCCTTCCTAACACCTAAGGCTGTAAAGTTGAATAATCGTCCCCTCTTCCTTATCTCTTCCTGAGTTCCCATGACATCCAAGGACATGAGCTATGCCTGAGCCCAGCCTGACACCCAAGGCTGTCAAGGAGGATCTATGTTCCAGAGATAAGATGCAGAGTGCCCGCCGTTTGGCGCCTGACCTCAGCCCCCATGTCAGCAGATGCCCACTTCTTTGTTCTTTGTATAATTCCCCCTCGACCCCTCCCATATTCTCCGCGATGTATGCTTTAAAAAGAAGGCACCTCAGCTTAATAAACGAGACCTTGATAGGTACAATTCTACTTGGTCTCCGCCTCTCTTTCTTTTCCTCCCATTTCCTTCCAGGTTCGCGGTCCCCCTCGCACCCACGAATAACTGAATCCCGCGGGACGGGATAATTTTCCTCTCACCTGATGTAGTTTCTGACTGCGGCTAATCCACCTAATTATTAAATCTAAACCCTTTTTTCTCTCTCACCTAAGAAGCAGCTTTTGGAAGCTGTGGCTAACTGCCTGTTACGTTCCTAGATTCTGATAATCTCACTGTTGAACCTCAGTGAATCCAGCACACGGTTTAGCGCTGCTCCAGCTTAGACCGTACCACACCTGGCAACCTTATGCCTGTTGCTTCTCGTGTTCTGGTACGAATTTTCTTTTAATTATTTTCTTCTTCCATGGAGCTCCAAACCAGCAGTGTTCCTTCCCATGTCCTCTGCCTTTTCCCAGGCCCCTCGTGGGACACCAATTTGTTGGGGCCGGCCTGCGGCTCTCATGTCAGGGTTCAAGCCTGGGATGCATCTTGGAACTGAAAGAAAGGAGGGAATCTAGGCAGGTAAAGAAAGAAATGGAGTCAAGACTGAATTCTGATCAAGACTCAACTTTAATGTTGGTGAACACAGCTTTATAAAGAAGAGGGGAGGCCCATTCCCAGTTATGCAAAGTTCCTTTGAAGTTGTCAGATCAGCCTTTTAGTAGGAACTCTCGAAAATCACAGTTCAGTGCTAACTCTGGAAAATCTTGGAGAACCGGTTCGGCCTCAGGCAGGTAGCAGGTAGTGGCACATCAAAGGAGAGTGATGAGAAGCAGCACAGCAGGTGGCTCCACCTAAATGGTGGATGGTCACAGCCAGCCTTGCTAGGCTGGAAAGACATAACAATTCCCCATTAAGGAGATCAAATTCCTTACAGCAAAATCTTGCTAGTGTATGCAATGGTGTCAGCGTTTGGAAGCTGATTATGGGATGGATCCCTGGATATGGCAATCACTAGATGGTCCATCCTTTCGTCACAGCTCCAAACTTTGTCTCTGTAACTCCTTCCATGGGTGTTTTGTTCCCATTTCTAGGAAGGGGCAAAGTGTCCACACTTTGGTCTTCATTCTTCTTGAGTTTCATGCGTTTAGCAAATTGTATCTTATATCATGTGTATCCTAAGTTTCTGGGCTAATATCCACTTATCAGTGAGTACATATTGTGCGAGTTCCTTTGTGATTGGGTTACCTCACTCAGAATGATGCCCTCCAGGTCTATCCATTTGCCTAGGAATTTCATAAATTCATTCTTTTTAATAGCTGAGTAGTACTCCATTGTGTAAATGTACCACATTTTCTGTATCCCAGACTATGCCGGGGGCCTAGCAAACACAGAAGTGGATGCTCACAGTCAGCTATTGGATGGGTCACACAGCCCCCAATGGAGGAGCCAGAGAAAGTACCCAAGGGGCTAAAGGGAACTGCAACCCTAGAGGTGGAACAACATTATGAACTAACCAGTACCCCCTGGAGCTCTTGTCTCTAGCTGCATATGTATCAAAAGATGGCCTAGTCGGCCATCACTGGAAAGATTGGCCCTTTGGACTTGCAAACTTTATATGCCCCAGTACAGGGGAACGCCAGGGCCATAAAGGAGGGGGGGTGGGTATGGGGGACTTTTGGGATAGCATTGGAAATGTAAACTAGGAAAATACCTAATTAAAAAAAATTATAACATAAAAAAAAGGAGATCAAATTCCAGTTAAACCTGAAATGACGTCAGCAAGAATAGTAGAAGGTGGAAGCTCGGCACTATGTTCACCTGTCATACTACAGTTTTCTAACCTTTAAAGTTCTATAATTGAGGGGACAGTCCCAGGGAAAACTATTATAGGACCTACCACTTACTATATTTCCTATGGATTATAACATAGCATAAATGAAGTACAACCCAATTGAGTCAAAGTAGCAAACTCTACATTTTAAATCCTAAAAACCGGACTTCCAAAAACTTAAGAAAAGATAAACTTACCATTTAGCACCAGTTTTAGTTGCCAGTAACAGAACACAAGTTTCTTTTTCAAAATGTCAAGCCAATCAGACAAAGGGAGTTGCATTGTTCCTGCTGCTCATTAATGTGAAGAACCAGGCAAAGCCCACCGCTCTGCCAGCAGTGATGTATTCATTTCTATCCCTTTTTAAGGTGGATTTTCCAACTCTATTTTTCAAAAAATTAATTTTATGGGAATTGGGTTTTTTTTTTTCCTGCATGTATGTCTGTGTGAGGGTGGTGGATTTCCCTGGAACTGGAGTTACAGACAGTTGTGAGATGTCATGTGGGTGCTGGGAATTGAACCTGGGTTCTCTGAAAGAACAGCCAGGGCTCTTAACCACTGAGCCATCTCTCCAGCCTCTCACTGTTTTTTGAACACTTTATTTATTTATTTATTTATTTATTTATTTATTTATAGTGAGTAGGTGTGTGAGACATGCATATGGAGGTCAGAAGACAATGTGGGAGTCCGTTCACTCCTACAACACGGATTCATTAGGATCACCAGGTTTGGTGGCAAGTGCTTTTACCCACTGAGCCATCTTACTGGCCCATTTATACTATTCCCCTCCCCCTGCCTTTTTGAGGCAGCATGTAACCCTGGCTGTCCTGTAACTAACTATGTAGACCAGGCTGGCCTCAAAGTCACAGAAATCTGTCTGCCACTGCCTACTGGATTAAAGGCATAAGCTAACATTCTCAACATATTAATTCTTACTGTTTCCTGGTATCTTAGAGTTTCTAGTACTGCAATGAAGTACCAATGTTGCAGGATTTTCCCTGTCCAATAACAGTGGGAGGCTTGTGATTGGACAGGAGAAGGGAGTAAGAGTGAGGAGTTAAGACAGAGAGAGAGGTCTCAGAAGGAAAGAGAGAACCAGAGTGGAGGTTGACATGGTGTTATCAAAAGGTTAGGATAATTGGGTTAAAGTTTTATCATTATCATTTGGTTCTGAAATTTTGTATTGGAACCTTGTAAATTGTGTTATTATTGATGCAAGGGGAACTGGGATGGGGGAAAAGCATCCAAGAGATGGCCCAGTGGGAACCATGTGACCTCTCAGGGTTGGCAAGTTGGCAGTCTGAAAGACTGAGTGAGTGAGATCACCTGGTGCAGGGGTTAGCTCTAGGGAATTGTTGGCGGAGGCAGGAGCACAGGAGCATGGCCTGCCCCACTGAGAGTTGGTGGGTTCATTTTTTAATATTTCCCAAAACACACCATAACCAAAAAGCAAGTTGGAGAGGAAAGGGTTTATTTAGCTTACACTTCCAGATCATAGTCCATCACTGGAGAAAGTCAGGAAAGGAACTCAAACAGGACTAGAACCTGGAGACAAGAACTAATGCAGAGGCCATGGAGGGTGCTGCTTATGGGCTTGCTTCGCATGACTTGTTCATCCTGTTTTCTTATAGAACCCAGGACCACCAGAGATGGCACCACTCACAATGGGTTGGACCCTTCTACATTGATTACTAATTGAGAAAATGCCTTAAAGCTGGATCTCATGGAGGCATTCCTCAAATGAGACTCCTTCCTTTCTGATGACTTTAGCTTATGTCGAGTTGGCACACAAAACCAGCCAGTACACCTGGTTACAACATACTGCAGCAGATCCAAACATTTTGTGTGGTTTCGTATTCTGCTTCCTCTCTCAGGGTATCCAAGCTGCACACAGGGAGAGGAAGAATAAACCTGAACTTAAGAGAGTGTGGGTTGACAGGATCTTGGTTTGACTGTGAGTACAAAGGTAGATTGGTTAGCCTTCTCCAAGGATTTCAATGTTACAGCTCTTTTAGATGGAATTCAATGAAACAGCTCTGTTATTCAGTGGCACACTTGTGCATACATATTATATTTGGGGTGACAAGGACTATATAAACCTTGGAGACTGGGAAGGGGTTTTTCATGTGAATGTGTATTGGCTTTAAGTGTCAATTTGATATACTGTAAAAGAGAGTCTCAGTGAAGGATTGTTTAGATCAGGTTGACCTGTGGTTGTAGAAGGGATGGCAGTTGTCTTGCTTTTGTTAATGATGTAAGAAGACACAGTCCACCATGGGCAGCAACATCTCCTGGGCTCGAATCTTGAACTGTATGAGAGTGGAAAGTACAAGCTAAGTGCTAGAACCATGCACACATTCACTTCTCTCTGCTGTTGAAGACAGATATAACTAGTTGCTTTAAGTTCGTGCCACCTTAACTTCCTTGCTATAATGGACTTTGATCTGGAATTGTGAACTAAAATAAACCCTTTCTCCACTATGATTTTTTGTCAGTCACCAACAATAGTACACACATACTGCATACTGTAAGAAACAAAAATAACAGGCCACTTGGCCATCCATATTCTAATCCCTATAACCTGTGAACACAATGTACTTAAATCACCCTTATTTAGAATATATCATAGATTTATTCGAGGATTAAAGTATTAATGGCAAGTATTTACTCTAGCTGAAATGAGAGAAGTGAAAAGTAATTAGGGTAACTCCAGTCATGGAGAACTCAACACTCTGTTGGAGAGATGTAAGGATTCTTACATAAGAAGCCACTAGTGACCTGGGAGCCACACTGAGTCAATAACCAACAGGGGAAAGGGACAGAGTTCTACAATGACAACTGTTGTATCTTGCCATAGAGCTGAACACATGTGGAGACAGAGCCTAGTTGAGGGAAATATTTAAAAATGAACCCGCCAACTTTCTGTGCTGTGCCAGACCAAGCTTCTGCACTCCTGCCAGCCTGCCAACTCTCCGAGGCTAACCCTCACAGCATCTGGCTCGCTCATCCTGCGAGCCACTAAGTTCCCTTTCTGCTATAATCCCCTGTAACCAGTGGTCCCACACTCTGGTAACCAAAGAGATCCGCCATCCTCACAGTTTGATAACACAATACCCAGTAACCCAGCAAAATCAGACTCTCAATGCTTAATTAACCAATCAGACTTATGTATCAATAATATCACAATGTACAAGATGCCAATACAATAATTTCAGAGCCGGCCATCAATGGAAAGAGAGGCCCATTGGACTTGCAAACTTTATATGCCCCAATATAGGGGAATGCCAGGGCCAAAAGAATGGGAATGGGTGGGTAGGGAAGTGGGGGGCGCTATGGGGGACTTTTGGGATAGTATTGGAAATGTAATTGAGGAAAATATGTAATAAAAATATTAAAAAAAAAACAAAAAAAAAACAAAAAAAAATAATAATTTCAGAGCCAATCGATAAGGATAAAAGCTTAATCCCAGTATTTCTAACCTTATGAAATCATAGCTACCTGTGGCTGGAAAATGCCAAGCGGGTGGGTACACATCTGTGGCCACTGTTCTTCTTCCCCTCCTCTGAGACTTTCTCCCTCTCTCCCTGCAACTCTTAGCCCCATCCCTTTTTCCCTGTCCAATCACAGACCTCCTCTGCACTAATGTAATTGGACAGGGAAAATCCTTCGACGGAGCCTTCTCAGAGAATCTTGATAAAAACATCTCAGGCCAGCATCTTGTTTTATCTTTATTAACTTAGAGCAGAAAAACCAATGGAACAACTCCTAAATCCTGGCCAATGGAACCATAGAAGAGTACTTCTGTGCTGAACTGCTAAACTTTGAAGAGCTTGTTACAACAGCAATAGAAAACTAATACTTACCAGGCTTATCACTAAGTAAAAGAGGTAGAATTACCAAAATTGCCTCAAAGTCAACTGTGATTCACTCAGTGAAGGTAGGGTGAGGCCCAATGTTCCTAAGATCAAAGGACCTTGATAAACTTTGTCCTATCTTGAGATGAGAAGGGGGAGGAGTTTTCAGTGACTGTTTACTTTCTATTGGAAGAGAATTTTTATTTGGGAGATGAACTGAGGAAAGAATACGGGGAAATTGGAAATAAGGAGTTCAAAATGTATTAATGTTTCTAGTCCTGACATAGCCACTTGTGGGTGAAACTAAGGGTTAGTGATGACACTGGTAAATTGGGGCCCTGTCTCATTTTTAGCCAAGAGCTGGAGATTTAACCTTGACTATGGAATTGCTGACAAGAATTGGGACCTTACTCTAATAAGGGGAAATAATTAGTAAGTTAAAAGGAGAGATTTTGAGCAGATATAACCAGATTATCTTAATATGATGTCTCCGAACCTAGAATAAGGATTATTAGAATGTGCACTTTCTATATGAGGTGTGGTGGCGGCACAAACCTTTAATTCCAGCACCCTAAGGGTGGAGGCAGGAGGATTTCTGTGAGTTAGAGTTCTGGGCATTTGGGTCATTTGTAACATGTGATATTTTAACTGTAAAGCATTGACCTTCCAAAACCATTTGCTTATTACTGGGAGTGAAGACCTAGTTATTGTGCAGGATTATCTGTTCTTCCTACAATGTACTTTTCAAATAGAAAAGAGTAAAGTGATTTGGGATGCATAAAAAATCTCAGTTGGCTAGTCTATGTAATGTGTGAAGGGCTATAATACAACAATCTCTTAAAACTGTATTCTTTAACATCACATGGGGAAAACTCTCAGAAATAGAGAAAAATTTCCTTTTAAAATATCCTGCTATTTGATAGTTTCATGGTATGAATCTATAAAAGACCTGAAGATACATCCCCCCAAAAGAATAAGTTACATTTTTAACGGTACTGCATATAAGTTCACATTTTATGTAGCATTTATAATCATTATGTGTATGTATTTATGTATGTGCATGTGTGGACAGACATATGTAAGGAAGTATGAGATGGGCATACACATAAAAGCTAGAGGAAGAAGACATCAGGTGTCCTGGCTATCATTTTCTGTCTTATTCCTATGAGACATGGTCTCTCATTGAACCTGGAACTGGACTGACATCTAGTAAGGCCCAGGGATCCTCTTTCATCTGCCTTGCACATCTGTGGGGTAAAGGCTGGTACATGGCCATGCCAGACTTTCGAATAGATTCTGAAAACTAAACTCGCACCCTCAGTGTTCCACAGTGGTTGCTCTTACCTGCTGAGCCGTGTCTCCAGCCCATCAGTGGTCATTTCTAGTTTAGGGACTACACTGCTTAAATTGCAACCACAACTAAGATGAAGTCCAGAAACATCCATTTTCCCATCCATGGTGGGTTTATCACTAAGATGAAATCCAGAAACATCCATTTTCCCATACATGGTGGGTTTATCACTAAGATGAAATCCAGAAACATCCATTTTCCCATCCATGGTGGGTTTATCACATTTATTTGACACAACAATTTTATTATCTTTAAGTAATTTGGGAATTATGTTACAAAAATCTATTTACCAGACACAAAAACACATCTCACTGAAAGTAATAAAGGGGTCACAGCAACCAGCATGGCCTGTCTGTGAGTTCCCAACATTTCCTCTTTCACAGCACATGAGTCTACTTGGTCAGACAAGCAGACCCAGTGAAGACTTTAGTCTATTCAGTGTATTTGACATGAGTGGAAATTCATTTTGGATAAATATAAGTTGCATGTTTAATATGCTTTTCTAGATCCTCTAAGCATACACACTAATTTAAAGTGCATTAGGGTGCATATTTCAGTGGGTAGTCCTTAGGAACCTGCATCGATGAGTGACTGATGTTCGGTAACGGCAAAAATTGTCATTCCTGACCAAACTAGTTTTTTATTTTGTTTTTTGTTTTGGTTTGGTTTGGTTTGGTTTTTTTGAGACGGGGTTTCTCTCTATAGCCCTGGCTGTCCTGGAACTCACTCTGTAGCCCAGGCTAGCCTCAAATTCAGAAACCCACCTCTGCCTCCTGAGTGCTGGGATTAAAGGCGTGTGCCACCACGACCGACCAAACTAGTTTTTTTTTTAATGTATATGAATGTTTTGCCCATGCATATATCTGTGCACCACATTTGTGCCCAGTACTGTGGAGGCCAAAGAGGGTATTAGATGCACTTAGAGCTGGTTATGAGACATCATGTAGCTGGTGGAAATCGAACCCACACCCTCTGGAAGAGCAGCAATTGCTCTTAACCACTGAGCCATCTTCCTAGCATCCATGCTCTAACTAGATTTAATAAGATAGCTAGTAACAAATGTACATGTTGATTTTTTTATGGGCTTCCAACCTTCTGGGACTGGGTTTGTTAATCTACATTTGTATCAAGAAATAATCCTGCTGTCTTGGAAAGTATTAAACATCTAAAAAAAAAAAAAAAAAAACCATCAGCATGGGAGAGTCCTGTGGAACCTCCCCAGAGTCAGAAGCTGGGAGGTTTCTCGTGTGTTTAGAATTCTTTACTTCAGGTGAAATATTTGATTCTTGTAAGGTAGCAAATAACCCAAAATTCACAAAATTAAATTTTAAAATTAAAAACTTGTGTGTCAAACAAATGTGATTACTAAAATCACCATATTCCATGTTACAGTTACAATAACTGAGAATTAAACTTCTTCAGTTAAGTGAGAGTGACATATCAGATCTTTGTTATCACAAGAATGAAATTACTCAGTTTTGTAACCTAACGGCTCAATCTCATTATCTGCAGCTATCTTTTATTGAAGCATTAAATACTAAATGCACACTATTATTTAATCCTTAAAAACCTCCAATTTAATTCTCCAGTTTATTTATTTAAAAGTGTGTTTGTGGGTATGAGCATACAATACGTTGGGGTGCCCACAGAGGCTAAGTTGTCAGATTCCCTGGAGCTAAAGGTACAGGCCATTTTGAGCCACTTAACACTGGTACTTGGAATCAAACTCAAGTCCTCTGGAAGAGCAATATGTGCTTGTAATGTTAGGCTGAGTCATCTCTCTGGTACTAAAGTAATCTTACAGGAGGTTTACTCTTTCCCATTTAGTTCCCAGTAAACAACACCAAGACATTAGAATTTATTAACAAGCTACAAACCTAAACTGGACAGGGTCTGAGACTATTATAATATGGCTAGGTTATTAATAACCAGATAAATGTCCCCACTATTTACTAACTGAGTCTTGCTCTGTTTGCTCTGCTCCATGTGTGTCCTCAGGGCAAGCTTCTCTTGGCCTGTGCTCAGGGCGTCCTCAAGGTCCATCCTGCCTCATGGCAACCTACTTTTATCTCCTCTCTCCTCCCTCAAGAACCCTACCTGAGACCCACTACTTGATCTCAAGTCTAGCCTTTCTCTCTCTCCTATGCAGCCATAGACTCTAGCTTTTTATTACCCAGTCAGAGATTATTAGGAAGCATTCTTTATAACACATCAGTCAATACAATGCCTATGTCTAGACTGCAACCTCATCTTGGGGCACAGGACACAGCATCTGAATACACAGCACACAAGATCAATCCCATCAATCTGGTCCTTAATTGTCTAGATTAATTCTCCCTGCTTCACAATTGACATCTGAGGTTCAGAACAGTTAAACAACTTTCAAAAAATAACGTACTTAGTTACAAAGCCAGGTGCCTACTTCAAAGGAGGAAATGCCCTTACCAACTTCACACAAGTCCTATTAGCTCAGTGAAGGAATGGTGCTTGCCCTCAATCCCGGCCTGAGTCTCCTCCCCAGAATCCACATGATGGAATGAGAACTGACTCCTAAGAGTTATCCTTTGACACATTCATATGAGCCAACACAATCAGTAAATGTGACAAACTGCTGGGGAATACTATCAAAAAGTTAGGGTTTTTCTTGATATCTTGAAGTTTATCTAAGTCTAATAATGCAAAGACAGACACAACACAGATGATATGTATACCTGTCACATAAGCACATAAAGGAGTGATTTACATACCACAACTTTTAAAACCTTAAATATAGCAAAAATAAAAGCTTAATTGAAAGTTTATCTGCTATATCACTTAAAAACCAAACTATAGCAAAACAATGTACCCAGCATCACACTAGGCCTGGTGGCACAAGATTACAATCCCAACTATTCAAGAGCTTATAGCAGAAAATTCACAAGTTCAAAGTCTACCTGGATGACCATGACTTCAAGGCCAACCTGGGCAATTTAGTGAGCCCCTGCGTCAAAATATATATAATAGAGGGGACAAAGGTGTGGTCTGTAGTAGAGAACTTGCCTAGAATGTGAGGCTTTTGGTTCAATTCCCAGTACAACCAATCAATAATAAATCAGTTGTCTGAGTTTATCCCCCACCATTTTTTTTTTGTTTGGTTGGTTTGGGTTTTTGACTTTGGCTTTGGCTTTGGCTTTGGCTTTGGCTTTGGCTTTGGCTTTGGCTTTGGCTTTGGCTTTGGCTTTGGCTTTGGCTTTGGTTTTGAACACCTGGCTTCTCTGTGTAGCCCTGGCTGTCCTGGAATTTACTGTGTAGTCCAGGTTGCCCCTCAAATATGGGAATCCTCCTGCCTCCCCAGTGCTGGGATTGAAGAGAGGAGGCACCATCACTGGCTTTCATTCCCCCACTTTTAAAGACAAAAGTAAGACTATAAATTCTCAATCTGTCACCTGTCTAAAATGTATCTTAGGGAATCAGAAAGAAGTGACTCAAATCTGGAATTTACTTTTCTAAACCTGTAGACAGTCTGTTGACATTCTCAGGGTGGGCATTAATCAGCACTGGCTTAGCGCACACTTCTTCATGCTACTAACATACTGTTAAGACCTGGATAGTGGCATCATTGCCCAGACTCAGTATTGGCAGCATTTAGTAAGTCTCGAGTGTTGGGCTTACATGAAAGTATCAGAACCCTTCTAGAGAAGGTGGAGGGAGTGTGCTACATCTTCCCTCTCTTCTACAGCATGAGGCCACACCAACACCAAATCTGCATGAGCCTTTAACCTGGACTTCTCAGATCACCAAACCATATAAAATGACCTAATGCTTCAGCTGAGTCATAGAGAAGATACTTTGTTGTGGATTCAGGAACAGGCTAAAACATATACAAATTGGAAATATGTAGCTTTGAAGAATTATTTTAAAGTTGATAAGGTTGACCAGGTAACATAGGTAAATCATGAGCTTCTGCTAACATGTTTTCAATCCTCTTTCTTGAATATTTCTTGATGTTCACAAGTCTCTGGCATTTCTTATAGTGTTGTTCATGTTACAAACTCCTCTACAGTTTTGTTGTATTTTGTTTTCTTTTCCCTTCTATACATTTAAACATCCCTACAACCCAATGCATGTAAGTACTATGGTTGCAGCCTGTACACATTACTGGACTGTAATCTAACACAAGGAGTTTGCGGTGAGGCAAGGTGATTAGACAGGTGTTGACTGAGAGTTCAAAAGTCACTTGGAACAAATTATTCAGGATATAAATATCTAAAAATAACAGACAAAGCAAAACAAACAGAAAACCTCAGATGCTCAACATGTTCCCAGTGCACCTGACACCTTTCACCAGGAGATGGCAGCAACTGAAGCAGGAACTTCTAGATGAATCCTAGACAAATACATACACTTTAAGACGCCCACATCCTTCTGGGCTCTGGAATCACTACAGCCACCTCACAGCAGGGGAGGCCATTTGAGGACACCTATTTACTGAAAGGACCCCAGGGTCCATCTGCTGATACTCCAGAAAGGAGGTGACAAAAGGTCTCAAGAATTTCTGCCCAGTTTACAGCAGAGGAAGCAAAACCAAACCACTGTGACAAAGGAGATAAACGAAATGAGTGTTTAAGCCACAAGCCACAGAACAGGGCAAGACACAAATATGACTCAAAATCAAAATAGCTGATAACTTTCCAGTGTTGGTGAACTGGCCTGGGCTTCTGGGTCATGCCAATGATAAAAGTAGTGGTGACTCAGATGGCTCAGCAGGGAAAAGCACTTGTTCTGCAAGCCTAGCAACCTGAGTTTGATTCCCCTAAACCTTCTTAATGGTAGTCCTCGGTCTTGTTAATGCTAAGACCCTTTAATACAGTTCCAGAATAGTTATAGAAGTTTGCACTCCCACCAGCAATGGAGGAGTGTTCCCTTCGTTCCCCATCCTTTCCAGCATGGCTGTCACTTGCGTTTGTGATCTTAGCCATGCTGATGAGTGTAAGATGGAGCCTGATGGTTGTTTTGATTTGCATTTCTCTAATGGCTAAGAACGTTGAACATGTCTTTAAGTGCTTCTTAACCATTCAAGATTCCTCTGTTGAGAATTCTCTGTTTAGCTCTGTACCCCATTCTAACTGAGTTGTTTGGATTGTTAGTGTCTAAGTTCTTGAGTGCTTCAGAAATTTTGGATATTAGCCCTCTGTCAGATGTAAGGTTGGTAAAGAACCTTTCCCAATCTATAGGCTGCTCTTTGTTGTATTGACAATGTCCTTTGCCTTGCAGAACCTGTTCAGTTTCATGAAGTCCCATTTATCAACTGTTGATCTTAGAGCCTGGGACATTGGTGTTCTGCTCACAAAGTTGTCTCCTGTACCAATAAGTTCAAGGCTATTTCTGACTTTCTGTTTTATTAGATTTAGTGTATCCAATTTTATATTGAGGTATTTGATCTATTTGGACTTGAGTTTTGTTCAGGGTGATAGATATGGATCAATTTTCATTCTTCTACATGTTTACATCCAGTTAAACCAGCACCATTTGTTGAAGATGCTTTTTTTTTCCATTGTATGATTTTGTCTTCTTTATCAAATGTCAAGTGTCTGCAGGTATGTGGGTTTATTTCAGGGTCTTTAATTCAATTCTATTGATGAACATTTCTGTTCCTATAGCAATACCATGCAGTTTTTATCACTATTGCTCTGTAGTACAGCTTGAGGTCAGAGATGGTGATACTTCCAGAAGTTCTTTATTGTTCAGGGCTGTTCTGTCTATCATGGATTTTTTTTTCTTTTTCCATATGAAGTTGAGCATTACTCTTTCAAGGTCTGTAAAGAATTGTGCTGGAATTTCAGTGGGAATTACATTGAATCTGTATGTTGCTTTTAGTAAGAAGGGCATTTTCACTATGTTAGTCCTACTGATCCATGAGCATGGGAGATCTTTCCATCTTCGGATACCTTCCTCAATTTCTGTCTTCAGAGCCTTGAAGTTCTTGTCATTCATGTCTTTCACTTACTTGGTTAGAGTTACACCAAGATATTTTATATTATTTGTAGCTATTGTAAAGGATATCATTTTTCTAATTTCTTTCTTGGCCCATTTATCATTTGTACAAAATGATTTGTACTGATTTTTTTAAATTAAATTTTTTGTCTTTTTTTTAATATTTTCTCCATTTACATTTCAATGTTATCCCCAAAGTCCCCTATGCCCTCCCCCCACCCTGCTCCCCAACCCATCCACTCCCTGTTCCTGGCCCTGGCATTCCCCCGTACTGGGGCATATGATCTTTCCAAGACCAAGGGCCTCTCCTCCCATTGATAGTCGACTAGACCATCCTCTGCTACATATACAAGCCAATTTTTTAAATGAGCTGTTTGGGTTTGTTTGTTCATTCATTTTTATATGACTGTTTTTTATTTCGAGATTTTTTTAAAATTTGTTTTCGTTTAATTTTTTTTGTTTTGTTGTGGTTTTTGTTTGTTTTTAGCTCTTGGTATATTCTGAATATTAAACCTCTGTTAAGTATATAACTAACAAAGATTTGCTTCTAGTCTGTGGGCTTCCTCTTAAACCAACTGATTGTTTCTTTACCTGTCTAGGAGCTTTCTGGTTTTAGTTGTCAATAGCTGGCCTTAATTCTTGGACAAATGAAGTCCTATTCAGAAAGTCGATTTCTATGTCCCATAGGCACCGCCTATGTTTGTTTGTAGCAGTTTCAGGTTTTACACAATGGTCTTTGATCCATTGGAAGTTAGTTTTGTGGAAAGTGATAGATATGGACTAATTTCACTTTTCTACACATGCACGCACACACACATACATGAGAAAGATGGAAATCTTGAGTTTTAATTGTGGGTCTGGATGACGAAAATCAGTTGTGTGACTCACTTTCTTCAGAGATCTTGCCTAAAAGTTGGTTTACTTCGAAATCAAAAATATATATAAATAAGCAGTTTGGCAAATCAAGTCACCTTATTATTGTTCCTTTAGTTATTAGGCTAATAATTGTAATCTCTACTAATTTTAATTTTATGGCTTATTGTATTCATTAATTTTTAAAAGAATTATTTATTTTATGTCTATGAGTACACTGTAGCTGTCTTCAGACACACCAGAAGAAGGCATCAGATCCTGTATGTAACAAATGGTTGTGAGCCACCATGTGGTTGCTGGGAATTAACTCAGGACCTCTGGAAGAGCAATCAGTGCTCTTAATCACTGAACCATCTCTCCAGCCCCCTTATTTTTAAAATGTGTTTTCTTTATGTTTTCTCTTCCTTTTACTCCTCTCAATTCCCCCACATCCAAGCCCATCCAGATCCCTTTCTGTCTCCCATTAGAAAACAGACAGGCTTCTAAGAAATGTTTAGTAATAAAACAGAATGTTATAAGATAAAAAAAAAAAAAACAAACACATTCAAACAGGTCAATATAAAAATACAGACAGAAAAGGCCCAAGAGACAGATACAGATGCAGAGACACACTTGTTCACACACTCAGGAATCCCCCAAAAGTGGGGGAGGGACCATAATCTATATGCAAAGACCTGTAGGGTAAAGAGAGAGGGGGAGAAAGAGAGAAAAGAAAAAAAGAAAGGAAGTAAATAGAAAACAGAAAATTTTTAATATAAATAAAATAAAAAATAAACATAAAGTATCCACACTCTGGTCTTCCTTCTTCTTAGAATGGGGAACAGAACACCCATGGAAGGAGGTACAGAGACAAAGTGCAGAGCTGAGACGGAAGGAAGGACCATCGGAGACTGCCCGACCCGGGCATCCATCCCATAAACAACCACCAAACCCAGACACTATTGCATATAACAGCAAGATTTTGCTGACAGGACCCTGACATAGCTGTCTCTTGTGAGGCTATGCCAGTGCCTGGCAAATACAGAAGTGGATGCTCACAGTCAGCTATTGGATGGAACACAGGGCCTCTATTGAAGGAGCTAGTGAAAGTACCCAAGGAGCTAAAGGGGTCTGCAACCCTATAGGAGGAACAACAATATGAACTAACCAGTACCCCCAGAGCTCGTGTTTCTAGCTGCATATGTATCAGAAGATGGCCTAGTCAGCCATCAATGGGAGGAGAGGCCCTTGGTCTTGAAAAGATCATATGCCCCAGTACAGGGGAATGCTAGGGCCAGGAAGCAGGAGTGGGTTGATTGGGAAGCAGGGTGGAGAGAGAGTATAGGGGCCTTTGGGGATAGCATTTGAAATGTAAATGAAGAAAATATCTAATAAAAAAAGAAAAAAAAAGAAAAAAATTGGATGTAAGGTACTAGGACAGATGAATCTTTCGAAAACTGTGCTTAAGAAAGGTACTAATTATGTTTTACAAAATCACCTTCATGTGGGTAAAATGATAAGTTAACAGTAACATTTCATTAAAATGCTAAGTACAAAAAAATAAAATAAAATAAAGAATAAACATAAAATATAAAAAGAAAAGCCCAGACTCAACATTATCGAAAGAAGCAGAATGGCTTGTGCTCTATGAAGAGAGACAGAACTGGAAACACCACGGATGTGAGAGAGCTTGTTGTGAGAGGCCTGTGCTGACACTTGAGGCCATAGTGATGTCTAAGCCACTGTGCCACAAGGGCCATGTCTGTGTCCATGACCCTACCACAGCAGGCATCTGTGCCAATGTCCATGGCCCAGGTTTCCACCAAAGGTCATGCAGATGTCTGTGGTCTGGGCTGTTGCCTGAAGCTATGTTGATGTTTGAGGGCTACACTGAGCTGACCTTGCTCCTCACTGGCCACTGCATAGGAGAACAGGCAGGTTGACCAACTGAGATACCACCTAGGCCCAGATCCAGGGCTTTGACTTAGCCTTTACCAACATTTACCCCATCTATGAGCTGCTGGAGCACACGAAGGAGCTGGTCCTGCAGAACCAAAGCTGCAGGATCTCCATGACTGAGGGCAACAGCACATTGTCCAGGAAGAATTTCAGTGAGGATCCTGTGTTGATATTGTAGCAGAAGCAGAAGCCTCGAACCAGACCAATGGAATAAACGTTGCAATGGACGTTTGCAAGTAAACCTGTGTGGGCCAAGGGGTGTGTGCATTACACACCATGACACACTGCAACTTTCATGGAGACATGTTTGAATTTTTTAATTTTTATTTTTTAATTTTCTTTTGTGGGGGAGGTTAGGGAATGGATGACGTATATGGAAGGACTGGGAAATGAGTGGAATTGGGGTACATGATATGAAATTCACAAAGAATCAATAAAAAATTATGTAAGAAAAAATAAGAATAGTTTGTTAACTCAGTGAGACTCCCTTGGAGAAAACTAAATTTTTGTTTGCAATTGGTTTTCAGTTGGAGATAACTTCTGAGCTAAGGATGAGGCAAGTGTCCACTTCTCCAAGCAGCTAAAGCTTAGCAAAGTCAGCAAGACAAAGAGACTGGACACACATCTTCAAGTCATTATTTTGAACCTGAGTTGATCTTAGGAACTCATAAACCTTACTCACTAAACATGTTGTTCCAGATTGGAGAGATGGCTCAATGGTTAAGGGTACTGACTGCTCTTCCAGAGGTCCTAAGTTCAATTCCCAGCTACCACATGGTAGCTCACAACCATCTGTAATGGGATCTGATGCCTTCTTCTGGTCTGTCTGAAGAGATATATTGTGTACTCATATACATAAAATAAATAAATAGTTCCTTTTTTAAAAACCAGTTGTTCCTTATTTAAACGTTTCAGAAGCTTGATACTGAGCAATTAGCAAAGAAATAAGTGGTAGTATATAGATCTCTTAAGTCAGTTTTGCTTATACATTTATAACCTCTGGAATTCATAAACCTTACTTATCACTCTCTTTTAACCTGATGACTGCCAACCACATGGTTGCTTCCATCCTGATTAGGTCATCAGCCAAGATGGAGGGAATCATGTGGTTGCTATTTAAAAATATCTATTTTATTAAACAAGAGTTGAATCACATATATAATATATCATAGCTAATTAATATTACCTATGTATAGATTTATAAATTATCAACTTTGGTTACAAGTTTTAAGATGACTTTTGGTTACAAATTTTAGAGATCCTTTTTTTGTAAACCATACCCAATGAACTTACGAATCCTGAGAGAGTTTACAACATAGTTCTAAGAGACTTGGGTTTTTTAAAGCAGAGAACAAATAAATCATAGAGATGAAAGATTTTTAAAAGTAGCCGGGCGGTGGTGGTACATGCCTTTAATCCCAGCACTTGGGAGGCAGAGACAGGCAGATTTCTAAGTTCAAGGCCAACCTGGTCTACAAAGTGAGTTCCAGGACAGCCAGGGCTATACAGAGAAACCCTGACTCGAAAAAACAAAAACAAACAAACAAAAAAGAGTGGAAAGTAGAAAAACCTTAGAGATAAGAGGCTTTGGGGAATGTAGAAGAGAGAAAGTTTACGTATACTTTAGAGACTTGGGATCATTTGTTTGTGAAGTGGCAGAAGCTGTTACCACGACAGAATTGGAAAGCAAGTGTACCAAGCTGTTTGCAGGAAGACAGTGAAGCTTGAAGCAAATCTCTGAGTCTGAGTAGGAAAAGAGAAAGAGTCACAAAACAGAACTCCACTAGAAGAATGGTTCTTATAAGTTCCAGAAGAGAGAAAGAGCAGGAGCCAGATAGGAATTCCTCCTGAGAATTCCAAAATCATTGAGGCCCAGGAGGGCAGAGAGGAGCTGCAGGACTTAGCAAGCAGCTCCTATGGGGAGGCAAGGAAGCTTCCTAATGGAGCTGAGAACAAAGGGAGCAGAGGAGTAAGTGTCTTGGTGACAAGAATTTTATTCCAAGTGTTCCCAAGCAGACTGAGAGAAATGTCCCAAACCACATCCCTTCCCATGTCACAGAGGCCCATTGGGGTGAAAGGAGCCTCCTGGCACAGAGGTGTGACTTAGTTAAGGTAGGAAGCTCCGGGTGACATTTATCCAGTAGCAGAGGAGAGGAGAGAGCAGCTGAAGAGGCAGACTGAGAAAAGCTTTGGGGCAAGGGGCGGGTTCCATTAGAGGGAGAAGCATTCGCGTCTTAGAGAGATGTCCACATGGATAGTGTAGCAGGTGGACTAGGAGGCTTGGGGAGCTAGACAGATATTTACAGAGTCAATGTAGATGAGGAGTTACCATCAACAATGGTTACAGCTAGTAGAGGTAAGAAGCAGATGAAAAGGTGGACTCTAAGATTTGGAGTGAGACTTGGTGGGTGGCAGAGGCCAGCAGAAACAGATGATCTATACACACCTTAGGAGAGGCAGATCAGCACCTTGGTTCAGACAGGCCATGTCCTTTGGAAGAGAACTCTAATATGCCACTCCCAGGTTTGGCATATATGAATGAATGAAAAAATACATAAATAAAAACAATGTCATGATTGTTCCTATGCATGGTTGAGAAGGTTTTTTTACTGTAGATATGAGGGAGAGATCAGCCAGAGGCATCTTAGATGAGTCCAGGCTCACATGGCCAGCAGAATAGACTGGGTCATGAGAAGAGAGGAAGAGGAAGAGAAGAGAGGGGGAGACCATAAGGGTAAAGAGACGTCCAAGAATCCAAGGGCAGAGCCAAGAGAACACATAGGCAAAGTGGCTGAGTCATATAGGAAAGAGAAGCTGGGGGGAGGGAAACGAAGCTCGGGGGCTGGGGAAGTTTAGGCTAGTGGGTGGGGTAAGAAGTTCTGAGAGGAGCCAGGATTCTGTAGCAGGTGCTTTGTGATGCTGAGAGAACCTAGGCCAGAGACCACACTGTAGGCATACAGTTTTTATGCTTCTCCTCCTCTTGACCTATTGTTGACTTTATTTAATCCTGTTTAGAAAAAGCATGTGTGATTAAAAGTTTTTGCTAGGGCTGAGCCACACCACAATAAGGTTTTTCCAGTTCATGATCTTGGGGTTCCCAATGTTATCAAATACCCTGCAACACCAATTACTTTGCCTTTAAAACAGTTGTTTAAAAAACAAAAACAAAAAGGTGTTTTGTCCTCTGACCCTACACTCATGGGCTGTGGCACACATTCCCACATATGTACCAAGAAGCCATAGGGAACAGGGTCTACAGTCTGATTGTGGAGCCGAGTAGGTCTTGTTGGGACTCAGGCTATGTACAGTATACAGTGTCCTGGGTCTGGGTCTGGGTCTATAGCACTGGGCAATGGCAGGCCACCTACGGCTCTTTCCTTATCCACAATGAATGTCACCAGAGGTTTGGGGCTTTTGGCAAAGACCTTTCCAGCCAGAGCCAGTGGACACTTGTGGCATGCAGGAATGCGACTCCTCTGCTCTCTTCCCCCACCCTCCAGCAGAAGCTCAATGTGGCATCTGCCTTACAAATGATGACAAGGTCCTAGACATGGAACAACCTAGAAATGAAAGAAGCCTGGGTTCTGCCTGGCCAGGTGGGGTGGATCACCTCTCTCTGCTGACACCTGCCAATTCCCCTCCAGAGAGCAGACCCTCAGCCACCCAGTTACAAAAGCCTGGAGAATAAAATGCTTTGAAACCAGGTGATATGCACCCAGTTTTCCTGGTTACTTGATGTGCAATATCAAGCAAGCAACACTACCTCTCTGCCTCTGTTCAACTATCAGAAAGAAGTTCATTCCTTGTATGATGCTTTGCCAAGAAGATCCAATGAGAGAACACGGGCCAGAGGCCAGCATATGCTCAGTGAATAGCAGGCCTTCAGCAGAAGTCAGATCTCTTCCTTCCCAGCTCCCAGTAGCCTTTGTGGTTAAGCTGCTGGCAGGCTCGAATCAGCCTCCACCAGGCCATGACGCAGGCTGAAGATTTTCTCCTGAGTGACAGGCTCAAGGAGAGAGAATAGACAAGTACTCGATGTTCAGAGTATGGGCCTCTCTGAAACCTGACTCTCAGAGCTCATTTTAGAGGCCAGGAGATTGGCATGAGGTTCTCAGGCCAGCCTCAGTCTCTCCAGGAAGGGCAGCCTAACAGCTCATTCTACCCTGTCCTACGTGGAGATGTCTGCAGGGGAAATCTTCCCCTCCCCCACCCCCTTAACCTCATTCTAGTGCCAGAACTGTGGGAGCAGGGAGGAGTAGAGAGAGAAGAGGGAGGAGGGAGCAAGGAGCAAGGGAGAGGGGAAGGAAGAGGGGGCATGGAGCTAGCAGGTCCTGGGCTACACTGATTTGTGTTGTGCTCATCTGACCCAGATGCCTGCCTACCACCTGTGTGTGGATGGTGTTTGCTGGGATGTGATTTACTCAAGGTCCCACATGGAAGCTATGCAATGGTGGCAGTGGGCTAAGCTCTAAGGGGACACACTGGGGAGAACACTTTCCCATGTAGCCAAGACAGTGACTGTATCAACAAGGAGAGGTCACTTCCACATTTCATTCTACAAAAGACATGATGGAGAAAGTGCCCAAGAGGCTTGTGCCACACTCAGACCCATGCCATGTGTGGCCAAGTGCTAGAGAACAGACATGTAGAAAAGGTGCTCTTCACACCCCAACACAGTCTAGACTACTTTGCTTGCAAGT
The DNA here is from genome assembly GCF_978045245.1 of Mus caroli. Lineage (NCBI taxonomy): Eukaryota > Metazoa > Chordata > Mammalia > Rodentia > Muridae > Mus > Mus caroli. Next base: position 54,498,922 of record NW_028227265.1, read on the forward strand.
GACCCTATAGGGATTGTGACCCCCTAGCTGGGCTCCTGGCCCTGTGGGTCCTTTGTCTTATTCTCTGATCTCCATCTGCAGGCCCTGGCAACCTGCTGTGCTCAAAGCCACCTGCCAGGATGAAAACCTTTCTCCCAGACACACCATGGTCCCAGAACACCATTCACATGTCGGCTATGCCTCTTGGACAAGCAGTTGAGTTCTGTGCCAGCTGAGAAAACATGGGCCACAACAGTGTATCATGGAAATGGACAGGAGGGTGCTTGAGGTGGGTTAGCAGCAGCCTCCTGCCTTTCTCTTTGCCCAAAGAGAGGCACCCAGCCACATTAAGCACCATTTGTGGGGTCATTCATGGTGCATTCAGCATTCCTGCCTCCAGGTGCTGTCCCCAACCACATTCCATCCCTTCTCAACTTCGAAAGATTGACTGTTCTTGCCATTCAGAAAGCTGCCTGTTGTCACACATTCACAGATGCTGGTCCTGCCCCAAGCTGGCCTTCTAGATGGCACTGCCCACCATCCCTATGGATTGTCTGTCCTGTGTCTTGAAAAGTGTAAGCAACATCTCTGGCCCCTCCCAGTAGAGATGTGGAGCAATCCCATCTTTTCCATTATGTAAAGAAAGCAGACTCATATTGCGTCACTGTAGCAATCCTCCTGCCACAACTGGACAACAGACACGTCACAGTATCTGGCTCCTCAGCCAGTCTTGATAATCAATGATCATTGCAGACACTGCTGCTAATAACCACTCGGGGCACATACTCTGGCAGGCCAAGCCCAATCTCCTTATTTGGGTTTCATCCTCCAAATTTTGAACTCAAAATCACTGTTGTATGCAAGGAGGCCTTGATCCAGACAGAGGCCCCTCCCAGGGAAATACAGGAAGTAAGCATCAAAGGCACAGCTAACAAACCAACTTTAATTGATAGTGTACACAGAGATCCAGGCAATAGAGCTTGACCAGATCGACCAGGCCATAGACTTGCCCTGGTATACTCAGGACTGGGGCTGGAGTCACTGTAGGACAAAAGCAGGTGCTGAAGCAGTTGTGCTGAGCAGCAGGTGTGTGTACGGAGTCTGGGCTGGGCCTGGTGTGCAGAGCTGGATCTGGTGTGAGTTAAGGGTGACAATGTGCACAGTATCCACAGACAGCCTCAGTGATTGCTCTGAGGAAGACATATGTAACATGATCCAAATCCCTGCCGCTGGGAGCTCCAAGGAGACAGGGTATGACGTGGTGTGTATGGAAGGCCCATGGCTGACCCAGCTTGCAGGGAGTGACCTGGGCCTTGAGAGAATGCACTATTAGATTGCTGTGGTTTCTGATAACCATCAGCTTCAATAATTCATGTGTGTGTGTGGCTAGGGGTACCATGATGGATGTGTGGAGGTCAATGGATGACTTCTCTCCTTCCACCATATGGAACCCCAGGACCAAACTCAGGTTGAAAGCTTGGCAGCAGGTGTCTTTACCCAGAGTCATCTCAAATGGGCCAGCTGCAGTACCAATAAGACTAAAGCACAGATGCATTAAGAGTTGGTGAACAGGACCTTTGGTTTTCAGGGTCACCTCCACTCCTGGGTACCTAGCATAGCCTGAACACTAGGGAAAGTCCTGCAGTATGTCCTTCCAACCTTTCCTGGACTCGGCTCTGGCTCTCAACTGTTCCACTTCCTCCAACAGCTGTGTGCGCAGAAAGGGCACCATGGGAGGGCAGAGGCTGGAGCTGGGGACACACAGGACCCCTCGCTCTCTGTTGCCTAGCACACAAGGGACCCAGTATCAGGTAGGTGCTTGGCAGATGTTTAAGGAACTAAAGCAGAAGAAAGCTGCATCTAGTCAGAGCTCTGTCCTGAACTAGTTGAGAGTGCGGAGGGGTTTAGAATCACTTTCTCAAAGCCCAGTCATCCTCTCCAGAGGGCAGGAGATTACTGCTGTGACTGTGGCACTGTGGGCTCTTCGTAGGCTGATGGACACTGGGCAGAACACAGCCTGCCTGGAAGCAGGGAGGAAGACCCCAGCTAAAGCAATGGATTTGAACTGGGAAGCCCGGTCAGAGACAAGGCATTGGCCTCTTACAGTACAAGGACTTCATGTCTACTGCAAACAGAACAGGAAAAACACTTCAAAACAAAGAGAAATATCGTATGGAGGAGCCTGGGAGTGGAGCCAAGAGGCAGTGATCTGGGGAACACAGGCATCTATCTCTCTCTCTCTCTCTCTCTCTCTCTCTCTCTCTCTCTCTCTCTCTCTCTCTCTCTCTCTCTCTCTCTCTCTCTCCCCTCCACTCAAGGTCATGATGGCCCTAGGGGCTAAATTGGGGGGGCAGTGTACACAGCTGGGCCAGACGGCAGGCGCTGAAGACCAGAAGGGTGGTTTCTCCAGGGGCACAGAGACCAAGCTGGTCTGAACAGAGGGAGCAGAGGCCACCAGGGAACCTGGTTGGGGCATCTGGCTAATATGTTCTCATCCTGTGACTTGTACTGAGCATCTTGCTTTGGACTCCTGACCTTTTTGCATACCTCCCACTGAAAGCTCGTCTTGGCATGAGTGCTGTCATGTCCCTAGACATGTCTCTGTCCTCCCACAAAGGAACCACACTCATGGCTCACAGGAGGTGTCCAGGAAACAAGAGAATGGGCACAGGGTACACACCTAGGGCCCTCTGTGGGATGTGCGCAGTGGGAATCCTCAGCCACCTCCCTTAAGGCACTGCCCAAGCCCCCTCCCCGATGTCCCTGCCTCTCACTGGATGCTACACTTGTCCCTCTCTCGGGCCTGGCCCTCCCGTAGGACCTTGGCCTTAATGTACTTGAGGTCACTGTTGACACTGGGGCGTCGGGCAAAGGGCGAGACCATGCCATAGGCACCTGCGACCTTAGTGCGGCGCATGCAGAAGGGCCGGGGGTGAAAAGCATCGCCGTACTGCACGGAGATTTTATGGTGCAGTGCAGGGCTCATCTCATGGGGCAGCTTGGCCATGCTGAACAGCACATAGAACATCTCGTTCACATTAGTGTTCTTCTTGGCTGACACCTCGAAGTAGGCGCAGTTTTCATCACCAGACACCAGCAGCTCAGCCTCCATGGCAGGGACCTGGCGGCACAGCTCACTGTGGTCATTCTTGTTCCCACAGATCACCATGGGCAGCTCTGCTGCCTCCTTGGTTTTATTCTTCAGACAGGACTTGACCTCCAGGATCTGTTTCTGGAGGCGCTTGACCTCATCAAAGGACTCCCGGCTATCCAGGCTGAACACCAGGATGAAGACATCTCCTGTGAAGGGGATGAGAAAAGTAAACAAGAGTCAGGATGGCCCGGTGTCCCACTCAACACAGGTCCCATCAGCTGCCACCTAGGAAGCCTGCAAACCCTGACCCGGAGGCTCCTCCAGGCATCTCCTATCACCGTCCCCATTTCCCAGAAGAGGGAGCCAGGGTTCAGCAGGGGTTGTGAGTATGAGGCACACCCAGGTGGACTCAGATATGGTCAGTCCCTGTCCTGTTTTCTTACAGGACTGTGTGGCTGGCCTCACTCAGCCACATCCTTAGAGGCTTCACCAATACCTTGACCACAGTAGGAATTCAGCATGTGTCTCTGTGTGGCAGACAATGTTGGTGAGAGGGAACTTTGGTTTGCATCTTACCTCAACTTAGTAACTGTGTGACCTTAAAGTCTGTGGAATCTCTGAGCTCCTCAACTTCCCCTCCCACATCATGTCAATTAGGCTGCCTTGCAGGAGGGTGATTAGAGCTAATGCATGCAGTGCAGCATGCACTCAGGCACCTGGTGGGAGCAGAGGAGTGGGCACACATGTTGTTTCCTGGGCACCTCATAATACCCCCATGGGGAAGATTTTATTACTCTTCTGTTATGAGTGAACCAACTAAAGGCTCTGAAAGGGCAAGGAAGCTGCCCAAGGTCACACGACTCAAATGTGGCTAGGCCATGGCTGCAATCCAATGTGGTCCTCACCCAGCCTGTGCCTCGCCTGCAGGATCTGCTCTCTGATTTTAGGACAAACCACAGGATAAGTAAGAAACTGCAGCCCACACTAGATCCACTGTAACACACTAATGGGGCTTTGAGTCTGAAACAGTGCTTAGGGTGTACCCTGGAAGGGCTGCAGGTACATGAACCAGCCTCTAGTCATAGTCCCAAGCCAATCACCAGAGAAACAGCTTCATCCTCCGAGACCCTTCCCACCTTTGCCCTCAACTTTACAGCCCTGAGTGTGGTCTGAGGTCCCTGATTTGTAGATAGAGGTCCAGCCATTGGGTCCAGCCAAACATCACAATTTGGAAGTCCAGAGAAGTCTACAAGCACATTTTGGTTCGCTACAATGACACACACCCAGCATGAATTAGGGAAGTAGGGCCCCCAAAGCACATTGTCCCATTCTAACCCAGCCACCTGTCCCCTGGGACCTGCACACACTGGTCTTCAATGAGGTCAATGAAAGGCTGGGATGATGAGTGATTGACACAAGTCCTCGACTGCCTGCCAACTGCTCTGGTTCCTGCTGCCAAGCCTCATTCTGTCCCATTAGACCAGGCCCTGAGGACTTGCAGCCTCCAAGTGTTCAAATCTGAGACTGCAAATGCCAGGCATTAGAGCCTGGCTGGCCAGCTGGCAGCTGCACAAAGAGCTGGTAAGACTGAGCAGCCCTGTGCATCTCTTGTGCCCAGAACCAGGCTGGAAAATGAGCTCTGGCCTGGGACGGTGAGCAAATAAAGCAACAGACAGATATGCTCAGAATGCAGTCCACAGAAAAGAGGGTACAAAGTGAATGTCAGTGGACTGGTGCTGGCTAGGGATTGGTGGTCACCATAAGCATTGTTTAATGAAAGTTTGCCTTTGTATCACTTTTATAATTGAAAATTAACATTGAAGTATGCATATTTCCACCAGGGGGACACCCAGTCCTCAAATAGGAAGAGCTCTTCCACATGCCATTTACCTGTTGTGGGCAGCTGCCTTACACCATCATGTTCTCACAGCTACTTGGGGAGCATGGTCACAAAGCCACTGACAATGACATCACCATGCTACAGAGATTTGAACCCAGTCCCACCTTGAGTTCCTTAAGCAGAATGTTTCTTCTCAGAATTGGGGGCCCCCACAAGCATTCTGGGACAGAAAGGGTGAATGAGAGAAAGGGGGCAGTTAGTGGGGTTCTTGGTAGTAGTGTCTCAATGTTTTTAAGTGTTTTTAAATTGTCATTTGTGTGTGCATGTGTGTGTATGTGTGTACTTGTGTATGTGTGCATGTGAGTGTCTGTGTCCGTGTGTGTGTGTGTGTGTGTGTATTTGTGTATGTGTTCATGTGAGTGTCTATGTGCATGGGTGTATGCATGTGTATGTGTTGGCCACCACTGTCTGTTGTTCCTGTGGCACCATCAACCTTGTTTTTTGAGTCTTTCACAGATCTAGAAATTGCTGATCAGTCTAGTGAGCCCCAGGGATCCTCCTGTCTTTGTGTTCCCAGTGCTGGGATAACAAGGTGCTTACCAAGATACCAGCTCTTGGTCTGTGTGCTGGGGATCAAACGCTGGTCCCTGCTCATGAACAGCAAACAGTTTCCTGGCTGAGTTATCTCCCAAGTCTTATGCTCCGTTCTATTTCTATCCAGGGATACAGCTGAGGGCATGGCTGTACCCAACAGTGGTCACACTAGAGACAGTAATCAACTGAAGATTGGCTTCAAGGAATGACCATGACAACCAGTGCCATATGACCAGAAGGTCCCTGGTGGCCCACAACCTGTCCCTCTCTGAATGCTGCTCCTAGAAGGGCAGACAGTCCCCAGGGTAGGTCTCTCAACAGCAATTATGAGCTTGCACCTGGATGAGGTTACTTAACCTCTCTGCCTCAGTTTCCTAGACATAGCCTCCTAGCTCAGCGAGAGGAATGTGGGTGCAGGCCAGCTGTCCCATCCCCTCAGTTGCCTCACCTGTGAGGATGGAGAGCCGGCGCATGGCAGGGAATGGGTGATTGCCAGAGGTGTCCAGGATATCCAGCTGGTACATGTCCCCGTGGATGTTGTACACCTTGCGATGAAAGTCCTCGATAGTGGGCGTGTACTGGTCCTCAAAGCGGCCATTGAGGAAGCGGGAGACAATGGAGCTCTTGCCCACTCGGGAGGCACCCAGCACCACCATGCGGTAGGAGTTCTTAGCAGGCACATTGAGTGTGCAGTTCCCACTGGACAAGGTCTTCATCATGGCTCTGGGCTGTGGCAGAAGCAAGAGACAGGAGTCAGGGACCTCTGGCCTGGGGCCTCCTCTCTGTGGGCCCTGTCTAGGTTTCTGCTTTCTATTGTAAAATAGAAGCCATTGGCTAGGGTCCCTGAAGGACTTCAAGGCTGGAATGGCTCCCTTGTTCGTTTATTCATTCATTCATTCATTCATTCATTCATGATCTCTAATCTCTTTATTCTTTTTCTCAACTTGCTCACTTACCCATCCTCACGCTCTTGAGCACAGGACCAACCACAAGGTCACACCCTTGCTGTTCACAGTGAGCCTCACTTCCCACTCCATTCACCGTGGCACACAGGGCACCACACAGCTGAAATTCCTAAATTACCACTAGTGTCTACTACCACTAGGGGGCAGCCGTCTCTTAGAGCAGCGCTCCTTATTCCACAGCTTCTGGTGCATGGCCCAGTCAGCTCTGCAGCTCTAATAGGAAGGAGGGAAAGGCAGTCCAGGCCACTTCCCCACCAACTCCCAGGATACACCCTGGACCCAAGGTTTGCATCATGGTAGGTTCCTCCTCACATACAGCCTACCACTGGCCTCAGTAACTTTTGCCTCTGAGCAACCTGAGCTTGAGTGAGAGGAGAAGGGGGGGTCTCAAGCATCAGACTCTTAAAAGACTGGGGTTCTGGGGTCTGAAACTCAAAACTCATATGGGATTTTCTCATGTAAAAGGCTCTAGATCCTTCGTGAACTATGTAGGCATCTGCTCCAACAGGGCAATCAAAGGGCTGTCCCCAGTCCCCTTCCTCTGTTGTTTCAGCACCCTGGGATCCCTCAGTCCCAGGTGAGTGTGAGCTATGAGCTCCTCCACACCTTTCCTTCCATCAGCTTCTCCTCTAGCTGTGGAGCTCATCCCAGATGCCACCTCTCTAACAATACAAAAGATGCTTGCTAACCCCAGGACTGCACATGGATACAGGCCTGCAGAAACATGGGTGTTCCTTGCCAGCCACTACAAGTTGTGTAGGCTGGACACTGCACAACCCACACCTTTAGTAGGCAAGTAGGGGCTTCATCCCACCACAAAGAGTGTCTTCATGAATCATATGGGTCTAAGCTCTGTTGCACAAAGGTCACTGAGACCACAGCCTCATCTGGATACTCCATCCATTTTTTTTATCATTATCATTATCAGACTACCATGAGACCAGGGTCTGAGATGGCCTCTCCGGCTGAGTGACATCTACCTGGTTGCAAGTCTCTAGGTATGGACCGACTCTGCTCATGCCTGCCGGCCTGACGCCCTTCAACCTTTCCTAAAAGCCCTGCTTGGTATCCTTTGTCAATTTCCACAATGTAAATGCTCCCAGCTCCCAGCCTGAAACATGGCCTCCAAAAATGGACGTCAGAGACACACGCATGGGCCAGCTCAGCACACTGTGGACCCCAGGCCTGGCACCAGAACCATCACTCCTGGGCCAAGTCCAGCAGCGTGCCAAGCACATGCTAAGTATAGAACAACAACACTGCTGACATTTGTTTTGCAGCTAATATATATCACGGGGCTCTGAGTGCCAGGCATACATCTGCTCCATCCCTCAGTGACCCAGGAAGCAGATAATGAGGGCACTGATGCACAGAGTCGCCAAGGTCCCAGGAAGAAGGGCCTGCCCCATGCTGTCTGTCCTATACTCTGGGGGCCATCTCCCACCATAAACATGCTTTTCTGTCCAGGTCCCTGTGGCTGTGTCAGCCACCCACTGGCAGTTCTTACATGTGGTGGAGGTCTGGTCCTAAGACCCTGATGTCCCCCACTGAATGCATACCTGTGAGTCTGTGCTTTGGGGTTGCACTGCTGTGCATACAGAAGGTGCTCAATAACTGATCCCTGACATGAGAGACATTGCAGATGACTGCAGGCATCAGGCTCACCCAAACTTCTCACTAGCCTGCCCTCAGCCTGCTCTGGCTATGAGGACTTCTCCCTTCACCCAGTCTACCTGTCTGGCTCCTGCTGCTGTGCTGAGAAGAAACTACCGGAGACCTGTGCCTTAGTTTCACCCACCCAGTCCTTCTGCAGGGAGGAGGGCTGCTGAGCCTCTCATTAGATGGAAGACAAGGAGTGAGCCAGCAGACCCCAGGGATGTCTCCTTGTTCCAGCTTCTAGCCAGGCCTCCCAATACACAATGACTGAAAGGAGAGAGTCGGAGAAACAAGGCAGAGTCAGAGGGCAGCAGGGAATCAGAGAGAGGAGGAAGGGAGAGAGAGGAATGAAGGAAGAGAGAAAACGGAAGAAAACAGAAGACTCACAGAGGGAGGGGGTGCGGCATGAGTTAGAAATAAGAACCAGAGGATCAGAGAGGGGCGGAGACAGGCGAGAACCTATGGCTTTCTCTGCTGACAGACCTAGTCTTTTCACATGGCTTCAGCCACGTGGGGCTGTGTGAGGCACCCAGATACCTGGAAGCCAGGTGACAGAGCGTCTGTGGCTCCACCTCCACAGGAGACTGAGGGAAGCCCTAAGGCTCTGTAGGCAGAGTCTCCCCTGCCACCTGCCCATCTCACTCTGTTCCACAGCTGGCTAACTCCACAGTGGAGAAAGACAGATCCTAAATGCCAGAGTGGGGTTGGGGGCAGGGGAATGAAAGGGTTGAATGAGCCTGAAGCCTGCAGAGTCATCTGCAATGTCTCTCATGTCAGGGATCAGTTATTGAACTCCTTCTGTATGCACAGCAGTGCAACATCAAAGCACAGACTCACAGGTATGCATTCAGTGGAGACATCAGGGTCTTAGGACCAGACCTCCATCACATGTAAGAACTGCCAGTGGGACACAGCCACAGTGACCCGGACAGAAAAGCATATGTATAGTGGGAGGTGGCCCCCAGAGTGCAGGACAGACAGCATGGGGCAGGCCCTCCTTCCCAGCAGCCAACCTTGGTGGTCTAGAGAAGTGGGGAACTGAATGTATGAAGAGGGACCTGGATGTAAGCAGGGTGCTGGGAGGTACCTCAAAGATAGAAGTGGGGCTGACCGCAGAAATAGTGCCCATCATCCCTAGGCATATCATGCTGGGGCTGCCTTATTCTTATGAGACGCTCTCCAGGGACAGATGGGGACTCTAGTTCTCAGAAAAGTTGAGTCGCTGCCGCCCGAGTCCAATCCAGATGCCTGGATGGGATTACGAACATGCTCCTCAGCTGTAAAACCTGACCTCTCACCTCTTCAAAACGCCACTCCCACCCCTCTAGTGGCTTCAACTAGTCTTCTCCTAAAAGCTCTGACTCAGTGGAGCCCCAGTTGGCACTGGACAGGGAATGACTCTGTGATCCATGTTATAGTCCTGTTTCCTCTCTCCCTCTAGGCAGCTGGGGTGGCATCCTGCCCAGGGCTCTGCATACCCTGCCAGCAGCTCACAAGCAGTGCAACTGTGGGCCATTCACCCTTGTGTCTGCCCCAGTGCTTGATGGGAGCTGAACAGGTACAGATTGGTAAGGATGAGTTCCTTGGGTGCACCCCAGAGCCAGGCTCACCACGCTACCTGCCACACCTGTGTGCACATCCCAAGCCTCTTAGGACAGACACGCTGTAGTCCTGACTCCTCCCCTAGGCTCTGGGGTGTCCCAGGAGCTTTACAAAGCCACCCTTCCCATCCTGGGGATGTCAGGAGGGCAGAGAACAGGAGGCATCTGTTTCTGGGTGATCAGCTGTGTCAACACAGAACCTCTGAGTGATCTGGTCTGTGCACTCAGCTCACCTCTCTGTTAAACGTCGGGTAGAAACAAACGCAGCACGGTCAGGTACCCAGAAACCTTTCCAATACAAGACTCTTTTCTTTGGGCAGTCTCTCTGAGCAGTCGTGAGCCACCTGGCTGCTCCCAGCCCCATGGAGGACTTGCAGGGACTCTTTCTTGTCCCTCTGAGGCTTAGGAGGAACCTGAATCAGAGGGTCCAAAGCCGGTCGTTGCTCCAGACCCTAGTCTAGCTTCCAGGAGGTCCAGGACAATCCAATACCCTTCCTCATCCTTCGTGGACTGGTGGCAGAGGTGGGCAAGAGAGTGTGGCTCAGAGGCCCCACACACTGGCCACTTGAGCTCAGGAAACCATGGTAGCAAGGAAAACATTGCAGGAAGTGCTCCAAAGCTCAAGGGACTCTAGGATAGGTTAAAGGACCCCTGATCATTCTTCCTTGAGGTTTTATCTAGGGAAGGCAACTGCCTCTTCCTCTTAACTCTCAGTTTCTTCCTTTTAAAGTGGACTGGCTCTTGGTCTAAAAGAAAGCTCCCAGGGACAAACGGAGCACACAAGAGCTCAATAAATCCACTTTCCTACGCCATGTAAGGGGCTAAAGACCACCAGAGGTAGTAGGCTAAGGCGTCTAGTGAGCTTAATGCTCTACGTGGGTAAAGCATCTCAGCGCGTAGAGGGTACAGTTTAAGTTTCGTTTGTCATAAAATGCCAGCGTCACCGAGCTTGCGTCCCTCTGCTGAGCCGGCTGCCCCACTCCACCTAGCTACCTCTCCTGTTCTATTGGGATGTCTCCCTTACCTGAGAACAGCGGGACGGACCCCGAGCACGGCTTGGAGGGCTCCCTGGAAGCTCCTGGAGGTGCGGGGAGCCGCCTGCCGCTCCGGCCGCCGAGTCTCCCGGCGTCTGCGGGGACTCCAGGGTCACTGCGTACGGATCCTCCGGCGCGCGGCGCCCGGAGCTGGGCTGAGCGCGACAGGGCGAGGAGGCCCGCGGATCAGGGGATGATGACCCATGGGTGGGCTCCGAGGGCTCGGCGGGGCTGGGGCGCTGGGCTGGCTCCGGCTCGCCGCCGGCGGCCCTGCCCTGCCCCGACAGGGGGGACTCCGGTTGAGCCAGGTGCTCGGAGGTTTGGGGACGTCCAGTACGGGGTGCCCCCGCCTGGAGCTCCGCGCTGAAGGGGAGGGGGGCACGTCTCCGGGGATATAGAAGCGAACCCCGGAGACTCAGGAGGACTTTTGGGGGTGACGATCGGCCTACGAACCCGCCTGGCAGCTTACGTTACCTCCTTCTCTGGACGCAAAGCGGGTGGCCGCGTGCAGGGTAGAGGGGTTTGCGCGCAGGGCCGCGGCCTTCCCGGCTGCCCGCAGTAGGGCAGCCGACCCTCGCGGAAAGGACCGCCGCTTGCTCCTCGCCCGACGCCGCTAGCTGCGCTCAGCGCGCAAGTGGGAGGGGGCCTCGAACGTCGCCCCGAAGCTCAGCAGCTCCAACTTCGCCTGAAGCCCACGTCGCTCCGCAATGTGCCTCCTCTCCCCAAGCGAGGAGAAGTTTCTTAGGATGGGTTCCTCCCTCGTGCTCTCCGGGTGGCTCAAGCTCGGGCTCCAGATGCGCAACCTACGCCTACCTCGGGCCCTGGCGCGCGCCGCGTCCCGAGCCCACCTGCCCAGCGCCGGCGCCTGGGCTCTGCCGCCTGCACCCCGCCCCCGCCACGAGCAGCCAATCAGCGGCGGGTCCCGCGGCCAGGTCCCGCCCCCGCCCCACCCTGGTCTCGGAGCCGCGGCAATCTGCGGCTACGCGTGCCCGGGCGCGTGGGGCTGGGGCCTCGGGGGAGGAGGGCTATCCCGAGGCTTCGGCCACGCGCACCGTGACCGGAAGACCGTATGGCACGGGCCTGGGAGGCTGACACTGTGCACGCACTCGCCTGCAAGCCAGCCCAAGCTGTGGGAACCCGCTTCTGACCTCCCAACCTCGCCCTGAGCGAACCCCCACCCCCTCCGATGCCCACCTACGTTCGCCGGGAGCCCGGGCCAGGCCGCCGCTTCCATTGCGAACGCTTGGCCTGCGGAGCACATGGGCGGCGCACGTGCAGCCACGAGGGGCCCTGAATCACCTTGGGCAATGGATGCAGCTCAGAGTGAACTCTATAGAGAGACCTCCCCTGGCCTCTGCTGGGACCCTAGCTCTTCCCGTCCCTGACAGAGCCAGAGCGTGCTATCCTAGGGAGCGCTTTGAACCAAGCCAGACATCAGGCTTTCTTGCTTCCACGGGCCACATATTTCTTAATGTTTTCTTTAATCCAAGACCCGCTACCCCCAACACATTTTTCAGTCTCATTAATGTCATTGCCTTACATGGGAAGCCTGTGTCCCAGGCCATAAATAGAAGGTTAGTATAAAACAAGCCCGAAAACAAAGCAAGGCCTCTGAACTGCAGCTGGAGCCTGCCTTTATCCAGGGAGATGGGCGGGCGAGGGCTGAAGGGGTGGAAGTGCTTTCGCCCAAAGCAGACATTTTTCTACTGACTTCTTTAGGTGGACCAGAAAGAAGTAGGTGCTGTGTACCCTTCAATTCCTGGTCCTGGGCATAGGGATGTCTCCTTTGTGGGACAGCCTTCTCTGGGAGCTGTGTGTCATAGGCAGGGAAGCCTGGGTGAGAGCTCTGTGCTCCAGTTCTGTCTGTCTCTCACCAGCCAAATGTTCCTCCCTGGACCAATTGTGGAAGTCTCTGGACCATGCTTGGGTTATTTTTGAATGAGCATCAATACTGCCAAGTCCATTGAGTAACAAAATCGTTAACATGGCCTTGGGCTTAAAACACAGGAAATGGGTTGTTCATCAAACCTTAAAGTATCTTGACATCCTCCAGGGATACTATATGAGAGAAGATGCATCAGGATGGGGGAGGGGCCAGGAAGAGGTGGATAGTAGGCCCCTTGGGGCTGTGTTTAAGGCCCAAGTCTAGGCTTCAATGTAGCTAAGAGACTTGCCCAAGGTCACCAGTAGCAAACAAATGGCAAAATCCTAGCCCTGTGCCCTTTCCCAAACCAGACTTGACTTCTAGGAACTAGCTTTAGCCCGGAGAGTTTGCACTGGGCCTGACGCACAAAGCCTGTGAGTTTGGCAGCAGGAGGCAGCCAGAGCGGGGTGCTTCAGCTGGAAAGCTGCAACTGGGAGGACTCAGGCCACCAAGCAACTTTCCACCCTCCTCTTGGGAGTGTGGCAGGTGGCCAGCTCTGAGCTGGCACAGGAACCCAATCCTTGGGCTTTCAGCCAAGTCCTCCTCGATGAGTGGGTCACACCCCAGTGACCAGATCCACATTGGACTGGCAATGCACATGTTGCTGGCTGGCCCTAGGGACCCACCTAGCCCTGCTTCGGCCTGGTTAAAAAAAAAAAAAAATTAGCTCAGCTACCAGGCAGGTGCACAGAAATCTTCCACATCCAGGAACACTTCATGGAGCCATGGAGCCCACCGACATGTACCCAAGTTCGTCCCCTTCCCTACACTCAGGTCTCTCCGGATGGACCACGTGTTGAAGCCTCCTCCTCCTTTGAACTCCCTAAGGCTCCCTCTCTTCCCTGAACCTAAAACTTCTTTTTAACACATACACACTTTAAAATTTATTTATTCTTCTCTCATACAATACATTCCAAATACAGTCTCCCCTCCCGCCAAACCCCTCTACCCCCCCTCCGCATCACTCCTCCCCCCCCCCCCCCCGTTCCTCCATTTCCCTTGAGAAAAGAGCAGGCTTCCCAGTGATAAAACCAAGCATGACATAACAAGATGCAATAAAACTAGGCACAAACTGTCCTATCCAGTAGGACTACCCAGTAGGAGGGAGAGTCACAAGAGCAGACATAAGAGTCAGAGACACCCCACTCCTATTGTTAGGGTCCCAAGCTAAACAACCCCAGCATGTATGCAGAGGACCTACTGCCGACTCCTGACTTGTCACTCCAGTCTCTGTGAGCCCCTATGAGTCCTGCTTAATTCATTCTGTGAGCCATGCTAAAACCTTTTCTTAAAACTCCACCCTTGCTCAAGGATTTTTCAAGAGCTCCTCATTACCTGAGATATTAAATCTAAGCCTCTCCACCTGACCCACAAGACAAATCTCATTACTCCCATGTTCCTAAAAAGAAGCAGGGTGTCACTATTGCAAGCTTTGTGTGCATGGGTCCCCACCATCACTATAACACTTTCCCAAGGTTGAACACTACACATCCTTCAAAGCACACTCCTAAAGGGTTTCACCCACACTGCTTTCTTCTAGTATTCCCGATGGTGTGAACCTCCTGGTCCTCTTAACCTCATCCCCATCAACATCTGACCTTTTCTTGAGCAGAGAGGGGGTTGGGAGGAGGCTTTAGGTTTGTTTGTTTGCTTGCTTGCTTGCTTGCTTGCTTGTTTGTTTTAAGACAGGGTCTCTCTATGAAGTCCTAGCTGGCCTAGAACTCACAGAGAGATGCCTGCCTCTGTTTCCTGAATTCTTGGACCAATGGCTGCACCACCACACCTGGTGATACCAGATTCCTTAAACCTCACTTCTTTGTCTCTGGAGTAGGTGTTAAAATAGTAGTGACTTCATGGTATTGGATTAAAATAAACCATAGAATGGTCTGCACAAGTCTGACTTCCTTATAGACTAAGTATCTTTCTACATTTTGGACACATGCCTCATCTCCAACTCACACACACACACACACATACACACACACACACACACACACACACACACGCAGCTCCACAGCTAATTTAACTGTTCTAGCATTGGGCAAATCCCCCAATGATCCCAGCACATAGCCAGCACAGCCAGGTTTGCTGGAGCAGCCTTTCTTAAGATGCAGAAACCTGGACCAATTGGGCATTGCTGGAGATGAAGAATCCAGCCCCATACACCTGCCTACTGTGAGGTACCTGCCCTCCTGGGGTCTTGGATATATGTCCCAGACTGAGAACCTCTGATCAGGCAGAACCACAGTGCCTTGGAGGCCACTCAGCCCAGCCTTCTTGTTGTGCAAAGACCTTGTTTGTAGTTTAATTCAGTTCATCACCTGCTGAGAGCTAACCTCTGAGAGCAGAGCTGACTCCCAGCAGTGCTCCTTCCCACTGAGTGCACAGTCTTCTTGCTGGACAGCCATATGGACAACCATTCCTCCTGGCTAGGCATATGAAGCAGTTTTGAACTTGGGCAAAGGTAGATAAATTGGTGATCACAGCTCTGGGTCAGATGTCAGTACAAAGAGCAATGGCTGGTGGACTGGCTGTGCAGCCTTGTAGGTCCTTCACACATTCCCAGAGTGGAATACAAATGGCAGAGGGATGCCCTGCACCAGGAAGGAGCAGGAAAGCCATGCACCCTCCCTTCTATTCCAACTGACTGCATAGTGAACCTTTCCAGCCCCCATGAGTCTCATGGTCCCTACAAATTCCAACTCATCAGGATCCCAGCAAGACAACATTGCTGTGTACCCCTTGAGTCAGCTACTTAACCTCCCTGGTCGTCACTTCCTACCCTGTATGCTGCCTGTTGCCTGTGCTGCTGATCTGTAGACCCAGAGACTTGTGGGCTCTCTGTACCTGGCCTTTGCATGGAGGACTCCTGATAGGGAACAGTGTTTCCTCCCCTCTGTGCTGAGGAGCTCTGTTTATGACTTCCGTTACTTTAGGGCACACCTTTACCATCAGAACCCCAGTCACTTGTCCCTGAAATACTTGGGGACAGTGTGCATTGTTCTCCTAAGCTTGCTGTCAGAATGCCTGGTGTCTGGAGTCACTGTCCACACAGATGATGATCTGACACACACCTCATCTTGAGAGCAGAGGGTATATGTTATTTGTAAGCATGCAGGAATAGCTGAATAAGTAGACAGCCAGCAGCTTCCTCCTCTGTCCAGCAGGCATATTGGACCACATGTATCTGGGCCCTATCTTGGTCTTCGTGAATGAATCCCACTACACACAATGTAGATGTTTTCCAGCCTCTCTGGAACTTCTGCACAAGGCAGAAAAAGGCCTCATCTTGAACAAAGGCAGCCCTACTTTGAGGCTCGCAGCTTTGAGGGGACACAAGCCAAACCAGCATTCTGCCACAGGTGCTGCTGTCCATGTGGCTCTTGGTGCCACCTAGCCTGTTTCTGACATGGAATCTTTCCCAGACCTCCATAACCAGACAATGCTTATGACCTAACAACAGCCCAGCCCTAAAATCTCTGCTAGCCAGCTGGGCTGTCAGCCTGCCCCTCTCGTCTACAGACTAGGCAACCATAAGTTCTTAGTTCCAGAGAGACCGCAGTGTCTCACTTACTGGGTACCTTGGTGGCCAGCCCCAGGCTCAGCCCACCTGTAGTGTCATTACCTGTAAGCAGTGGGACAGAGGGTAGCCTTGTGCTCCCCATCACCATTTCCAGCCCTTTCTTTTATCTTTCAGAGTCAGCTCTAGCAGGAAAGGTATAAACTTGATGAGCAAACATACCTGGGTTTAAGTCCAGCCTCTGCTTCTCAGCCTGCCTTGCCCTACCTAAGTAAGCTAGTTCTCTATGAGCCTTAGTGATTTCATCTGTCAAATGGGCTTGGATGGGACTCATTCATTCCAGCAGTCAGCCAACAAGCAAAGACTGCTTGGCTAGCACCAAGCAGTAGCTAAAGACATGTAGCTCTGGGAGCCCACAATCTAGCAAAGAAGATAGAGCGACCACAGAGGCCTTGCCTAGACACAGGGAACAGAACATACAAAGGCTGAAAGAGAAAAAGTGACCTGTTTGAAAAAGCAATAGTCCTCCATGTTGACTGGGAAGCAGAGAATAGAAGATGAAGCTTCAAGGAAAGCAAGGGGCAGATGTGCCCAGAACTCAGTAAACAGTAGATGCTCAATACAAGTAGTCCTTCCCTGATACTGGGAATGAACCGCAGACCAACATAGGCTGGTCCTTGCTGCCCTTCCAGAGGCTGTTCCTCTCTCACTGGCACCAGGTTTCCTGGGTGTATAGCACATAGAGGGTGCTCTGTCCCAAGTGATGGCTGCAGAGTGGGGATCAAGGCCAGAGACCTCACATCCACCAAAAATAGAACCCAGTGTTCCTGGGGGTAATGACTACAGTCTTGGTGTGGTTTCTTTCCTTTAAGTAACGTCCTGCTGCTGGGGTTGCATGAAGAAAAGGAAGGCAGCTCTGGGAAAGCCAGGTGGAAGCAGTGAAGCCCTGCAAGGTCCCATGTAAGAGCAGGGCTGGCAGCACTAAGCATAATGCCCTGAGGCTGAGCCACTTGGCTTTGAATCGATTCACATCTCAGTCCCCATCTCCGTTCCGAATCCTGCCACTTCCGGTGGAAATTCATCTGCAAATATGGCCACCTGTGGTTCCTCTGATAGAGAGCTGGAGCTGACTTCCTCTGCCCTGAGACCTGGAGGCTCCTGGACTTGGCAGAGGACATGGGAAAAATAAGGTTGCGGCTGAGAGACGTGGGGTCCCTGAATCCAGTCACCATGGTGAAGTCTAGCAGAACCTGTCCTATCTGAAAAAAACAAAAACAAAAAACATATTTTGAAAAAAAAAAAAAAAAAAAAACCTCAAGAGAGAAGACCTTCTAGAACCTTCCAGAATCTCCCAGCCAGCAGCTGAACATAGTTACATGTGTGTTTAACCATGATGACATGGAGCATTGCTCACCTTGTCTGCCATAGAACAGAGGAAACTCAGAAAACATTCATGTTTGAAGCTGCCCAAGTCAAAAGGATAGCTTGTGCTATGGCTAGGATGTTGAAATTCCCCAGAGGCCCACATGTCAAAGGCTTGGTTCCCAGGGTGGCACTACCAGAACGTGGTAGAGCTGTGGAAGGTGGGACATTAAAGAATGTCCTTAGATGATTGTCAGTGTGACCCTGAAGGGAACTGTCTTCATGGCTGGGACTGATTCTCTGCTTCATGACTTGTGATGTGTGTGGTTTGCTCACTGGGCCACTATACCCTGCCTTTGATTGAGAATTCAAGGCACAAACCCACGAGTCTTGGACTATACCCCCCAAAACTCTGAGCTAAATAACCCTTTCCCTTCCCTATTTCATGGCTTCAGGCATTTCATTATAGTAAGACCAATTAACACAGTTCGCCCAATCGTGTGATGGAGCTGAGTGCCTCTGTGTTGGGTATAACTGTTTCTCTGAAGTGCTCACCTAGCACCAACCACAAACAACCAAGTTGCTGCTATTTTGTGTCAACTCTGCCTTACCAGAGTCCTGGGGTATCTTCAGCCCCTTGGCTCATCCCTGCTTCAAGTGCCCCAATAATCCCTGTAATCCTCCTTTGGCCATACTCATTCAACATCCTGGCTGGACTTTAGAGAAACTGCACAAAACCCATGGGTTTCTGCTAATCTTCCAGAATATTATTAGCATGTGTTCTGAGCATAGACCTGAGGCCTGCCCAAGGCTACAAGAGCCTGGAGTAATTCTTTCGCTGATTCTTACCACCTTCTGTAGCTCATCAGGAGTGCAGCTCAGCCGGGCGGTGGTGGTGCACACCTTTAATCCCAGCACTCGGGAGGCAGAGGCAGGTAGATTTCTGAATTCGAGGCCAGCCTGGTCTACAAAGAGAGTTCCAGGACAGCCAGGGCTATACAGAGAAACCCTGTCTCGAAGAAAAAAAAAAAAAAAAAAAAGAGTGCAGCCCTATGTAGAGGGAACATGGGATGGGGGCAACAGGAGACACCCTATTTGTCACAGGAACAACTGTGGAGAGGGGTCCCTTGCAAGCTGGTGGCCTCCACCCTGCCCCTGGAAGTGATAATCCCTGCAATAGTGATGAGACCAGTACATAAATATGTTGCCCATTGGAGTGAGCTGAGTCCATTAGGCCTGCATGTGTGAGCCTGTGCAGCCTCACAGGGGCCTTCTCCTAGCTCCTTCCCAGTCCCATAACATCTTTCTGGAATCATAGCACATGCCTCCAGGAAAGTTTGGTGGGTAAGCAACTGAGTAAATGAACTTGGTAAAAAAAAAAATGAGAAGACATTGAACAGTAAGTCAGAAGTAGATGAATGAGACAGTGAGTGGACAGATTTGCAGCAAGGAGTAGCCAGCCACAGCCCAAGTGGTCCATGGCCTCAACAGGATAGAGGTAAGACTAGAACCTGATATTTATTTATTTATCTTTCTTTCTCTTTCTTGCTTTCTTTCTTTCTTTCCTTCTTTCTTTCTTTTTCTTTCTTCCTCTCTCTCTCTCTCTCTCTTTCTTTCTTTCTTTCTTTATTTATTTATTTCTATAATCTCTCTAAGATTTTTGGGCCTACCTGGTCCTCACTATGTATCTCAGGCAAGCCTTGAACTCATTAGCCACTAGCCTTAGTCATGAGCCTGAGATCTGGTTGAGGCCTCTTCCAATCCAGGTTCTAGGAACCTGGGGAAAGTTCTAGACGATCAAATGTTAGACTTGTAAGACACTGACTTTAGAAACTGCAGCTGGGGAATTGAGGTGTTAGATTTCAGTGTCCATACATCCCTACAGCAGCTGGCTCATCAAGGATGCTTCAGGAGCTGGATCAGATGTGGATACCCACACCCGGTTAGGATGCAGTCCACACCATTCCAGGCCAGGTCTATGAATGTGGACACCTGACATTGCCAATTCTCCACAGCTCCCCAGGCCTTGGTCTCCCTGTGTACAAGGATGCCCATGGAGTTTGGACCTGTGCCCACACACTCACACCAGGCCCTACAGCTCATCACAGAAGGAACTTTCCCCACCTCTCCACTGTCATGGAATCCTGCATCAGCCCCTAAAACCCTTCGAGTCCACACACTCCTCTTTATCTTGACTGCAATCCAGAGCCTGCTTTTCTCCCATGGAGCCCACGGGGCCCGGAGGCACTCCTGGCTTCTTTCATGTTTCCTCCTGTCCATTGAGAGCCCTTGACACCTCCCACCCCCGATTATAAATACAAAACAAATGTTCAAATGTCTGCCTCGCAGACAAGCTGGAAATCGGGGTTACTCTTACATAAAGACCAGATGAAGCCCACGCCTGCCAGGGGCCATCTGGATGCTGGGGATGCCACCTTCCTCCTTCTGCGCAGAAACCGCTGTTACTTCATGATTAAGAATTATAATGGAGCTGCAGTCAGAATGGCCCTGGAAAACCTAATGCAAGTGAAGGGCCTACCAACTTGATGTGGGCTTCCCTGGACACACACACAGCTCACCCATCCTGCCATCATCAGCCTTGCATGTGCAAGGTCCTGATAGTGATATTGTAGCAAGAGTTGCAGAGAAGTGGAGCAGCAGAGCTGAGAGCTGCTTTTCCAGGCGGTGAGGACAGACCACTTGGCAGTGGCTCTTGGCACCACCATTCCCTGCTATTACAACTCTAAGTATACATACATACCCAGAACCTTTCCAAGCTGTTTCCTCACCTGCAAAATGAAAATAATACTCATCTCATTAGTTTGTTGTCCCAATTTGTTGAGATCCTGCCTGCAAAGTGCCTAGGGTAGGGACTTGGCTCAATCACTGAAGTATTTGTCATCCATGCATAAGGACCTGAGTTTTGATCTACTGAAACCATGTAGGGAAACTAGTGTGGTGATGAGCACTGGTAATCTTAGAGCTGGGGATGTAGAGACAGGCAGATCCCTGGAGCCTACTGGCCAACCAGTCTAGCTGAATTGTTGAACTCCATGTTCAAGTGGGAGACCCTGCCTTAAAAAACAAGGTGCAGAACAATTGAGGAAGACACCTGATGCTTACTCCTGGCCTTTATGTGTGTGGGTGCACCAGGACACAGAGGTTGCTATCATCAGAGAAAACAGAGCAGCTGAACTGGGAGAGAGTTGCCACACAAGCCAAGGGAACCGAATGTGTTAAGGAAAGAGCATCAGGTTCCACTGTGCCAAATACTGAGTTCCTGGCTTACTCAACCTTTAGCCAAATGTTAAAAACTGGTAAACAAAACTCTCACATTAGACTAGCATGTTCAAAGCTGCTCAGAGAAGCCTGAGAGTGCACTCAGACCTGCAGCTCAAATGACCAAAGAAGTCTGTGTTCTTGTAGCCACAGGAGGAAATGGAATGGCTTCCTTCTCATTGCTCAGTCCTCAAGGCAGGAAACCTTCCTCTGGGCCAACTCATGACCATGTCCCCACATTTGAGGATCAGGATGACAATGCTGAAAATATGAGTGTGAGCAGTTGAGGAGGTGGTACATGTCCTCAGATGCCATCTGTGTTTTTCAGGCATGTTACTTGGAGGATCTGATCCTGATTTAGACTGATGGAATGTGGTGGTCTTCTCCATTCTATATATAGGTGTGAAGATTCAGCAGGAATGGCTATGCCAAGAGCCTGGCTGCATGAGTCTGTCCTGAGACCACTAGAAGGCTTACAGAGAGGATATACTGGAATTGTTCAGGTTCTGGGATTCAGGGCCACCAGGTCTTCTACTGTCTCCTCTGCAGTAGGCAGTGAATACTGGGCCATACTGGTCTACCTAGGGCTCAAAACAAACTCCCCCTTCCAACCTTCATCCAAGCAGTTCAAGGTAGGGTAAGGTGCTTTCTCTGGATGGCCTTTGCCCCACATCTCACATCCCCAGGTCAGATAAACAGACAGGCATGTATCCAGAACTGGGTTCTGGCTAATAGCCAAGGCCAGCACTGGCCCCGGAGTACAGGTGTCTAAGGCTGTTGAATAAATTATGACTGAGTCCAGCCAAGCATCTCCCAGAAGAGCTATCCTGTCTTCCAGATGCTATCTCCCCCCAAGAAGCCAGGTGGCATGTCTGTGACCCTTCTTCAACAGATGGTAAGCAGGGGCAAGCCTTATAACTGGTCAGGCTTACATTTCCCAAGTAGGAGCCAGCTTCTACAGCTCTATATGAAGCCCAGACTATTGGTCCCTGACACAGTATCCATCCTCCACTCTCTACTCTGTCACTCTGCCTCAGGAGGACAGTACTCACTCCCACACCAACCAAGATCTGTCTCTATGGCTATCATATAGCCCAGACCTATAACAAGGTGAACTCTGGTCCCAAATGAAAGAAAAAAAACAAACAAGGTTTGGTGGCATGGCTCAGTTGGTAGTGCCTGCCTAGCATGCTGAGTGCCATCCCCAGCAGCACATAGCTTAGGCATAGTGCCACACACCTGTAATTTCAGAACTTGGGAGGTGGAGACAGGAGGATCAGAGGATCAAGGATAACTTCAGCTATATATCAAGCTTGAGGCCTCCCTGGGCTGTATGAAACCCTGCCTCAAAAAGCAAACACTAATGATCTACAAACCCCTCCCCGTCCTCTCATCTCTATGAAACCCTCCAGCCAGCCCATCGTCCTATGATGGTGTTCTTAGACCTTGAGAGCCATCTTTACTGAACCCATAAAAGACAAGTGGCCTGTCACCTAGCAAGTGTGAATAACCACCTCCTCCGATGTGCTATTCTGCCAGGTTCTGTGTGTCGACTCAGCAATCAAGTTGACGTGGCATTGCACCGATCCAGCAACTTCTTTCATGAGATGACCTTTAGAAGGCAACCCACTTCCGAGTGAAAGAATCTGACTGCATGTAACCTACCTTGGATGTCAACTCCTCTGTGTTCCGCTGCCAATAGTAACAAAACCTGAGAGGGCTAGATAAAAACAGGGTCTGAAGCATTAGTTACGCGTTGTAGTTGAACTAGGATTGGGGAAGCCCAGTTGACTTGTTGGAAAGGGGGAAACTAGGTGGTAGACACAGAGAGGAGACACAGTGAGTATACTCTGTGTGTGTGTGTGTGTGTGTGTGTGTGTGTGTGTGTGTGTGTGTGTGTGTTTTCTCCCTGTCCCCTGTAAACAGAACTCTAGGCTTTCAGCCTGAGCTGGGGATTATCAAGAACAGTCCCAATGATCCTACACACAGTCCATTGAGTTTTTATATCTCAAGGGCTTTGCATGCATCCCAGTGGGTGATGAGACCTCAGGGTTGTAAACACATAGGCAGGCCTAGTCTCAGCTCCTCTACCCCCAGGTAGCCCACGGCCCTGGAGTGTCAATCATGGTCGTGTCAGGGTAGAAGAATAAAGAGCAAACCTAGGGCTCTGGGGTCAACCTGAATTATCTCCCAGCTCTGTACCCTTGAGTATGAACTTACCCTCGTTGGGCCAGGTATTGGAGACATGGAGGGAGGAATAATGTGATCATCTCCCAGAGACTGTAGATGCTCACTTGGAAGACAGCAGAACCAGATTCTGCTCTGATTAGGGCCATTGTCAAGAGTGACTTTAAGCACACAGCAGAATCTAGATGAACCTCAGTTTCCAGTTTTGAATGTGAAGATAACAACAGCACCTCTCTAAAAAGACTCCAAGTCACTCAGGGCCTTGCAAGGGGACTTCACACCCCTAATGAGTGTGAATTTTCAGGACTTACAGGTTAAATGCTTACTGTTTATCAGGCTCTGGGCTAGAGCTATCTGCAGCATATGTGGATGGGAATCACATAGCCATTGGGAGTGACTCTGAGATTTGAACCCAAATCACTGCCTCTAAAGACTGCCCTCTGTCCTCACTCTCAGCAAACATGTCACCAAGCACTTCTGTTTGGTTCTCACGAACACAGCATTCTCTAGATCTATCCTCCTACAACCCTCAGAGATAATGGAAATCTGTCTTCATGTGTCTACTCATTTATCCCCAGGAGCTGTCTCTAATCACCAACCCTGGAGACTTTTCAGAGCTACTCTGCTGCCTAAAGATCAATTAGCTGATCTCCCATGGTCTTCCCAGGCTAATTTTCCTCAGATTCCCAGTGGGAGCTGTTCTGATGAGCCATTCATAACTAAGCATGAGTAGCCCCATCATGGACCAGGCACTGCAGGGTTGGTTCACAACACAGATCTAGAGCCACAGATTCACTATGGACCTAAGACTGGCCTTGAACTTCTGATCCTCCTGCCTCCAACACCTAAGTGCAGGGATCAAAATTATGTGCCACCATGCTGGTCTTGAAGCCCAGTCTCTTGTTTTGTTTTCTTTTCTTTCTTCCTTTCTTTCTTTCTGTCTGTCTGTCTTTCTTTCTTTCCTTCCTTCCTTCTTTCTTCTTTTTTTTTAATCAGACAGGCAAGATGAGAGCCCCTGCCCCCTTTAACAGTTTCTGTATACCCTCTCATGCTTTGCTATGTCCAAAGATCCATCAAGTGTGCCTTCACTCTCTGAGAAAAGTAGACAAGACTCCAGTGATTGTCCCCCCTGGAACAGGTGTGGCAGCTGAGATCCAGAGACGGAAATGACTTGCTTAAAGCCACACAGCAAATCCTTGAGGAGTTGGTCTGGAAATCAGGCCCCAGCTCCAGCCTCCCACCCTCAAGAGGACCCTTCTCTAGGTCTGAGGGAAGAAACATAGGGCTTTCCTGAGGGGAGACAGGCCACTGCATCCTTCTTTGTACCCTGAGCCATCTGGGATCTGCAAGGGCTGCCTGGTAGAGGCAACACTACCCCCCCCCCCGCTTCCCTCTGTGTTGACACAGTGGACCAAAGAACACCTGACATCCTCCCCCTAGCCAGGAAAACATACAAGCTAAAAATATCCCTGCCAAGTTAAAATTAGTCTTCCCCTTTCTGCCCCATAAAGAACTCTCAAGTCACCTGGGAAGACTAGGGGGTGCTCAGGTATCACCTATGGGGCTAAGGGATGCTCTTCACCCTGACCTCATCTCTTCCCTTCCCCCTGCAGGGGAAGTGAAGCACATTATGCTGATTTAATACTAAACAGGGAGAGCTGCCGCTACCACAAGCCTGGCCACTAATGAGTTTGGAGTGGTGTTGGCAGAGAGGCCTGCAGTCAGGTTGCTGAGGATCAAGGGCATTATCAGACACAGTGATAAGAGGAAGGCAGCCTGAACAGGGTTGAGGACCAGTTCCAGCCAGTGGACTTTGAGTTCCTTCCTCCTTCCCATCCTTTGCCTTTCATCCATGGATTGTATTCAACTGCCTACCTGCTGTGGGGTCAGGTGATGGAGAGGGAGGAGAAAGAACCCCTTAAGTGGTTGCTATAGAGATACCAGCCAGAGCCAGGAATGTGAAAGTCATGGTTTCAGGCTCCTCTCTAAGAGGTACAGGACATGTGATCATTCCCAGTAGGAAGAAACTGAAGGTAGGGCAGGGACACTGAGCTGGTTCAAGTCTGGGGTTCAACCATTGTAAGGCCCAAGCTTTCCCTAGCTGCCCAACAGACCACATTTGCCTTTCTGGATGTGTGACTACCAGGATTCTTCCAGAGCTACAGCCCCAACCCAGGCCCCACCTTCCCTTGGCAGAAAACTTTGCAACTTCTCTGAGGATCAGGGCCCTTATACCAGACGCCTTCTGCATGTCAGCACCCAGCAGGCGGGAGATTCCCCCAACCCCATGCTAACACAGAAATTTCTCCTAGAATGACAGAGGGAGCATGGGATGGCAGTTTCCATAGCAACGCTGGGTTTTACATTCCCCACACATAAAATGTCAAGCCCGGTTGGAGAGGTGTAGCACCTCTCATTGGACAGGGTTCCCTCCACCCACACCTTGCTCTAGCCCAGACAAGGACACTGCAGAAGGGGTTTGAGACCCTCAGACTAAACAGGCAGCTACATAGGACTCTGTGTCAGAAGGTCCACCACAGAGGATTCTCCCAAGCATGTCCCTGACTGCATATGGCTTCATGCAGGAGAGGAGAAGAAGAGAGATGGAAGTGTGTGGAAGAAGGAAGTGGACAGGACTATCACAGTGCCCTCCCCAAACCCCAGGAGTGCATTTCTAGAAACTGACCCTACATACACCTCACTGTGCTTTTACAACAGCCACCCTCCCTGAAGTAGCATCACCCCCTCTACTATGTCCCTTTCAGGCTTTATTTCCATTTATTTATTTGTTTGTTTGTTTGTTTGTTTATTTTTAATGAGACAGTGTCTCCTGTATCCCAGGCTGGCCTTGAACTCTCTATGATGCCTTTGAACTGTAGATAATTTTGCCTCTACTTCCAGAGTGCTGGGGCAGCCACCACACCCTATTTATTTAGTGCTGGGAATCAAATCCAGATCCCCTGTACCTTCTAGGCAAGCACTCTACCTACAAAGCTACAAACTCAGCCCTCTATTGTGCTGCTGATGTGGGGTCATTGCAGGCTAGGACATCAGCTATGCACAGGATGTCAAGGCTGAGGCTGAAGTTTACTTAGGCAGCCAGTTGTTCCACAATTTCTCAAATGAATATACATCCAGGAAGACATGTCTTTTTAAAAGGATTAACTGGGAGAGGGGAGACTTTTAAAATAAGGCACATGCTGAAGAGGTGGTTCAGTGGCTAAGAGCACTTTCTGCTCTTTTGGAGGACTCACATTTGGTGCCAGCACTTATATCAGGTGGTTCACAACAGCCTGTGACTCCAGCTCCAGACCAGACCGTCTGATGCCTATGCCCTGTCCACCCTCTATGTCAGTTGCTGAAGGTTTCCTTCCTGAGGAAAGTCCCACCCCAGTGCTAATGAGCTGTATCCGTGTAAGGAACATTACAGAGCCAGACAGAGTATGTGGAATTGTTCCCGAGCAAAGGAGGGCTTGTTTTACTCTTCTCAACAGTTGCTCCGAATATTTTAAGAACTTGTGGAGAATGTTTAAAGTCAAAATAGTATAAGAACTGACAAACAACCAGCACACATTAGCCCTTGGGCAAGTAAAACAAACATTCCCTGCCTCTTCGCTTGTGTGGGTGGTGACAGGCAGGCCCAAGTCAGGTGGAATGATGGCACTTACCTCTAGGGACAGGAACAGAGCCACAGAGATGCGGGCCATTCCACCCCATGTCACTAATGAGCCTAAGCCCCAGAATTACAAGGCCCTCTATGCCCTCCACACCCCAGGATGATTCAAAGCTGTAAGAGGACCATTTAGCTGTTAGCTATACCACAAGGCAAGAGAGTTACTGCAGCTTAGCATAAGAAGGGGTGGCCGATCCCTTATGTCTGCAGAAAAGACTCATATACCCCAGCTTTTGGACCACAGTGTTCTCTCTTGAGACTTTAACCAGTGAAGTAGAGATCTCCAGGAAACTACAGTTTCCTATCTGTTTGCCCTTCTGGGTCAGTAGACTTTCTAGATGCCAGGGGCTGGCCAGGGGAATGGTCTCCGCATGCCTTCTTGGTGGCTTGCTCCCTTCGCAGGTGATGCCAAGCTCCTGGAGAAATTGTGTAATTCTGGGTGGTGAGAGTTTATTTCCTCTAAAAATATACCCTGAAACTGGGGCATGATGAAGGATGGCTGACAAATGGGAAAGAGGAGCTAACAAAGACTCTGGGACTGTCTCATCTGAGCTGAGTCACCTGCACTCAGCTCCAGTTCAGTTCAGCACGGACCTCTCTACTGGTTCCTGTCACCAACCAAAGTTCAAAAGGTCTCTGGGGCTTTAGGGGCTTGTGAGTCACCACTGCAAGGTGCCCCTGCTGTCCTTCAACCTCTCATGTGAGGAAGGAAGAAATGGATAACAACAGTGGGATTAGCTTTGCTGTAGGTCGATAGTCATTGGTGGAAGAGTGAATGACATGGCATCCACATCTGGTCAGCAGTGGAAAGGTATGGTATGTTTATGATCATCTTCACTGATCAACTGTAAGGACATCTGAGATATCTGGAGAACAAAGGATCCAGCTCTTTCCTCCCTGCCATTCTGTCTTTTGACTCCTCAAGGTCTTTGTCTCATGTCACAAAATGACTGCCACAGATCTGGATATCAAGTCCCTCACACTCCTCCCCCACAATGGCTGCATTCTTCATGAGTATCCTTCTCTTCCGTGAAGAAGGAAATGTTTTGTTTCTATCTCAATTACTGGAGTCAGCTCACATACTCACTATTATAGCAACCAGTGAAACAGGTCAATTAAGCCACCAGCAATGATATTACATAAATAAGCCAGGATCCCCTAAGATAGGCTGAACACTAAGCCTACTCCAGTAGTTCCCCTGTAGTACAGGGACAATCCATCCTACACGTGGTCATACAATCCACGTGCTAGTATGAGGCAGGAGAGGGAAAGTCTGTAAAAAAGACTTCTCCGATCATTAGAGAAGTAACTCTCATGAAGAAGAGCGACTGGGTGACGAAGAGACACTTGTGCTCCCACAAGCCATCTTAGGTACACTGATTTCAGGGAATCAAAGAGGAAATCCCAGCAGGGCCCCTGTGTTAAAGAGAGAAGAGGCAGGAAGGAGAGGGAGGGAAGGGAGACATGGCTTGAGTCATTGGGGGCTGGCTGGTGCTAGGGAGCCTGGGGCAGGAAGTAAGGAACTAGGGATGGAGGAAGCTTCTGGAGGGGGAAGTAAAAAGGTGCCCATGGGGCCACTTTAGAAAATCTCTAGAGGAGATGAGAGGAATCCTAGAGATTGGAAGAACAGCAGCCAGGGATATTGCACTGCTTCCTCCCAAGGAAGCTGTGGTTAGGAAGCCCAGGCCACCTAACATGGAACATCAGCCACCCAGTGAGACACTGCCATGCCCGTCACGAATGGTCTGGACAGATGGCTCCTCTCCAGAGAGGTCTTGCCATTCCTGTATTCCTGTTTATGAATGAGTCTATGCTTTGAAAGAAAATAGACTGTGAGGTATGTTAACTGAAGCAAAACTGTTTTCTCTCTCTCTCTCTCTCTCTCTCTCTCTCTCTCTCTCTCTGTGTGTGTGTGTGTGTGTGTGTGTGTGCTGGTGTGTGTGTGTGTGTGCTGGTGTGTGTGTGTGTGCTGGTGTGTGTGCTGGTGTGTGTGTGTGCTGGTGTGTGTGTGTGCTGGTGTGTATGACTGAACCATAAGTTCATCATCACAGCTAGACAGGACAGCAAAGCCCAGAGACTCTCTGGTCTCCCGTGCCTGTGCGGAGGTTAGAGGTCTATGTGGCTGAGAGCTGGGGATCCAGACTCACCTCCTCATGCTTCTGTGCATATTCTTCCCAGTGAGCCATCTTCCCAGCTACAAATGGTTCTTATTGGCCAATGCTTACGTTTATATTTGGGATTTCCTCCCAAAGGCTATGTGTTGAACGCTGAACCTCCAGCCTGTGGTACTTTGCAAAGGGCATAGGACCTTGAAGAGGTAGGTCGTAGGGAAAGCCTAGGTCATTAAAAATGTGCCATCAAATGTACCCTGACCTCTTCTTCACTTCTATTTGCAGCCACAAATGAAGCAACTCCATCATGTGCTCTCACCATGATGGGCTGACACACCACAGACTCTAAAGGCCACTCACCTTTAAAATCATCAGCCCCCAAAATCGCCCACCAGTCGCTCATTTTTTTGTGTTTATTTTTTATTCCTGTGTTTTGCTTTGTTTTGGAGACAGCGTCATACAATATAGCCCAGCTCAGCCTTGTGTGGACCTCTCAATCCTCCTGCCTCAGTGTCTCAGCTCTGAGATCACAGATATGTACCAGCTCAGTCTTTTCTCTTTATAAATAAGTCACCTGTGTCAGGTGTTTATTAGCTCTAAGGGCTACCATTTGTGCACAGCACCTGGAAAGCAAAGCGTCTAGACAGCTTCATATTAGCATATGCAAAGAATTATCCTCTCCCAGAGCCAGGCTGGGGAAGGAGGTGGGAAGGGGGTTTTCCTCTGGCTACCCTCTTGTACCTATTAAACTCAGAGCCTGTGTTTGCCAGTTTCAATAAATAAGCGAGACAGCAGCTCCTCCAGTTGCAGAGAAGAGCAGTTGATGGGCTGAGTGGAGTCAGCAGGGTGTGAGTCATCCTCAGGAGAGAGGAGCCTGGACCACGGGGCGGGAGGGGCGGGGGGGAGGTGGAGAGGTGGGGTAGTGGAAGGCAGCCAGGATGGAGGGCTGAGCTCGCAAATCTGTGCCTGCCTGATACAGGGGCTGAGATGAGCTATATCCCCTGGAGAGCTGTTGTCCAACATGCCTTTGTGCATTGTGACAGCAGAGACAGAGACACAGAGCACAAAACACCATCACTATGGACAGTCTGGCAGCCCCCTCCTTTGTGGGATGTGCCCCCCCAACACTGCTTACTGCTTGAAAGGTCTCAGGATATTCTCTGAATATCCTCAGCAGACCTGTCTCCCTGTGGCTGCAGGCACCTGATGCCATGGAGCCCCACTTAACAGTCCACCTCACCTGGGCCCAGAGAGCATCTCCTGCCTGCTGGGTATGGGGATCATTCCCACAAAAACCAAGCCAAACCCTAAAGCTTGCAGAAGGCTTCTGCCTCAACAGTTGACTTCTAACTGAAATGCAAATATCCTCGGCAGAAATGACCCGTGAGAAGATATAATCCATGCTACAGCTTGTCTCTGAAGTGTCCCGAAGGTCTACTGTTCAAGCCTTGATCCCCTGCCTGGTACTTAGGGGAGATGTTGGAACCTTTAAGGGGTGTGGCCTGGTCCTTGGAAATGAGGAGGTTTTGAGATGTTGCACTCTTCTATTTTCTGTTTTCCAGTCATTTAGCAATCAGCAAACCTCCGCCATAGGCTTCTGCTATGATATGCTGCCATCAACCCAAAGCAATGAGGCTGGCCTGCTTCAGACCTACAACACTGTGAGTTCAGATAAACCTTTTCTCTTTGCAAGCTGATTATCCTGGGTGCTGATTTTAGTGGCAGAGAATCGGCTAGCATGGTCCATTCAGTGTAAGGGCAGAGCAACCCTGATCTAACCATGACACAGCCTGATCTAACCTATGACACAGCCTCACAATATCTGCCTGGGCCAGATGATGGACTTCTGAGAACAAAAGGACAGAGGAGACTTCTAGTCTGTGGTAACTACATGACTATGTGCAATCCTTAAAATCCATAAATTTGGGAGCTAGGAGATGGCTCAATTGGGTAAAATGTCCACCATGTTGAGAAACCCTGCTAATTAAGGTCTAAGTCTACCATGTTGGGATAGTTCGCCTGAGGTCAGTACAAAATGGAGGCCTCCCTTTCCCAGCAGAGCTTCCTCTGTTCTACCTTATTTGAGGAACCTCAAACCCCACACTCTACCTAAGGAATGTCAGGTAATCCTTGGCAGAAATTACAGGTTCAGCTTCCAGAACATCTCTCCATGAAATGAGGTGTCCCCAGAACCTTAAACCTCAGCCAATAAAACTTCAACCTAAAAAGAACCCCTTCTCACTTTCCTGGGTTTATATAACCCAAGTTCACCCCAAATAAAGGTGCATACACAAGCTAAGATTGTCTCAGAGAGCTGGTTCTATTAAGGTCACTGGAGAGGCACTTCTCCCCCAACCCCCACACTCACTTCTAACCTGACCAAACTCTGCTTCCTCCTTCCAATCCAGTCCACTTCTGCATCTAGACACCCTGAGAGGGAGGAAATGGAGAACACAGAACCACAGCTGGACTCTAATACGAATACCACACACCACACAAACATAAGAACCGAGTTCAGTCCCCCCACATCCATACAAGAGCCAGACACAATCAATCACATCTGTTACCCTTCCATCCAAGGCACCCAGGAAGCAGAGACCAGAGGGTCCTTGTGACTTGAAGGGCAGCCTATGTGAGCCACTGAGCTCCAGATTCAGTGAGAGACCTTGTCTCAGAAAATCAGGTGAGGAATGAAAGAAGACTCATGACCTCTGACCTCAACAAACATGCTCCCACAGATGCACATGCACTCACACACACGTGCATTTGCACATGTATACACATGAAATGCATTGATTTGTATATGCACAAGTATAGCATCTGCTCTATGTAAATGACACTGCAACAAACTGGACTCAGAACCCATGGCTCCGAAGGTTGCTGTCGGTGGTCTCAGGCTGGGAAGGCTGTCAGAGTCTGTGACTGCATTTGCCACTGCCGCTCATTACCTTCCCCTCCCCTCCTCTCTTCCCTTCCAGTTCTTTGGTCCCATCATCTCCACACCTCTGAGACCCGACCAGGGAAGAAGGCAGAAAGGAGGAGCCCTTCCCTGCCAAGAGTGTCACAGGGTTTGGGGGGTAGTTAGTAAAGCTCTGAGCTCCCTTTAGATGAGGTGACCCTCCTCACTATGCCTATTTAAGAACTAGTACAACTCAGCTGAAATACAGTGTAGAAGGTCTTGCCTGCTTAAATCCCCTTTAAGGATCATAATGCAGTAATATAGGCTTGTAATCCCAGCACCAGGATGCAGAGACAGGAGGATTGTGAGTTCTAGTCCAGCCTGGAATACAGAGTAAGACTTCTTTTTTTTGGTTGGTTGATTGGTTGGTTGGTTATTTTTTGAGAAGGTTTCTCTGGGTAGCCTTGGCTGTCCTAGAACTCACTCTGTTGATCAGGTTGGCCTCAAACTCAGAGATCCACCTGTCTCTGTCTCCTAAATGCTGGGATTAAAGGTATACACCAACATGACCCAACTGAGACTTTTTTTTAATTCATTGGCAA
This sequence comes from Mus caroli, assembly GCF_978045245.1. NCBI lineage: Eukaryota > Metazoa > Chordata > Mammalia > Rodentia > Muridae > Mus > Mus caroli. The sequence goes on from NW_028227265.1 coordinate 54,531,242, forward strand.
ATCCACTTTCAGTTATGAGCCATTTCATGCTAGGCAAGACTCATTGGCCAGTCAAGTCTTGTTAAGTCTGTACCACAGCCTGTCAAGTGATAATTATTTTATTTTATTTTATTTGGTTTTTCAAGACAGGGTTTCTCTGTATAGTCCTGGCTGTCCTGAAACTCACTCTATAGACCATGCTGGCTTTGAACTCTATAATCTGCCTTTTTCTGCCTCCCAAGTGCTGGGATTAAAGGCGTGTGCTACCACTTTCCGGCCTCAAGTGATAATTCTTATACAGTTCTAACACCCAGGAAATCTGGCTCAGAAAGATGAAGCCTCTTACCTGAGACACAAAAGCATCTGTGGGTCTGCCTAGACACAGCTAGACCAACATTGCAGTACTCCCAAGACAGCATGTTTCCGGAGGTAGGGAAAGTGTGAAGGGTGGACAATGAACAGAAATGTGGCTTCAGCTGGGACGGACAGGTCTCCAGACCTGAGCCTCTGGATTGAGCAAGAGGCCCATAGGAAGAGGGTCAATGTAGGCAGCACAAGAGAGGGGAGCCCTAAAATGCCAGGAGCACAACATAACTCTCAGGGGCACAGAGGGAAAGGGGCCAGTCTAGAGAAGCCACTCAGAGACACTTAAATTAGCCCTCTTGGTGGATAGAGCTTGCAGATGCTCCACAGAAGAGGAGGGAGTTTTGAGATAGAGATGAAGGAGAAGGAGGAGGAGGATAGGAAGGGAAAGAGGGAGGGAGCACCCCAGGCAGTCTGTAATGTGTAGACAGGCAGTTTCTAGCCCCCCAAAACAGGAAGATGAGGAAGCAAGTGGATGAACCCATGAATTAGCGAGTGTATACTCACCTCTGCTCACACCCCCCCCCATGTCTGTGCCAGATACCTTCTCTCATAGTCTCTTATTTAATTTTCATAATGAGCCCATCAAATAAGTGTGATTATTCTCCAGCCCTCGCTCAACAAGCTGACAGAGCAACTGTCACGCTCCGGGCCAAGACTGAGCCTATGAAGTAAAGATGAATGAAGGCCAACAGAGCTCAAAGTCAGAGCTTGAATCAAGGCTGCAGTGAAAGCTCAATGGTGTGACTTACACCATCCGAACCTCAGTGCCCTCATCTATGAAATGGGCCTGGCTGCACGAGGGTGACCTGAAATCTACTCTTGGTTAATTGAATGAGGGGGTGATGCCCAGCATGTAGGCAGCCAGCCCTACTGGTCAGAAACCTGGGCTCAAAAGGTTAGCTGAATTCTTCCCTCCTGGAAGATGGGAATGTGGAACAAAGAATATCATTTGCTCCCATGTGAACAGAAAGGTTGCAGGAAGATGAACAGCCCCTTACTTTGGAGTACTACCTCGTTCACTATTGAAACTGTGACTTTAAAATATCCAAGGTCCTTCAGTGGCCAATGTGCCGCTACCTCACACCCCCCGGAGGCAACTGAAGGGCGTGGGCAGAAGTCATCTGTCTCCTTAAGCATGGGGAAACTGAGGCTCCCAGAGCAGTGTAACTAAGGTGGCAGAAGGGTGATCCATGCCAGCCACTATCTCCATGGCAGGCCTCCAGTCTCCAGAAAAGGGGAGAGAGAAAACTTGCTCACTTGTTAGTTGAGCAAAACCATGTTTACAGTTAAAAAAATATGATTGTCACCCTTGAGATATGCTCAAGATTGGAAATGAATGTTCCATCCAGGTCTCTCTTAATAGGCGGTTCCATTAAAGGTCACGTACCAAGCAGTCGGGGCTCTGTCTTGGTTCCCTTTGCCAACAGAGGGCTGCCAGCTCCCAGTAAGTAACTCAGAAACTGGGCGGTCTCAGAGCTCTGAATACTATGCTAGAGTCTTTTTCAGCCCGTAGGCTATCTTAAGATTCCTTTAAAACTCATTTGTCTTTCGTTCTTCCCAAAGTGTATGTCATGGCTTTGGAGATCTTATCTACACTGCTAAATGTGGCCTCTAAATTCTACAAATAAGCACATCCTCTTTAGTCTTACATTGCATAATCCAAGGGCTAGCCTACCCCAGCCAGAAGCATACTTTCACATATTCAAAAGGCATTCAACATTTATTGAGTACCTATAAGGTGTCAGATGAACATTTACTGTCTCCCAAAAGTTGCTAGGGTAGCCGATAATATTTACTGAGCACCTATGAGGGAGCAGAGTGCCAGATAAATTCATATGAAACACCAACCAGATCCCAGGATGCCAGATGCAGAGGAGTCAGTGACAGTTCCTATGGTTACTGTGATATACCTTGAGCCCTTGGTAGTTACTGAAGAGTCATGCTTCTTAGTACAAATCCATAAGTAGCCGTGAGTGGTTGAAAAGTGGGCAGATCCTAGATAGGGACTTGGCTTTGTTAGGGTGAGGCATGTGAAGAAAGATACTCGGAGAATGCCTGACTGCCAAGCAACTTAACAACCATCTTCCTCCTGCCCACCACTGCCTGCCATGTGCCTGACCCTCATCCCTCATCAGCCCTCCACCAAGCCTTCCTGGAACCAATGTGTTTCTTTCTTCTTCCTTCTTCTCCTTCTCCTTCTCCCTCTCCCTCTCCCCCTCCCCCTCCCCCTCCTCCTTTTTCTTTTCCTTCTTTTCCTCCTTTTCCTCCTTCTCTTCTTTTTCTTTTGGTTTTTCAAGACAGGTTTTGCCTGTGTGGCCCTAACTATCCTTGAGTTCATTCTGTAGAACAGACTGGCCTTGAATGCAAATATCTGCCTGCACCTGTCTCTGTGTCCCAAGTGCTAGGGCTAAGGGAATATGCCACCACTGCCTGGCCTTTCTCTTCTTTCTTTAACATTTAGAATTGTTTTTATTGCCAAACAGTGGTGGCACCCGCTTTTAGTTCATGCCTTTAGTCCCAGCATTAAGAAGCAGAGGCAGGCAGATCTCTGAGTTCAAGGCCAGCCTGGTCTACAGAGGGAGTTCCAGGACAGCCAGGGCTACACAAGGACACCCTATCTTGAAAGAATAAAACAAACAAACAAAAATGTTCAAGACATGGTTTCTCCTTGGTACTCCTGGAACTCCCCTTGTAGACCAGGCTGGCTTCGAATTCAGAGATTTGCCGACCACTGCCTCACTAGAGCTTGGATTAAAGGTGTACACAGCCATCACCCAGCTCCAATTTATTATTTTTCGGGACTGCACAAGGCCAGTTTGTGCCAATATATAATGTATTTTGACTATATTTCCCCCATACCTCACCACTCCCCTTTTTACCCTCCCTCAAGTCCTCTCTGTTCCTCAGTTTCATTTCTACTTGCATGGCATCAGTACAGATGTGCCTTAGCATATCTATAATGGTGAGGACTCATTAATAAAGGAAAGCGTCATAATTGTCTCTGTAGGACTGACTTGGTTGGTTAGTATACTCATCTCCTGTTCCATCTATTTCCTGAATGATAGAACTTGAACTTCATTCTTTTCTTTTTTTTTTTTTTTTAAGATTTATTTATTATATATAAGTACACTGTAGCTGTCTTCAGACACTCCAGAAGAGGGCGCCAGATCTCGTTGTGGATGGTTGTGAGCCACCATGTGGTTGCTGGGATTTGAACTCTGGACCTTTGGAAGAGCAGTCGGGTGCTCTTACCCACTGAGCCATCTCACCAGCCCCCCATTCTTTTCTTATGGCTAAAAGAATTCCACCGCACATGCACACCACATTTTCCTTAGCCACTCCCCCATCCTTGGAGGCTTAGGTTGGTTCTGAAACACTCAGCTATTGTTGCAGTAGACACTGATGTGCAGGTGTCTCCATAACATGTCAAAGCTGATGTTTCTAACACCCACACTGACCATGCCTTTCTTCTGTGAGTGGCAGGGGCCCCTCTTGAAATGAAGTTAAAATCTCTCTACACAACCTCCCAAGCTGAGCACCAGAGGTAGCAGAGCCAGAAACCAGCAAAACAAGGGGGAGGGTGGAGAGCCTCATGAGGGAGGTGGATCCCCTCCCTCCCCCATTCCATACCTGGCCCATAGATGGTGGGCTCAGTCTATGAGCTACCATCTTGGTTGAGACCCTATAACAGCTAGTATCCCTCACTCCCGCACCCATCATCTCCTCTTGCTGCAGCAGCCACGGTGCTCTGAGACCACTGGTGCCCTGTGCTCAGAGGTGCCCTGAGCTCACATCTATCCTCTACTTAGAAGGTCCTCAGACACCTGCTACCTGGCCTTGACCTCCCTCCAGCTTCCTCTTCATCCTGCAGGAAACAGTCTTTAATCATAAGGAATCCTTGAAGCTCCCCAACATCACATGGCCTATCACCTCCCTGGAGGCTGAGCTTCTGTCCTTGCTGCTGTCTTGTCTGACTTCTCAGACCTCCTCTGAATGCCCAGCTCAAGGCACGTGGTTCTCCCGTGTCCTTGCAGCACCCACAGCCCCTCATTCACCCTAATGTAGCATCATTCACTGTATCCTTGTTAATTTTTCTAAACAGTCTGTGACGTGCATGAGGTCAGGGCCTTGGCCACAGAGCAGCACAAGGGTTGGTGCCAATCCTGGCTGTGCAGTGGTCAGTGCAGGACACATGGACAGAAGGGAAATACTGCTCCAGTGGGCATAGGTGGATGCGCCACAGGAGAAAGTCAATAACAAGGCAGATGAATACTGAGTGACAGGATGCTGGGGCAACAAGAATCATGGCCACCACTGGCCCATGCCTCTGTCTTGTGGATTATTGACCTTGGCTGTGCTATTCAATAGCTCTGTGCCTGTCTCTCCGTGGCAGGTAGTTTCCTCTTGGGACACATGCCAACCATTGCCTCCATATGAGCCACATTATTCTTATGGACCTGCAGCATCCAGGCAAGACTGAGCTAGGATAGTAAGCCTCTTTAGAGGAGGACAGAGCCCCCAGACAGAGTGACCAGCAATGGAAATGGGTATATTTATCTATAGTTATAAACAGCCATGATTCTGCTCTCATTTAATGGGGCAGTGTAAGTGTCCTGGCTGGACTTAGGTGCTGTGGCAGGCAGAGCTGGCTTCAATCTGGCTTTCTCTGCCTACAGAGCATCCTCCGCCTCACCACATGGTACCCCCAAGTGAGAGCCTGGCCTTTGCTAGGCATTGTCAGAGGAGCAGCTATTCTCCTTCAGTTCCTAGGGTGTGTCTCCTCCCTCACCAGGGATGCTAAGTTGGTAAGGGAAGGACTCCCTGGGAAGCAAGTGAGAGTGTGGGACAGAGGGAAGATGGTGGGCCATGTGGCCATGGGGGTGGCCTACTCTTTAGCCAGCTGTTTCTGAGCTGGAAGAGACTCAAGAGAATGTGTGGATGCCAGTGTGAGGGGAGCATGGAAACAGAATCTAGACCTTGGCAGAGAGAGGATATGGCTGCATTGTAGATTGGAACGTCTGGGGATGCTGTGATAGATCAATCCACTGATGAAGTGTCAGCTGCAGGGCCAGGCCAGCTTCTCTTCATCACATGTGCTGGTCAGGAAGCCAAGGAGACAAGTCTGTTTCCAACACCAGACTCCTTGCAGATAGGTTAGCCCCACCCCCAACCCTGCCCAGTGACCACAGTCCTCCATCCTGTCCATGAGCTGATGGAGGAAGGGCTTTTCCCCCAGGTTTGTGTTCTGCATGAAGACAAAACTAGGGCTTAGAAGAGTTTAGCCATGGGGTTTTGGGGGAGCAGGGAAACACAGGCCTGTCTATCACTTTACCCTCTTGCAAAAAATCCTCCAAGTTCCTTAAACTCAGAGAAGATTCCGGCCCACAGGACCTCATGGGGGAGATTCCTATAATGGAGGAACATTTGACAGAAACAGAGTCACGTGGCAGTAGAAGGGTCACATGTACGAAGGCCCAGATCTGAGCAAGTGATTAGAGCCAGTAATACCTGAAGCAACAGCATACCTGGGGCAGCAGTGATACCTGAGACAGAGATCACACCAAAGACAGAGATCACACCTGGGCAGAGGTCACACAGAGCAATGATCAAATCTGCAAGAAAGGTCACACTTGGGACAGACACCAAACCTAAGACAGAGTTCATACGTGGGCAGGAGCCACACCTGGGGCAGGAATCACCCCTGAGATGACATTGAGGGAGAACATGCAACGTCTCTCTGCCAAAGATGCTAGGCTACAGGCTGGGGTCTGGATGATGCAGAGATGGGAGAGCTGCAGACACTAAATCCTTGGTATAGAGACAAGAGAGCAGCCTCTGACCTAAGTGGTTGCCTTTTCTTTCCAGGCTGCTTCTCTGGTCAGGGAATGGAAACCATCTAGAGCCATGGTGCCCGAAAGCTGAGCACCAGGAGTGGACTGACCTCCCTTCCTGAGTCTGCAGCCTTGTGAGGAAGTACAACTAGTGTGGGGTGGCTTAGACAACCTGGACAGCCTGAGACCACAGTCCCTGTGGAAGAGGAAATAATCCCCAAAGTTTCCATGACCCACAAATTGAGACCCACTGTTCTAGGGCATGACTTCACTTCCTACCTCCTGGACTGCCTTCCTAGGCCAGCCCTGACCCTTTGCCCTGGTCCTCCTGCCTCGAAGACGTCCCTGTAAGGGGAACAAGGACACCTTCAAGGATGCATCCCCAGAGAAGGTGTAATAACTGTGCTCTAGATTGCCGTGGCCCAGAGAAGACTTAAAGCAAACGAGCAGGAGTCCTGCCTGCTCTATCTGTGTCCCTGCGTGCAGGCAGAGGCAGAGGTGACCCATACAGGGACCTCAGGGTCATGTGACATGAAGCAGGGTAGGGGAAGCGGTGACCGAAATTTTAAGTAGGGCTTGAAGGCTGGTGACATCCGAGCCTGCCCCTACCTCCTGGCAGCCCTCTGAGGCTGCTACTGTACAGAGGGAGAAACTGACACTCAGCGGAAGCAGAGCCTCAGGTTGCTCAGGTAACAAGTGAAGGATCTTAGACTCAAGCCCAAGTCCAGTTGAGGACAATGGGCCTGAGAGATGAATGTCAACTCAGTCACATCCTGCCTGAGCCTGGAGTTGGCCACTCACCACTCTGTGCCTCAATTTCCCATTCCGTAGAGTGGGAAGAGACAGAACCCGGTGGGTCATTGAGAGGATGAGATTGAATGAAGGATCAGGAACCATGAGAACCAAAACATCACCATTGTTGCTACCATCTGCTGAGCCCACCTGCCCAGGACCTTACCCCAGAGCCTCCAAGGACACCTCACTGGTAAGAGTCTGTCATGGTTGGTGGCCTGTTCTTCTAGCTCTGTCCCCTCCCTTGGCTGATGAAATATAGATGATGTTGTGAGTCTGCAGAGGCCTTGCTGCCAGTAGTCAGCCACCCCCAGGGACTGTGATGGATGAGCCTGATTACAACTGCAGGAGAGAGAAGCCAGGAGTGGCCCTGCCAGCTACCTCACACCTCTGAGTTTCTATGGCCTTTGCTCCCTACCTGGACCCCTAGCTCCTGCCCTCCAAAGCGAAGTCCCACCAGAGCTTCCACCCTAGAGGACCTAAGAGCCAAGATCCCAGTTGGAGTCTCTGCCTGTTGCTTCAGAGTCTGGCAGCTGCCTAGCCAGAACAGAGCTCACTCTAGCTAGCAAAGGCTCTGGGTATCACACCTCCCAGAAGTGTCTGACCTGTTCCCTAGGAGCACGGGTCAGGTCAGCCATGGTGGACCTACAGAGTTTGAAAAGTACAGGCCTGCTAACTTCAGGAAAGCCACATCAACCTGCTGATTGGTTACCTTGTCTTCTCATCATAAATCCAACCTCCCGCTTGTGGGGACATCCAGACTCTAGTACCAGTGGCTCCAGCTCCATCATCTAGGATTCTCATTGACTCCAGGGCCCTCCTGCCCTCATTCACATTCCTGCACCCCCACTTTTGCTGCACTGGATTTAATCTCCTCTCGGCTGCATGCATCTACCCCAGGGCCTTTGCTCATGATCTTTCCTTGATTCTGCCTGATTCATATGTTCTCACCCTCAGTCTCCAGGAAACATCACTTCCTCAAAGATGCCTTTCTCCTTAAATCTGAACTTCTTCTCTGCTCTCCTAGAACCCCTAAGATGTAGTCCATGTCATCCCAAATTATAATTGTACATTCGAGTACATCTAAATTTGTTTACATTTCTTTTCTCATTGTGGGCGCATGTGTAGGCCCTGTGTAGATCTACAGAGAGCATATGCAAGGCATGTCAGAGGACATCTTGCAAGAGTACGTACTCTCTCTCCACCATGTGGGTCTTAGTGATTGAAAGCAGTTTGTGAGGACTGGAGACAAACCCCTCTTCCCTCTAAGCCATCTTGCCAGCTCTAAATCTCGTGCACATTCCTGCTTGCACTCTGAGAGCTAAGCTTGAAAGGATGGTCTCAAGCTGCACTGCCGGGCTCACAAGGTCTTCCTCCTGTCAGCTATGTGACCTGGGCCACGTATGTCATATATCTGTGCTCCAGGCTCCTGACCCACACAGCAGGTTCAGGAAAATACCCACCAGAGGCTTGCTTGTGACAGTTCAACACACCCATGCATGGAAGCTTCCAGAAGAGCCAAAACACTCCCTGTCCTGTCCTGTTTCCTGTCAGAGGCCAGCCCCAGCAGCCAGGCCCTGGCCAGGGTTTGTGCCATTTTATCCCTAACTCCCACCCTGGTACCTGACAGGAATCTGGAAACAGCACTAGGAAGGAAGGAAGGAAGGAAAGAAGGAAGGAAGGAAGGAAGGAAGGAAGGAAGGGAGGGAGGGAGGGAGGGAGGGAGGAAGGGAGGGAGGGAGGGAGGAAGGAAGGGTGGGTGCAATGAAGTATCTCCAGTTGTTTTCGCTTCAGAACTTTATCATTTTAAGGACTTTACAGGCCCTGTATAATCCTGATTTCTCTCATGCTGACTTCACTGAAGTTTTCCCAATGGGAACTGGAGTCAGATCTAGTTTTCAGCAGATCAGGAATATTCCAAATTTCATAGTTTTTAAAGATTTATATTATTCTTTTTCTTTATGTGTATGTGTATGTCAGTATGAGCATATGAATGCAGGTGCCCACAGAGGCCAGAAGAAGTCATCTGGTGCCCTGGCAATAGAGTTACAGGCAGTTGTGAGCCACCCAGCATGGATGCTGAGAAACAAACTTGGGGGCCCCTGCCAGAGAAGCAAATGCTTGTAACCACTGAGCTGTTAACTACCTAGTTCTTGATTTCTCTCAAGAGCTTTAACGCATTCAATGCAAAAGAGCCTCCTTGGGGACAACAGGCTTTCTACTATCTGGTCTACAGATTTGTATGGATTCAAAGAGCAGCAGGATCCACATCTGTGCCTGCTGTACTCAGGGACCACACAGGACCCAGGAGAGCTGGGCAAGTGCAGGAAACATGGGACATCTTGGTCCCTGAGCATCGCAGCAGGAAACGGTATGAAGGAGCCCACGGAGGCAGGGATACGTGGGGAAGAAGTAAGAAGGAACTTCAGTGTCTCTAAAACTTGGCCATCTAGAGTCATCCAAAGTGGCCCTGAAAGCAGCTGCATAATGCTTTAGAGCTGGGGGCAAAGCCCCAGATGGAAGAGAACAGAGAGCGGCCCTGGAGTTTGAAGCAGGTGCCTCACTAAGAGGCAGAGGACTGATGGGGTCAGCTCCACGAGAACAGGTGGACATGAGCACTCTGTCCTGATAGGCCTTTTTCTCAGTCTTTGTCTCTCTCATATGGGATACGAGGGTCCCTCTGTATCCTTTTTAGTAACCCAGAATGAGAGGGGGGCAACAAGGCAGTGCTTACTGCTCTAGAAGCAGTGTGGCCAATAAATGAGGAGGACTAAAATCCTAAGTCTGTATAAAGCCAACTTTATTCAGAGCATCAGTTTACACTCTGCGGGTTGAAAGGAGTCACATGAGTAAAGTGTGCAGTCATAAGGGCAAGCTGCTTGTGGCGAGCAAGCTGCACACAGCAAAAACATGTTTTTCCACAGAAGCATATAAGCTATTGACGGTAGCCAGGTGTAGTGAAGTAAACTCACCCTTTCCTGCTACACCTGGAAGGAGCACAGAGCACAGTCCAAGAACATTTCTGTGCTTTTGGGAGAAAATGAGGTCATAATATTCTTGTCTTGATTTTTTGGAGTTTTTTTCACAAGCACTCAGAAATCTCCTTCTATGACTCCGTTCTTAGACTGTGTTCCAAGAAGGCAGAACCACAGGAAGGCAGGTTGGGCCCACACAAAGAGCCCAGCTGCTTTAGGGATGGTAGGGAAACATGGCTGTCCTTGAGACAGGATAATAGATGGACATAACCTCATACATAAATGACCCAGCACCATGACGACCACACAGGTTTCCTGCAGCTCTGCTTTCCTGTATGTTATCTGGAAGCCCAGAGCATCAGCCTCCTACCTGAAGCCTGGGGTGGTGGCAGTTCCTTCAGGCTTCCACTGAGCCTGGGGACAGGATACCTGGGGATAGGTCACCATGTACCGGCACCTCTCACCACTCTTCCCTCCCTGTTTATTCCATATTTTCTCCTCCCCTCCCTCTCTCATCAGCAGAGCAGCTAGCCACCTCAGCCACTAGGGGTGGAGAGGCCACAGGGAGCTCCCAGCTTCCCAGGAGCAGCCTGGAGGGAACTGAGCAGAATCTTCAGGAGGCTGATGCTTCCCTATTCATAACTCTCTGGCAGAGGTACCAAGATTGGTGGCCATCCTGCAGTGGAGAAGCAGACCTGAACTAAAACATGAGGTCAAACAATTGGGAAATCTTTTATTATCCAAGTTTAACGCAGATCACAAGGCTCAGGCTGGCTTGTCACCAATAAGGTAACATCAAATGCTTTGGAAGTCCCAACATGAACATCACGGTATCCACAAGCCAGGTCTGAGTTAAAACTTGAAAGAAAAGACTTAGGCAAAACTAGAATCAAAGCCCTTGGTCCCAGAGTCTTTCACCTCCAAGGGATATAAAAGCCAATTGTGATCTCAGGATAGAGAGAAGAAGGAGCCTCAGGTCCTAATGTCTGTATTGAAAGCCAGCCTTTGCCATCCACTCACTGTGTGATCCATGGGCAAGCTCCTTCCCTTCTCTGTGACTCCACTTCCCCTAGTTGTGGGAACCATAAATCCTGTAGGTGCTGTTAGTTTGTGCTCTCAAGACAGTAGAACATGACAGGGTCTTTGATTCCAGGGACTGGTGGCTTGCATTTCTCTCATCTGAGCCAGCCCTGAGACTGCCCCAGCAGTTGCCCTTCCTGCAGCACCCAGCTCATTTTCAGACAGCTCTGACTGAGAGCTTGGGTGTCCTCCCAGGGTCTCTCTGCCCCAGGGCTCTTATACAACCTTTCTGTCTGCTCCTCTAGTTTGTAGTTATAACTACATACAGTCGATTCTCATTGCTGTTGACCTGAAATGGCAGAGGTCCCCAGGGGCTTCAGCTCCACACTAACTGCCAGATGGATAGACCAGGCAAGGTTGTACCTGTTACGCATCTTGGGATCTGTTCATTCATTCATTCACTGATTAGTGCCAGGCTCTATCCTGGGTGCTGAGGAGAGACTAGTAGGTAGGCACATGGTTCCTGCACTTGGATAGTAGAAAGTCTAACATGAAGCATGCAAATAACAAAGTCAACACATTGAAGGATGAAAGGGGCTGAGGTCACATGGGGTGCTCCAGGGGAGCCTCATTTTCTGGGCTGAGGAAGAGTTTCCTGTGTAACCTTGAGCATCACTTAGTTTCCCTGCTGTGTGAATGACTGGGAGGAAGACAGCCCTAGAGATTGGGACAGGTAGTCCTGCCCTGTCCACCCTGCCAAGAGGCAGCAGGCAGGCCCTGTCGCTGTCTGCTCTCTTCTTGATTACCAAAGTCTTCTAGAGTTTAATTACATCCAGCCCAAAAGATAAGTGTCAATTGGTCCAAGGTGATCATGGCAGCCTCTGTCCTTTGCCATTCTTTGATCTTGAATGAGCATATCTCTAGTTTGGAGTTTTAATAATATAAATCAAATCTCATTGGTAAGTAGCAGTGCACATTAATATGAAAGGAAGCTCACTGGGAGGTGTGCTTCAAAGTCAAGACTTTCCTGGAATCCAATGAACTCAAAAGGCTTCAAAAGAGAAAGTTCTTTTTGTTTTCTTACCTCTCTTCCTAGCTTAGACACCGTTGTGTGACTATGATGGCTGAAGCTGTGGGAGACATCCTGTGTCTATGCAGTGTCAAGCTTGAAGACAAATGACAACATGCTGAAGGTCACAAGAACCTCAGACAATCAGGACATTGTTAAGTTGCAGAGTCTGGATATAGATCCAGAAACATCACTAAGTAAACACCAGATTTTGTTTTGTTTTGTTTTGTTTTTGTTTTTCAAAACAGGGTTTCTCTGTGTAGCCCTGGCTGTCCTGGAACTCACTTTGTAGACGAGGCTGGCCTCGAACTCAGAAATCTGCCTGCCTCTGCTTCCCGAGTGCTGGGATTAAAGGTGTACGCCACCATGCCCGGCTAACACCAGATTCTTAAGCTACTGGTGGCTGCACTTTCTGTTGCTGTAATCAAACACTTTTTAAAAGCTCTACCCAACCTTCCAGGACCAAGTCAGCATCATCACCTTCAATAGTCACTCAACAAATGTTTGCTGACAGTCAACAAATATTTATCAAGCACCATATGGCTCCTGCTGGGTGTTAGATAGCAGGCTACTGGAATTGAGCAACAAAAGTTAATTGGAGAACTGAAGCTCTGATGGTAAATTGAAAAGAGCTTTGTACACTGAAGAATGGGTACCAAGATCAAAACAGGGCCCTTTTGGGTATAGCAGTCCTGGATGGCCTCTCAGAGGAGGTTACATTTCAGCAGCAGCCTGCCAGAGTACAAAAGGCATGTTGTAAGACTTCAAGGAAGTAGCCACTGGCAGGGCAAAGATCTTGAGGAGGAAATATCTTGTGTTTGAGGACTTAAAAAAGTGGAGTAGTCAGAGAGGCTAGAGGAGGGGGAGAAATAGTAAGGAACAGGACGGTGGGGGGGGAGGTTGGGGGTTGGGGAGAGAAGTAGAAGGAGGGGAAGCTGAAAGTGGAGAGGAGGGGAGGGGAGTAGCAGAAAGACGGGCAAGAAGAGGAGGAAGAGGCAGAAAAACGTGAGGAGGGAGAGGATGAGGAAAGAAGGCACCTGAAGGACAGAGTGGGAGTCTAGAAACAACACATCTGATTTCCACTTTAAGAAGGCGCATCCCTGCAGAGATGGACAACCCAAGTCCCGCAGCCTTCCCAGCTGCTCTCTCTCACCTCCACTCTAAGCCCTGTATGCTTGCCCATTAGACTCCCTGGGGGTGGGACTGAACTAAACTCTTCTCCTACCTCTTCACTATGCTGGTGTCCTGAGCACTTTTATGTTTTTCCACAGTGTCAGAATTCATTGACTAATACATCCATACAGTATCTCAACCTTGTTTGCTTTAATTCACCAAGTACTATTTTTAAGAGATTTATTTTCAGTTGGACACAGTGACACACACCTTTAATCCCAGCACTAGAGAGACAGAGGTAGACAGATCTCTGAGTTTGAGGCCAGCCTGGTCTACAGAGTGAGTTCCAAGGCAGCCAGGGCTACACAGAGAAACACTATCTTTAAAAAAGGTTGGGGAAAGGAAAGAAAAGAAAAAAATTATTTTTAAGTGTATGTGTGTGCGTGCGTGTGCATGTGCGTGTGCGTGTGACATGTGCAAGGAATTCAGTGCCCTCAGAAGCCAGGAATGTTGGATCTTCCTAGGGCTGAGAATTACAAGCAGTTGTGAGCTGCTGACATGACAGGTCCTCTGTGAGAGAAGCACATACTCCTGACAGCTCATGCATCTCTTCAGCACCAAGCTCTATAGATTCAACCAAACAGACAGGGCCATTGGCCTTCACAGGTTCTTTTATTCTGATCTTAATCTCTTACATCTGCCGCAGGCAGACCCAGTCGGGGTACCTCAACCCGGGGAGAATCAAGGCAAGTGACAGACGCAAACACAGAGAGTGATGAATCTGAGTGTAATCTTTCAGAGCAAGCATCAGACTTATAGTACAGAAGAAAACATAGAAGTTAGGTGATACATCAGCCAAGATACATTGAGGTCATCTGATGCATAAAGACTCTTTACACAAAACAGAAAAATGCATACATAAAAGCAGCAGGAACCAGGCAGTGGTTACAACTGAGATAAAAATCAGCCCTATCTAAAGTCAGCTTATTTATAGGAGCCAGGTGCAAGGGCTTCACACCCTAGCCACAATTCTAGTCTATTGTATAACTCACCACCAGGGGTCCCTTAGTAAACACCCATTCTTCTGGGCATTATGAAAGTATGCACCAGGGAAGTTCCGTTCTTGCTAACCATTCTGTGAATAACACAATACTCTAGTTCCTTCTTAAACCACAACCCACCTTCTTCCTAGACAATTGTAAATTCCTGCATATGGGAGTGACTCAGCTGCTATTCTAAGTGTTTGTGGGGAACCTCCATTTACCAGAGGAGCCCACCAACTTTCTTCTATTATGTAATATAGTCTGCCGTATATGGCTGTAATGACAATTCTAAGTTTACTTTGTTGAACTTGCCCTGAGATTTCTAACTGTTTTTTTTTTTTTTTTTTTTTGGTTTTTTGAGACAGGGTTTCTCTGTATAGTCCTGGCTGCCCTGGAACTCACTCTGTAGACCAGGCTGGCCTCAAACTCAGAAATTCTCCTGCCTCTGCCTCCCTAGTGCTGGGATTAAAGGCGTGCGCCACCACGCCTGGCTATTTCTAACTCTTATCCAGTAAATTGCAATTCCTGATTTCTTTCAGTATCTCTCTTTCAACACTGGAAGCATTTTGTCTGAATAAGTAACATTGTTACAAATTTCCAAGCCCAAGGTCAGCTCAACTATTGACTAGGATGTTGGGACACCAGTGGAGGCCAGGAAACAACATCCAATCTAACTTGGCTATTTGTCAAATCATTCCTTGGGGGCACCTATAATAAAACAATACAGAAAGAAAGCACGCAAAACCCTCCACCAACTATCACAAGGACAAATCTGGACCACATCTGTGTTTTGGGACTCCAAGGACCTCACAGGAGACCATTTTCTTTGAAACGTTTTGCCTCAGGACTGCAGCCAGCTTTTGGACTTGTCATGAAGACTCCACTGGAGTGGGTGTGGCATATATTAATTCTAAGGCACATAGTAAACTTCATCCAGTAACGCCCGTGCTCCTGACTTACTCAGACAAATTCTGAGCAAAGCCTGGCCTGTAAACAGCTGCTTTTTGCCACTTGGAGAGCAGCACCCAGCCTAATCACCATTTCTAGGAGAGTGCTGCCAGCTGGCTCCAAGCCTGGATAGACCTTCTGCCCCTCCATTGCATCTGGCACTTCACATAGTAGTGGGTGGGCAGGCTGGGCCTTCAGTGCCTGCATCACATCTGGGTTTTCTCAGTCCTTTACAACTGTGCCTGGGCCCATTGATGTCACTAAACCAGACTTCTCCTTCCTGCTCAGTGCCCCAACTCCTCCATCTCTTCCTTTCAGCTAGTCAGGTTGTTCAAGGACAGGGTTAGAGAGCACAGAGAAAAAATGAGCTCCTTATTTCAGAAAGCACCACCATAGGGAACAGGGACTGCAGAGCCAGGTAGGCCCAAACCCATGTCCTGAGCAGCTGGCAGCCTCTGCTATCAAGGGCAGGATGGCTGACAGCTCTGGGGCTCCTGGGGCCCTGAGAAGGGAGATTTGGCCCCAGCATTTGGTTCCTCTCTCTATAACTGGCAACATTCCTCCACTTATGACATTTGCTGACCCAGACCACATGTTTTAAACTTGGAATTCTAGATCCTAGAACACTGAGCATCTCAGAAAGCAACTCCAGCCTCCAGGAGACAGGCGGCTCGCCCAGGTCTGAGAGCTGTCTGTCCCATTGTGGTTGGAGATTTCTTACTTCAAAGGCCACTGGGTAGCCTGTGGATCCAGATCCAAGCAAGGTTTTCAGAGATGACTCAACAAGTGTGCCATCTGAATGTGGACCTCCGTGTCCATACCTCAAAATTGAAGGGCCTTCATAGAACACAGACACAGGACATGCCACATAGAAACACCTGGTAAGGCTACTGCTGTTGCTGTTTTCCTGCAGGAGCCTGAGGAGGGCTACAGTTTTCAGTGACTAACCAGTAAGTCTAGACAGGTCTTCAAGCCTTCAGGGCAGGGCCCTGCAGCACACACATTAAGTCTCTGGTTAATGCCTCACTCCTGAGCTGGTACTCATGGCCAAACCCAAGCACTCGCAGCATTTCCTCAAGGGACATGTAGTTTACAAGATGGTCTATAAGCATGCGTGATGATGAGAAAATGACAGTCACAAAGACAAGCATAGGCACACAAGCTCATAGACACATACGTGCATGCCCATTTGCATGCACACATGCGTGCACATACACAGGTACATATGCCTATACACATGTACACATGCTTACAGGTTCAGCATGCAACCGGGTCCTCTGTCCCCAACCTCTCAGTCCTCTATGCTCCCTCCTCTCCTTCCACTATACACTTTGTCTGGCTATTTTCCAAAACTCCCCAGCCTATCACTTGACTGAGAGTCTCTGCTAGAGCCCAGCTCATCTGCAGAGCCAGAGCAGCTTGACTTGAGGTCCTCCAGATGTTAGCACCTTCTCACTCCCCAGCCCCTAGGGCTTCCCACCTTAGGTACCATGAGGCTGAAGCTAAGACCTGAGGGACCAAAAAGCTATATAGGTCAGCATGGTGCCACCATCAGAACACCTCTCAGAGGCTTTGGGTGAAGGGTCCCTGGATATCCCGGGCACCCAGTCCTGGTCTCTCCACCATAGAATAAAGGACAAAGGCTCAGAGACACCGGGCAGGTGGTGGCTCACACCTTTAATCCCAGCACTTGGGAGGCAGAAGCAGGCGGATTTCTGAATTCAGGGTCAGCCTGGTCTACAAAGTGAGTTCCAGGACAGCCAGGGCTACACAGAGAAACCCTGTCTCAAAAAACCAAAAAAAAAAAAAAAAAAAAAAAAAAAGACTCAGAGACAAAAGGAGACAGTGGTGGGGGATCACACAGCAGAACCCAGCCCCCTCATCCTAGTTCTGCAAGGGAAGGAGGGTCTTCCTGAGCACACAGCTGACTCCATCCCACAGCCCTCCCTTGCTGGCAGGTGTAGCTCTGACTTCCATGGCAGGGCTGCCACTCCTCAGTGATGGTCTCCAGACTGAGGAACCTTCCAGAGCTTCCTAATTTATCCCCTTGTCCTTTCCTGTTTACCCAGTCCCTTGGCAAGAACGATAGGGGGAAGAATTTATGAGACAAGGCAGAGGGGGAGCAGCTGGAGAGAGGAGGGGAGAGGCTAGGAAAGCCACACAGATTGGGTGCTCAGTGTGAGAAAGAAAGTCAGAATGGGCTGGAAGTTCGGTGGTGCCCATCCAGACTCTGGAGACCTCCCACCAAGCTTTGGGGCTAGAGTGCCAAGATCATGGAGGAGGTGGCCACCCTCAAGCAGCTATACCAAGAACTTTTTTTTTTACATTTTACATTTATTTTTATTTATATGAGTACCCTGTAGCTGTCTTCAGACATACCAGAAGAGGGCATCAGATCCCATTATTGTGGGCCACCATGTGGTTGCTGGGAATTGAACTCAGAACCTCTGAAAGAGCAGTCAGTGTTCTTAACCACTGAGCCATCTCTCCAGCTCAAGAACTTCTTATCTCCCAGAGTTCGTCAAAACCGGGAGCCAGGCACCACAGTACATGTATTATATAGTAGGTGCTCAATAAATGTTTTGCATATCAGGCAGAGGACAGCCAAATCACTGGGTTCCTTGACCCTCTGACTCGATGCATGGACTATAGCAAAACTACTCCTCTCCATGGACCTCAATGTCCTCTGTCCAGTGAGATGACATACTGGTTGGTGGTGCCTAAGGTTGCCAGAGAAATGTCATCTCAGTATGGCGGCTTTGCCCTCAGCCTGCTTGTTTGAGGTAGAGCAGTTCCTTCTGGAAGCTTCCTGGAGATGCAGACTCAGAGCAGGTGTCCCTATACCAGAGGACCTGCTACGCCCACATGGGCAGCTCTCTATTGAAGATACTTACCCCCTCCCTTTTCCCAAAAGCCTCTCCCTGTTCACATCTTCAGCTGTTCTCTCCCTCTTCTGCAAAGGTGTCACCTCAGAGCTGCCTACTTTCTCTACTATTGCTACAAAAGTCACACTGTTGTGCCAGAAATCTCCTCTCACTGTACCAATTTCCCTGCCACCTGGAAAGGGACACCTCTCCTCTGTGATTTGGGACACTTCTCTTTGAAAAGTCTCTCAGTCCCAGTTAAAAGTCATGTCACCATCGATTGCCATTCTCACTCCCAGCCCTCTCCTGCACACCCCCACCGCCAACACATGATCCCCACCCTGTTCCCCTCTTCAATCCCTCTCCCACCCAGTTCCCTCCTTCCCTCCCCTCTGTTTCCCCTTGTGAGTGAGATTCATGCATCCTCCCTTGAGCCTTCCTCATTACTTAGTTTCTTTGGGACTGTGCACTGTAGCGTGGTTATCCTGCACTTTACAGCTAGTGTCCACTTATAAAAGAGTAAATATACGTGTCTTTCTGGATCTGAGTTACCTCACTCGGGATATTTTCTAGTTCCATCCATTTGCCTGCAAATTTCATGATGTCTTTGTTTTGAGTCATCTCTGAAACTAGCCAGAGACCTAGGACCAGGGGAGGTTCTGGGGAGTCTATGAGGGTGGCCCTAGCTGAGACTCTGAGAGGGGGATATGGAGACTGAAATAGCCACCTCCTGTAGCCAGGTGGAACTTCTATTGGAGAGAGGTGGACATGAACCCACCCACAAAACCTCCAATCCAAAATTTGTTCTGCCTACAAGAAGCACAGGAATAAAGACGGAGCAGAGACTGAGGGAACAGCCAACCAATGACTGGCCCAACTTGAGACATATTTCGTGTGAAAGAGCCAAGCCCTGACAGAGTATTAATGATACTGTCTGCTAATGCTTGCACACAGGAGTCTAACATCTAAATGTCTCTTGGGAGGCTTCAGCTAGCAGTGGATAGAAACAGAAACAGAGACTCACAACCAAATATCAGAAGGAGCTCAGGTAGTCTTATGGAAGAGTGTGTGATGGAAGAGAGGAAGTTGTGGGGGTCAGGACACCACAAGACCTACAGGGTCAACTAACCTGGACCCATAGAGACTCACAGAAATTGAACCACCAACAAAAGAGTATGCATGGCCTGGACCTAGAACCCACACACACATATGTGCAGCTTGGTCCACATGTGGGTCCCCTAACAATTGGAGCAGTGGCTGTCTCTGACTCTGTTGCCTGCCATTGGATTCCCTTCCCCTAACTGGTCTGACTGCTTGGGCCTCAGTGTGTGAGAATGCACTTAGTCCTGCTGTGACTGGATGTCTCAGGGTGGGGTGGCACCTAAGAAGGACTTCCCCTTCTCTGAGGAGAAGAGGAGATGATGGGGGAGAGGGATTTATAAGGGCACCGCCCAATGATTGGGATGTAAAGTGATTTTTTTTTTTTAAATCCATGTCACGGGGCTGGTGAAATGGCTAACCAGGTAAGAGCACTGACTGCTCTTCTGAAGGTCCTGAGTTCAAATCCCAGCAACCATATGGTGACTCACAACCATCTGTAATGAGATCTGACGCCCTCTTCTGGCATGTATAAAGACAGCTAAAGTGTACTTACAAATAATAATAAATAAATCTTTGGGCCGGAACAAGCAGGGACTGAGGAAGCGGAGTTGACTGGAATGGGCCAGTTTGACCGGAGTGAGCAGGGGTTGACCGGAGCAAGCAGAGGTTCTAAAAAAATTCAATTCCCAACAACCACATGAAGGTTCACAACCATCTGTACAGCTACAGTATACTCATATACATAAAATAAATCTTTTTTTTAAAAAATCCATGTCACCAGGACACTTAACCCTTCCTCTGTTCCCTTGTTCTCAAGCTCCCACCTAGAGCTTCCTCTCCACCCCTTTGGAGCTGCCTGGGCCTTAAGCCTTCCTGGGCCTCTGAGACCCTGCCCCTTCTATTTCTCAGCTGCCTATTGGAGATATAGGAACTCCTCCAGTGGAGTTTGTTTTGTGATCCTTTCTTCTTTCCTCATCAGACTCAATGTCCTTCGCAGACACAGATCTTCTTAAAGCTCACTGTCTTACTGCAAACATCTTGGCCTCAGTCCAGCTCAGTGGCCAATGATGGCACCCTCAAGTTCCAAAGTCTCGCCAATTATACCAACTTCTGCTACCACACAAGCAAAGGAGCCCAAAATCTCTTACATCCAAACTTTCTCTACCCTGTACTTCCAAAAGTCTCTTATCTCTGTGACGTTCCTCCTTTCCACTCTTTTAAAAAAAAAACTTGATTTCTATGATTTCTTTGCTCTCTGCTCTGAAAACGAAAAATAAAACACAAATAAAAAAATTCTATAACAAATTCTAACTTAAAACTTGTAACAAAAAAAACAAAAAAAAAAACAAAAAAACAAAAAAAACAAAAAAAAAAACTTGTAACAAGACATAGTTAAAAATATATACATGGGTAATTTTAATTTGCTACAACATAATATATATGTAATTCAACTCTTATTTAGAATATACTGTATATGTAACTTGGATTCAACTCTTGTTTTAAAAAGAAAAGATGTACTAGAAAAATAGATATTTAAAGTAGCAACCACATGGTTTGCCTCCATCTTAGCTGATGACCTTATTAGGATGGGAGCAAACATATGGCTGGCAGCCATCTTTACTAAGTTTAAAGGGTACATGCCATGGGACTTCACCATCTTGATTAAGATGGCCACATGTATAAACCAGCTAAGGCAGATCTTCTAAAATTTCTTAGTCCTACTGAGCCCTCTGCTTATTATTGTATCTCCCTTTTTAGACTAAGGAGACAGCATCAGATCTCCAAGGTATTTGGGGTTAGGAAGGATTTTTATGTGATAATAAACTCCTAGGGTTGTAAAAGTATATACACTCAGGTTAAAAGAAACTGACTTATGCCTAACTACTTATCTCTTTGCTAACTGTTCAACATTAGCCTCCTAGATAAATTTGATAAATAAGGTTTGTAAATTTCTAAAGTCTATTCATGTTAACAGTAATAACTTAAAATTATATGTGTAGCTCTTGTCTTTGCTTATTTTATTAAGCTTTAGCTATTTAGATAAACTAAGTCTCAACAAGAAACTTGATGTTCTGCAATGGTGCACAATTAAAAAGGATCAAGAGTTTCTAGTCTCTCTATGAACTTTGTTTATAGTTTAAAGGTCATTGCATTGATGGATTAGTTTTATTTTGATGATAAAAAAATCTTCAATTAGCCAGGCGTGGTGGTGCACATCTTTAATCCCAGCACTTGGGAGGCAGAGACAGGTGGATTTCTTAGTTCGGGGACAGCCTGGACTACAGAGTGAGTTCCAGGACAGCCAGGGCTACACAGAGAAACCCTGTCTCTTGCGCTCCCAACTCACCAGCAAGAACGACGCTGCAACAGGATCCTTCTGCACACGTTTATTGGGAGAGCTTGATTGCAGAGGTGAAGAGACCCCAAGCCCAGAACTGGTGCTGCTTATATAGGCCTAGGAGAGGCGTGTCTCACACCCAGATTGGTTATGCATGGGTTATGCTTACTATCTCATTTGCATGTCTACATCTGATTGGTTAACTTGTCTCTCATCTGATTGGTTAACTTGTCTCTCATCCGATTGGTTAACTTGTATCTCATCTGATTGGTTACCTTGTCTCTCATCTGATTGGTTAATTCTCAAAACCTCATCTTGGCAAAAAAAACTTTACTACCTATGTATGTGTGGTGGCCAGCAGTAGCCAACGCCACCCTGCAACGGCACATGTGGCTTCCCACACCTGTCTCGAAAAAAATAGGAAAAAAAAATCTTCAATTAAACTTTAACTATCCTGTCTTAATTTGGGTTTTATTGCTGGGAAGAGACACTGACCAAGGCAACTCCTGCAAAGGAAAACCTTTAATTGGAGCTGGCTTACAGTTTCAGAGGTTCACTCCATTATCATCGTGATGAGAAGAATGGCAGTGTGTAGGCAGACATAATGGTGAAGGAGCTGAGCAGAGGGGGATGGTGTGACACTGGCCAGACTTGAGGATATATGTCCTCAAAGCCCCACCACCATGCTTCCTCTAATAAGGCCACACCTCCTTAAGTGCTGCTCCCTATAGCCAAGCACTCAAACACATGAACCTATGGGGCCATTCCTACTCTAACCACCACACGTTCCTTGGAGCAGGAATATCCTCATTCTTTTTTCATTGCAATGCGCTAAGCAAGCAAGCCAGAAGCCCTTTGGCTGAGTGAGCACCAGTAGGAGAGCCTGAGGGGCTACCGAGCCCTGGATTCTGTGCCTCAGTGACAGGTGATGCTCTGGTGACAGTCTCAGGAGTCACAGTGCTGTCTGAGGATGGAAACTACTCTAAGATGTGTGTCATTGAGTGGCCCCAAGGTCTTCTTGCCTCAGCACCATGCAAATGGTGCCTCTCCTCCCTTCAGTGGACAGCATCTGTGGAATTGCTTCCAAATTTCCCTCTCTTTTCTTTCTTCTAAGATCAAGCTGGTCTTGATTCATGTAGCTGAGGTTGACCTTGAACTTCAGATCTTCCTGGCTCTACCTTCCAAGTGCTGAGATTGCAGGCTCATACCATCAAGCCCAGGGACATTCTCTAACTTTGCTCAGGCCCTTTGTTGGGTTCTCTGACATATAACTCACCAACTCCTCAACCTCAGGAAGGAGATCCAGCCCAAAGCTTGGGGGACAGACACAGGGTAGAAGGAGGTCTCTGCCCTCCCCCTCTCTCTGACCTCCATTCCCCTTCTTCTCATCATTCCTGACTTTGTCAGAGCCCAGACTAGGACCTGACATGGGATTATAGGGGAGAATGTCAGTCCTGAGCTGGGAGAAAGCTGTGATTTCCCAGTGTCCTTGCACTGGGTCCCATCTTCACCTGATCATTGTGTATCTCCCAAGTTGAGGACACATGCTGTTAACCAACTCATCTTCTTCTAGCATCCCTTCTGGGTGCTCAGGGTATGGAATCTAAGAATTATAGGAAGCGTTCTTTGGGCCTGTGTGGTTGAACCCCATCCTGGTCACTTATGTCCAGATGACGTTGTGTAAGAAATCTGTCCTTACTGCCTCTGATGGCAGGATTACTCTTCACCTCACCTCCCAGGATGGTGTTGAGGTTATTGGGTGAGTGTGGCTGTGCTGCAAGTGCGTCCATCTTGTGCACTTCAGTGGGACTTCTGTGAGCTGCAAGCATCCACTTCAGGCTGCATTTGCACTGTTGCTCTGCCAGGCAAGGGCCTGAGGCAGCCATGCTTCTTTCATTCCAGCCTCGATTTTCTCTGCTGTTAAGTGGATGTAGTCGTCAAACCTATCATGCTAGAACTGTGAGAGCATACAGTGGCACTGCCTGGAGTTAGACATGAGGGACTGGCTCTGTCCACCATGGCTTCATGGGCATCTGTGGAACTGGAGGGAGAGGCTGTGGGGAGGGAGGGTTGTCACCCTCCTGCTGGGTTACACAGGGCCAAGCAAAGACCCAAAAGAAAATAACACAGCCACAGAAGACCCACTACAGATACCTCTTCCTCAGAGGTATCTGTTTCCTTATTCTCTCCCAAGATTCCCTGGGAAAATGGCCATGGGTAGAGACTCTGTGTAATCAAGAGAATGAAGTGGCTTTCATCTACTCATCCCATATAGGCAGCCATAGTGGAGACGGTGCTGGGGAAGAAAGCCATGAAGTCGTTAGTGTAGACTAGTTGGTGTCTGGATAAGTCACTTGGCCTCACTAGGCCTTGTCATCACCACTCCATGTCAGAGTTGGGCTGAGAAGATATTGATCGATCCATATTTGTCGATCCATTCTGGAAAACTATGTCTATGGTCTGAGATGGCTGTTCTGGGTCTCAGCTCTTATCATTGCCCAAATGTTTTCTTGCCCCTCTGGGAGTTGCTACCTAGAAATGCCAAACCTAGGCTTCTTTGAAGACACTGGGTCGTCCAGGCTCCCTGGTATCCCCACCTTGCCCCTATTCCTGTGCTGCAGCCCAGAAGAGGCAGACCTGATAAAACCATGTGTGGCCCCACTCAGAGGAGAGTAAGAACTCATTTGTGGTAAACATGCCACATTCTGGTCTATGGGCAAATAATGTAACTTCAGTCATGGAAACAACGCCATGAGGTAACATTCATGGATCCACTGTATGAGCAAGGAAACTGAGTCCCAGAGAGGCCAAGCCACTTCCCAAGGATGCTCAGCTGGTGTGTGGCTAAGCCAGGATTCTTAGTCCTGGCAAAGTGGCTCATCCTGTAACTCAGAGCTCTGGGGTCTGGAGGCTCTCTGGGCTCATGTCCTGAGTATGAGGAGTAAGGAGAAAGCTCAAGGCCAATGGACAAGGACACCTTGCAGCAGGTGAGCCTATGAGCTCTGTCCTTCTCAGCCTCTTGCTTCTGAGGTCTGCCTTAAGACTCCTCACAGCAGAGTTTCTGTCACAGGTTCTAGGTCCTGGCAGGGTCAGTGGGAGAACCAGCAGGTTAATAGGGTTTAATCACCACACAGGGCCTCCTAAAGCCAGCCCAGAGTCCCAGAGGCCTCTCAAATGAGGGCTAGGACAAACCTGAGGAAGACTGCTGAACAGACTAGTCAACTGAACACCTCAATGGAACATCACGAAACAGCCTGGAGTGTGTCCTTTACCACTCAGGAGGCTGAAGCTGGGCTACATAACAAGACTCTGTCTCAAGAAAGTAAAATAAACAAAAAGAATACTGAAATAATCTCAGTGGCTCCACACGTAATCATAGTGTGCTAATAAAAGTGTTAAAGCACTGGCTGCTCTTGCAGAGGACCGGGATTCGATTCCTAGCACCCACATGGTAGCTTACAAGCATCTATAACTCCAGACCCAGAACACTTAACACCCTCTTCTGGCTGCTATGGACACTGTATACATGTGGTGCAAAGACATGCATGCAGGGAAAACATTTATTTATAGACATAAAACTAAAATGAAAATTTTTAAGATCTATTTTCTTTTTTTTTTTTTTTTTTTTTTGGTTTTTCGAGACAGGGTTTCTCTGTATAGCCCTGGCTGTCCTGGAACTCACTTTGTAGACCAGGCTGGCCTCGAACTCAGAAATCCGCCTGCCTCTGCCTCCCGAGTGCTGGGATTAAAGGCGTGCGCCACCACGCCCGGCAAGCTCTATTTTCATTGTATGTGTATGAGTATTTTACCTGCATGTATGTCTACATATGTGTGCATGCAGTTGCCTGCAGAGGCCAGAAGAGGGTAGAGGAGGCTGCTAGAAGGAGGTCAGTCAGCATGTGCCAGCACTACAGCAGATGTCATGTCAGAGTGGATGCCCAAGCCCTGTTTGAGGTTACAGCCTAAGCACACTGGAAAAATCAGCATGGAAGATCTAAAGGCCCCTTCTATGGCTTATGTCACTTAGCCTTCCTGACACTGGTGACATTGTCCTCACTGGCAAAACTCCTATGCATGACAGTATCCCACAACACAGGCCTGGGGATACTTTCACTATTTGACTTTCCCAAATCTGCTCGCAGCCTGCCCAGCAGCGACAATCACACTTCGCTTGCTTGTGGCACGGGATTACTCAGTCAGGAGGAGACAGAGTTTAGAAACAGCTTAGGGAACAGAGTGAAACTCTGTCTCAAAAAATGAAAACAATCAAATCAATCCAAGGATGCATGGATGTGAGGCAACTTGGAGACCTGTCTCATGCCACCTGAACAGTAACATTGTGGAGAGCACATGTCTCTCTCGTCTCCACGTGAGAACATCGTCTTTTCAGACAGGTACATCTCAGGCTAGAGTGCATCTCAGCCAAAGAAAGGGAGCTCCTGCCTGCAGGCACATCTGCCAATCCATCTCCTACCCCTTACCTGGCCTTGACTTCACTCACTGTCATGAAAGACAATGGGAGAAACAGGGTCTAAACTGGATTCAGCCGCTCAATGCACACAACATGCTCACATAGCAGATCACAGCTTCATCCCTGAGCAGCCATTTCATTTTCTCAACCAAACTCTGTCTCTCTCCACTCTTACCCCAAACCCTGAGGAACAATGATGGTGCTAGTGTCTCCATGAGGGACACAATGTGCCTCACTCACATGGCAGGGACCGTGGAAGGGGGTTTCACCAATGGCCTGACCCCAAAGCCTCAGAAGCATCTTAGAGGACACGTGCCTAGGAAGGAGGCTGACCCTCCTAGGCTTCCTGCTAGGTGTGCTGCTAGGCTTCCTGCTCTGCCCCAACTTCCCTGCCCCACTTAGCCTCAGCCTGAAGACACAGAGCCTAGGCATCCAAATTTCCTCCTGACTCATCTGTCACCTGCTAGCAGAAGCTGAGTACTGCAGGAGTTCAACTGTAAGCTAACAGTTCCAAGCCCATGGAGTCTCACCTTCAGCTTTAAGCTCATGAGGCAAGTAACTTATTCCCTCCCACCCTTCTCGTCTTCTCTGATGGGGATATCTCAGGCTGGAGTGCACAAAGAGCATGCTAAGACCGCCGGTCCCATCCCCAGGTCCCCAAGGGCCAGGGCCTTACCTCACAGTCTTCTGTGAATGCGAATAGAACAAACCCAACCTAGTATCATGCTGGGCAAGGACCAGCTCTCCTCATCTCCATGGGAACCAGAGAGCACAAGTTCCAAAAGGGCAATGAGTTCCTGAGACACACAGCCTAAAAATCAAGTTTCTGTCCAACAATAACAACCCACTATGAAATTCTGCCATGAGACGCTGGTGAGATGGCTCAGTGGGTAAAGTTCATGTGACAGGAGCCAGGGGATCAGAACCCACCTGAATGCCAAGCAGACATAACAGCCCACTGATAGTCTTAGATTCGGGAGGGTTCCTAGGTAGCTGGACTCAACTAATGTAGGGTCAGTGAAAGACATAACTCTGTCTAGCTCTGCCATTCACCAGCTGTGCAAACCTAAGATATCTTCCTTAATCAGTCTGAGCCCATTTACTCATGTATATGAGGAGTCTATTCTTATCCTGAGGCATGATAAGACTTGACTGACTTATTCTGTGATATGGATGGAGCCAGGCTTTCAAGCTGTTAGGCAAGTGTTTCCTTTGTTTTGGACAGTCCACCTGTTGCCCAGGCAGGCTAGGAACTTGCTATGTTGTGAAGGATGGCATTCTGTTCCTTATTCTTTTTTTTTTTAATTTTTAATATTTTTATTACATATTTTCCTCAATTACATTTCCAATGCTATCCCAAAAGTCTCCCATAGCGCCCCCCACTTCCCTACCCACCCATTCCCATTCTTTTGGCCCTGGCATTCCCCTATATTGGGGCATATAAAGTTTGCAAGTCCAATGGGCCTCTCTTTCCAGTGATGGCCGACTAGGCCATCTTTCGATACATATGCAGCTAGAGACAAGAGCTCCGGGGTTCTGGTTAGTACATCATGTTGTTCCAACAATAGGGTTGCAGATCCCTTTAGCTCCTTGGGTACTTTCTCTAGCTTCTCCATTGGGAGCCCTGTGATACATCCAATAGCTGACTGTGAACATCCACTCCTGTGTTTGCTAGGCCCCGGCATCGTCTCACAAGAGACAACTATATTTGGGTCCTTTCAGCAAAATCTTGCTAGTGTATGCAATGGTGTCAGCGTTTAGAAGCTGATTATGGGATGGATCCCTGGATACGGCAGTCTCTAAATGGTCCATCCTTTCATCACAGCTACAAACTTTGTCTCTGTAACTCCTTCCATGGGTGTTTTGTTCCCAATTCTAAGAAGGGGCACAGTGTCCACACTTTGGTCTTCATTCTTCTTGAGTTTCATGCGTTTAGCAAATTGTATCTTATATCTTGGGTATCCTAAGTTTTGGGCTAATATCCACTTATCAGTGAATACATATTGTGTGAGTTCTTTTGTGATTGTGTTACTTCACTCAAGATGATGCCCTCCAGGTCCATTCATTTGGCTAGGAATTTCATAAATTCATTCTTTTTAATAGCTGAGTAGCTGTTCCTTATTCTTTTGCCTCCACTCCTATACTGGGATTATAGGCCTATCTTCATGCAATCACACGACAATGAATTGTAGAGTAGATATGTGTCCTCAACCTGGGCACACTGATCTTGTCTTTCTGAGCCCCACTTTCCCTTTGGAAATTGAGGCAGGGAGTACAAGGATCTTTCAGGACAGAAGCTGCTGTACCTGTCCCCTCTGGCAGGATAGTAGCTCCAGCTTGCTCTTCAGTCCCCCAGATGAGTGGCACCCCAAGGCTCACATGGCATTTGGCATGTCAGTCATGTTGACATCTCCTCTCTGCCCCCTCCACCCAGCATGTCACCGTGTACGAGTGGGATGCTGAGTGGGTGCTGGGTGCCAGCAGGGGCAGCTCCTAGGAGACATGCATTGATGAGCATAGTTCCCCAAGATCATTGCCCTTCTGGACCTAGAAGAGAGCAGGCAGATCCCTTTGGGCAAAGGTACCTGGCCCCAGCTTTCAGGAGGTTTTAGTAAGTGCAGGATAGAGGCCAGGATCTTTATATGCAAAGAGAACAGCAACTTCAGAGGCCTCAAGTTCATTATCTCTGTGCTGAGCTCCTTTCAGCTGTCAGCCTCCCAGGGAGCAGAGAATAGGATTCAATTAGCAACTTCCAGGGAGCTTCAGGAATGTCCCCACGGAGTTCCCCTGGAGTTCCCTGGCCCATATAGCCACACACTCTACCTGCCATGCTCAGCTCAGCAGCAACCCAGGGAGAGGCACAGGCACTTAGTGAGATGGGCAACGGATTTGGAGTTACATGGGAAGGAGGACTAGGTCGGAGTGCTCCTCAAGCTTGGTAAATCTTAGGTTGCACTGCAGGAACTCAGCTCCAGTGAGACCAGAGTCCCTGAGGGCCCAACGTGCAGAGAAGAGGGACTGTGGACCCAAACAAGGTTCCTGGGCCACCAGACCAAGCGTGCAGGCAGTAGGATGGGCCAGGAAACAACTGTGAAAACCCAGAACTGAAGTCTACCACAGCACATCCTTGGGAGGTTTCTGATCACAGTATGAGGTACTAATGTGTGTCACTGGAGACAGTGGAGGATAGGGAGCCAGAGGAGGCAGGGTCAAGCCCAGGCTGAGAATGCCTGCTCACCCATCCAAACACCACAGTTTCTCCCAGTCTCCTCACCCTGTGTTATCCTGTGTTGCCAGCTCTTTTGTGAGAAGGGCATTCTCCTTGTACATAGCTCGTTGGCATTCCAATACTATGGCTGTCTTCTCAGTGGCCTTAAAAAAATCATTCTAGACCTGGGAGACAGCTCCGTCATTAAAGTGCTTGCCTTGCAAGCATAAGACCTGAGTTTGAATGCTCAGCATCCACTTAAACAGCTGGGTAGTGTGGCATGGCCCTGCAATCCCAGCACTGAGAAGAAGAGACAGAATGACCCAATAGTATCTAACCTTGTCAAATTAGTGAGCTGCAAGTCCAGTGAGAGATGCTGTCTCAAAAAATAAGAGAGACCTGACATCAACCTCTGACCCCACACAAATGTGCACATACATAGATATGTCATACACCCTAAATTTTTTAAAAAATCGAATTATTGATGCTTACAGTCATGTACCTCACAGCCAGTGTCAATTTGCCAATGTCTAGTGACACTTTTGGTTGTTATAACTGACGGATGCTGCTGGCATCTGATGGGTAGACAAGCACTCTGAAGTGGCCAGGCAGCCCTCTCCAGCACGGTGACATTTCTGGGCATCAGTGGTCCAGCATCTGAAAACACAGTAGCTACTGGAAGCCAGTCTTAGACACCATATCCATGACCTGTAAACTGTAAGCTCCACCTGCCCAAAGGCTAGGTAACTTCCTAGAATGTTGAGAGTCCTTGAAGAAGCCTTATGGGGAGGTACACTGGCCGCCAGGTTTGTCCCTATAAACCCCTGTAACACTCAATCACAGTCATTTCAGCTGGGAAATTCCAGGATATGATCCTAACCAAAGTCCATCTCTTGGTCAGTACTTAATATTTATAAGGCGGGACTGGTAAGATGGCTCAGTGGTTAAGAGCACTGACTGCTCTTCCAGAGGTCCCAAGTTCAATTCCCAGCAACCACATGGTGGCTCACCACCATCTGTAATGGAATTTGATGCCCTCTTCTGATGTTTCTGAAGACAACTACAGTGTACTCAAATATATAAAATAAATAATTCTTTTAAAATATATTTAATAAAGCTTGTTTTAAATTTGACCCAAAAAGGTGGAATTGGTTTTTCTCCAAGATTAATAAAACCACCCAACAACCTAACAGGATACATAATGGCAGAGAATAACTTAGGCTCAGAGAGGCCAAGGAACTTGTCCAAATTCACAGAGTTCCTAAGAGATGCTTTTCTGGGACTCCACTGTGTGCCCTCAGAGTCAAAATGGTCCTCCAAAATGTTCACACATGCATGCACAGATTATGATATGTTCTGGCCAGGCTCAGCATCCAAGGGGGCTCCTTGCTGATCAAGTCTTTGATACCCTGTTTTACTCCCTGGAAGAGAAGTTCCCAGAAAGGTCCTCACACACTCCTGTGCCATGTGTCCTGCTCCTAGGAGGGTAGTAAAGAGACTGTACAGGAGACACTCAGGGGCTGTTCTCCTCTGTGACATCTGCTTATTTAATGGAAAGGACAACATTCTCCAGGACACCCTTGTGGGGTAAATATTTACTCATCAACAGCAGCAGGGCCTGAGATGAACCCTGAGACTGTCCCACAGCTGGAGGGTGTGACAGGGAGGGAGGCAGACAAAAAGCATAGTAGTCTTCTCTGGAGTCTGTCCCCCTCAGCCTGATACACAAGCCCATGGAGTCTCACGTGACAGAAGGCACTGCGACCTATAGAACTGTCTCATGGTCAGGAGCCCAGGGCCCTCCCTTTCCAACCCTTATGCAGTCTCTCAACCTCAGACAGGTGTTTCTGGGTCTGGGATGAAATAGGCGGCAGTAAGACAATAGGAGAGGTAGGGAAGATGACAACCCGATGTGGGGGCCAGCTTGGCTTTCTGAGTGTCTCTGTCCCTTCATTCGTCTCTGACTCTGCCCCTCCATCTCACCATCCCTCTCTTCCCTATGCCTCTTTCTGATTCAATCTTTCAATCTTTAAATCTCACCTTCCCGCCCCCATTCTGTGTGTGTATGTGTGTGTGTGTGTGTGTGTGTGTGTGTGTGTGTGTGTGTGTGTTCAACTCTGCCTGTCACTTTCTATCTTAGGTGTTCTTTGTCTATCCCTCTGTGTCTTCACTGACTGAAGGGACAGCACTGAGACATAGCAAGGAACATAGCTCTGAGAGTTGGCACTGGACACCTGTTCTCCACATCTAGATAGGGATTGTGTGGTCTGCAGGGAGGTTGGCCAGCTGTGATTTGCCCAGGACTGCTGGACAGTAGCAGAGGGTCCAGGGAGGACAGAGTCAGGCAGGAGGCTATGAGGCAGGAGTGGTACCAGAAGAGCCAAGAGCAGGAAGCCACCATGGGCGTTTTACCATCTGTCCAACCAGCAGTTTAAACTGAGCCCTCCATTTAACCACTTCAGTTTCCTCGTTTGTAAAAGCAGGATAGTGATGACTCCCCGTCAACGATGGGGAAGGCGCTGAGGTAGTGACACGAGGGAAGCCAGCTGTGGGACCACGTGAGCCCATCCCTCCCTCTCAGCACATAAATATTTGCTAAGAGGGAACAAGTCCTGCACCAATCAGAGTTATTTCAACTTCCATCTGTTTGCACAAGAACTCGCCATCCTGGGACAGGTTGGATGGGAAGGAGGCCTGATCCTAATATGTACACAGAGCTCGGTGGAGCTGTAATGCCTTCAGAGACAGATGTTCTATCCTGATACTTCCTCTCAGTCCTACATGCCCTATGGATACATACACTAGAGGCCATGAGACATTTTATTTAACCTGGAGCAAGCACAGCCCTAAGTGCCTCTTGATCACAGCCAAGCCAGAGGCAGTTACTCAATATGGTGCTACTTGGTAACTACTTTATATCAAGCAGACAATCACAGCACAACAGCAATACCATTTCAGAATGGACACTAGCAATGAATCTGGTGAGCACAGGTGGTTGTCCAAGACCAGCAGCAAGGCAGTCTGCAGTTTAGCTGGTACAAAGGCCCAGAAGTAAGCCTGAGCTAAAAGGCATCTGGCAAGCCAAAAAGATAGTTGCTGGCCTGCTGCAGTTAGAGAACCATGATGGAGTGAGGCCAGGACATGCAGCACAAGTTTGCACAAAAGTGACAGTAGGTGCTATGGTAAATCTCCATCCCAATGCCTAGGGTCTGGTTGTCACATAAGGTTAGAGGAGCAGGGTGTCAGAACCCACCGTGTGGTTGTTGGGAATTGAACTCAGGACCTCTGGAAGAGCAGTTAGTGCTCTTAACTGCTGAGCCATCTCTCCAGGCCCCACTTTGACTCTTTTAAAGGAAGACATTTAATTGGGGGTGGCTTACAGGTTCAGAGTTTTAGTCCATTGTCATCATGGTGGGAAGCAATGGTGACATGCAGGCATACATGGTGCTGGAGAGGTAGCTGAGAATTCTACATCTTAATAAGCAGGCAGCCGGAAGAGAAAGCAGCACTGGGCCTGGCTTGAGCATTCCAAAACTCAAAGCTCACGTGTAGTGTCTCACTTCCTCCAACAAGGCCACCCCTCCTAATTGTGCCGCTCACTATAAGCCTACAGGAGCTGTTTTCATTCAAACCATCACAGATACTGTCCGTACACTGAGACCACAAAGTTTGATTTAAATATTTCTGTTGCTCTGGCAACCTTCTCAGCTGGTTCTTGCCATCATTCTCGATCTCAAACAATGATGGGTACATTTGCTTCAGTTGAAAGCTTTTGGTTGCCAAGGCCCTCCTTATAGCATCCTGGGAGTGCAGGTGAGCTTCAGGTGAGGGGTAGGGTAGATCTATCTATTGTTGGCCCAAAATGGGCAACGATGAGACCAAATGAACTTCTGGGACACAGGGTGAGGGTGAGAGGGGCATTTCAGGGAAGAAAGGATAATGACTTGCAAAATGTTTTAATTCATCCTCTCCATCATGCAAGTGCCATTCATTCATTGATTCACTTGTCAAAATCAGCTAGCCAGCAGGGCAGTGGTGGCATATGCCTTTAATCCCAGCATTTGGAAGGCAGAGGCAGGCAGATTGCTGAGTTTGAGCCAGCCTGGTCTACAGAGTGAATTCCAGGACTGCCAGGGCTACACAGAGAAACCCTGTCTTGAAAAACCAAAAACCAAAAAAAAAAAAAAAAAAAAAAAAAAAAATTTCAGCTAGCCAAGCACCCTTTCTTTTTACCTGAGGGTCAGATGGATGGGAGACTAGAACCGCTGCTACATATGCAGCACCTCCACCTAGAGGAAGAGGGATTCAGACAGGCCAGTTTCTCATCTGAACTCATCTGGAAACAGAGCCTAGGAACATAATTGTATCTGAAGATATTTGAAGTTCCAAGGAGATGGCTGGGCCAATGGTCTAAGTTTTTAACACTGAGACAGGGTTTTCCATTCCAGGCCCTAATTAATCCTCCCATGAGGTGAAAGGGCTGATCCTCAGGGTGGGCAGTGGTAGGGCATCAAGGTGGTAACTGAGCAGAGGATGGAGAGGCAGCAAGCTTGGGAGGAAGGTCCCATCTTCCCCAGGTTTGTCAGGTATAAAGGATCTAGGATCCAGGGGCTATTCTCCCAGCTCTAGGATCCAGGGGCTATTCTCCCAGCTCTAGGATCCAGGGACTATTCTCCCAGCTCTAGGATCCAGGGGCTATTCTCCCAGCTCTAGGATCCAGGGGCTATTCTCCCAGCTCTAGGATCCAGGGGCTATTCTCCCAGCTCTAGGATCCAGGGGCTATTCTCTCAGTTCTCTGAACAACTTCACCAGAACTTCCTTCCCCTATTTTGCAGATTAGAGGTTCAGGGAGGTTGAGTAAGGTCACCCAAAAGTACACTGCTGCTGGGAATCCACCCGTGGGCTGGTTCTCTTTAAATTTCCTCATTTAATTCTGCCAGCATCCCAGGAGGCGGACTGCATTATCTTTATTCTGCTGATGAGGAAAACAAACCTGATTCTTGATAGCTACTGGGAGCATGAAGCTACTGGGAACATGCAGCTCACGTGGGGGCACACAGATATGGGGAGAACAAACTACAGGGAGCTACAGAGAGCACTCTGCTATGGGGAGCACAGAGCTCACATGGGAGCACTCAGCTCCTGAGAGCATGCAGCTATAGGGAGCATGTTCCTCACCTTAAAGCATGCAGCTATGGTGAGGCCACAACTATGGGGAACACACAAGTCTAAGGAACATGCAGCTACAAGGAGCATACAGCTCACAGGAGCACATGAATCTTGAAGGTACGCCAGCTTTGAGGAGCACACAGCTCAGCTGGGAGCACTCAGCTCCTGAAAGCATGCAGCTAAGGAAAGCCCTCAGTTCTGGAGAACAAACAGGTCCTTGGAAGCATGCAGTATGGGAAACACACAGCTCCTGGAAGCATGCAGCTATGGAAAGCACACAGACTCACCTAAATAATGACCAAAGGCCTTGCAGCCTGGGACCCAAACCCAAGCTTCATTCCCAGCAGTCAGGACTGCAGAGAGTCCACACTAATTACTGTGTTTCCTATCCTCTATCTCTCACATAGCCCCGCTGCTGATCCTTCCATCTACATAGTGCCCTGAGCCTCATTCTTCATCCAGATCTCTTCCCACACTCAAAGCCTGCTCGAGAGCACTCAAGGCCCATTGTACCTGAAATGTCTAGATGTATGGGAAGAGGGGATGAACCCAGAGGGATGGCCAAACTGAATGATGACACATAGAATTCCTTCCTGTCTTTCTACTTGTCCTTATGTTTGAAATCTCCCACAAGAAGTATTTTTAATGTCAGGCTTGATAGCAGATGTCTGTAATCCCAGCACAAGGGACGCTCGGGAAGGAGGAGTGCCACAATTTCTAAGCTAGCCTGGACTACATAGTGAATTCATGGCCAACCTGGATTACAAAGTGAATCCCTGTCTCCAAAAACACAATTAGGGGTCTAGAAAGATGGTTTGGTGGTTAAGAAAGCATATGGCTCTTGCAGAGGACTGGACTTTGACACAAGGGGCAGACTGCAATTCAGATTGGGGCAGCCCTGGTGTTTTCAGTGATAACTCTCTAACACACACTTGCTTTCAGCTTCCTTTTTCAAGATGAACAGGAATTGCTGTGGGCTGGTGACTTGAGGACAAGACAATCCGGAAGGTACCAAGGCAGATCTTCCCAGGAAGGTCTCCAGTTCCTGGATCTTCAGGCTTCTCTCCTCAGGTGCCCTGGCTATCCCCTGTACATGGTTCACTGCCCACAGCTGGCACTCTGCTTGTCTATCCTGCCTCCAGGCTGTGGGCCATCAGAGTCATTTCTTCCCTGCCAGCCATTCATATTCACAGAACCTGAGCACTCTGGAGGCTGAACACAGAGACTGGGCAGGAAACAAGGTTCTCTGGACTACTGGTGTAAGACTTAGCTCTAGAATCAAACTAGAGACTTTCCTTTGGCCCCATATTCGGACACTTGGGCTTGTTGGTAAGGAATGTAGAAGGTAAACTCTTCAGCTAGGTCCTTATAGAGCCTCCATCTGTGGGAGGGCAGCAAATGGTCTTTCCTTCCCCTGAACCCTGCCTCCAGCACCACGCTGCTTCTTCCCTTTGCTCACTTCCTATTCTGTTTTCGTGTACCCACTAAAGCAGAATTTAGGGTGCCTCCTCTGGCCATTCTGCTCAGTTTTGTTTTTTAATCATTTCTGTTGCTGTTGTTACAATTAGTGTGTGTGTGTGTGTGTGTGTGTGTGTGTGTGTGTGTGTGCGTGTGTTGTGTGTGTGTAAAAGACTGCAGGCCTGCTGCAGTGCACATGCAACAATCAGAAGACAACTTGCCCAAGTCAGCTCTCTACATCCACCATGTAGGTCCTCAGGATCAAACTCAGGTTATAGAGTTTTTCTGAATAATCCTGGCTATCCTGGAACTCACTCTGTAGACCAGGCTGGCTTTGAACTCAGAGATCCACCTGCCTCTGGCTCCACAGTGCAGTGATTAAAGGCATATGCAATTACTGCCTGGCTACTGTTTTTTTTATTTACTTATTATATGTAAGTACACTGTAGCTATGTTCAGACACACCAGAAGAGAGCATCCGATCTCATTACAGATGATTGTGAGCCACCATGTGGTTGCTGGAATTTGAACTCAGGACCTTCAGAAGAGCAATCAGTGCTCTTAACCACTGAGCCATCTCTCCAGCCTGCCTGGCTACTTTTTACTCTTTTAGGTGTATTTATTTTATGTGTTTGAGTGTTTTGGCTGCATGTGTATATGCACTAAGTGCCTGGTGCCAACAGAATCAGAAGGCAGCTTTCTTCTGAAACTGGAGTTATGGATGGTTGTGAGCCACCCTGTGAGTGCTGGGAACCTAGCCCAGGTCCTCTGCAAGAGCAACTAGTGTTCTTAACTTTTGAGCCATTCTTCAGCCTCTTGATTGGTTTTTGATTGTAGTTTGAAGAGCCAGGCATGAAGAAGTATTTTCTTAGTGGACCCTTCATTTTGTTGGCTGTGTCAGCTTAAAAGTGGGTACTTGCAGGGTGCCAGGCAGTGGAAGCATGCAAAAAAACAAAAAACAAAAAAAAACCAAAAAAACAAAAACAAAAACAAAACAAAACAAAACAAAACAAAAAAAAAACCCAGAGACACACAGAAATAAAAAGAATTCCGGAGATACCTTATTGATAAAGAACTGCAGATCAGAGCGGAGCTGGTATTGGCTGTTGAAATGTAGTGTGGCTGGGTGGCATTCTGAGTGCTCACTCCAGGTTTCTAAACATGTCTCTCATAGCTTTATAGTCTGTCCCTAGTGCCTCCAAAAGTCCAAAAGGGCTGTGGAACATACCAGGGTCCATAGTAGAAGTGGCTGATACAAGATGTACCCACTTACAAGGTCACATTTATTTCTGCCTCATTGAAAGGCCAACTGAGGCTCAGAAAGGTCACAGTACCAAAAAGTGGCAGTCCTGGGGCCAAGTCCAGGACAGTGTGACCCCCGAGTTAAGGCTCTCATGCAGACAATCTACTCCCTAGTATTAAGGTAGTCTACCTACTGAGCCCCTACTTCCTCTTCACTAGAAGAAGGTGGTCACATGGGCAAAGGAGTCAGGGAGGGAGACTATTCCCTGGATTGTCCCAGACATGCCTGAACTAAAAGGAAGCAGGAAAGGTCCCGATGGCTGATGACGGCTCTGTCTCTCATTACACTTGGTACTGGCAATGGTTGCTGTTACTTTGAAGGTCCATACCGGCCTGTCTTTAGCACAGTGGGCCCATGCCTGCCCACCTACATGCACTCAGGCCCTCAGGAGGAACCCCGAAAGCCCACCTTGGGTACAGGGCTTGGGGTTCTTCAGTGGGCTCTACCATGCCTAATCCCAAATATTTTCCAAGCATGGTCAAAGGCACTGAATACAGAACTATGCACCCCTAACAGCAGGCTCTGGATCACAGCAGGTGCTTTGTCCTTTGAAGTTCCAGGTTTATATCTTCTCAGCTGAGTCCTGCCACATAAAACAAAACATGACTCCTGTGTCTAAGCCTTCCAGTCACATGCCTAGAAGCCCTGGATCCCCTGCCTGACACCCCTTCTCTACCACCTTTCCATTTGCCAACTTCCTCTCCTTTCTCTCCACCTCCCTTACCTTCCATCCCTTCTGTTCCCTAGCTCTAACCAGTTCTAACCCACAGCACTAATGCCAACACAGATGGGGTGGTACCCCTATTGCTTGCCAGGCACTCTGGGTATCTTTAATAGCACCATCTCTGTCCCCATTTTACAGATGTGGCACTTGAGGTACTAAGAGGCTTAGTAACTTGCCAAGATTGCTGCATCTGTGGTGGTAGAGTAGGGTTCAAGAATGTGGCTGCGGGCTGGAGAGATGGCACAGCAGTTAAGAGCACTGACTGCTCTTCCAGAGGTCCTGAGTTCAATTCCCAGCAACCACATGGTGGCTCACAACCATTTGCAAAGGTATCTGATGCCCTCTTCTGGTGTGTCTGAAGACACCTACAGTGAGTGTACTTATGTATAATAAATAAATATATCTTAAAAAAAAAAAAAAAAAGAATGTGGCCTGGCTCCCTCCTGCCACACGAACAGTCCCAGTCCCAGCCCAGTGCCACAGGCAACTGTGGACAGCCAACAAGGCATATGATCTGTTGTTGAGGGCTGGTCTTCCTGGGCTGAGCCAGCTCTGGTTGCTCCTCTCACTGGCTCCAGCCTGCCTCTAGGCCACAGACCTTCTACCTCCTGCCCTGTGGATATTTCAAAGTAGTGGCTTTGTCCTCTGAACAGTCATACCTGCAAGCTGAGCAGTGTGATTCCTCTTCTCACCTCTTTGCAGGCATTGTCATCCTCTGCACAAGCCCTCTCCCTTTGCTCTCCTGGGCAGGGCCCTTTGGACCCAGGCTCCTATGCCACCGCCTCTTGCTCCTGCTCAATGCCAGACTCTGGGGTTACCTAGATTACAAACAAGACAGTCTGGCTGTCTCCACTGAAGCATGAGCTTCTATACTCTAAGAGTATTCTGGGCTTAAAGTAGGCCATCCCACATGGCCCTGAGTGGACTGTAAGGTTCTGAAAGTAGTGTCATACAGCATGTCTGGCCATGTCCAGTACCATGGAGACACAGTTAAAAATCTTCACTCTGCCCCTGAGCCTACAGCATGTATGAAATAGTCAGTCCTGAGCTACAGCCACTGAAAGTCATTGAGGATCAGGTAGAAGCTAGGGTCTGGGAGAGCATCTTGATAGCATGCATTCCCCTTCTGCATGCTTCTCCAAAAGGCCTTGGCCAGCCTCCCAGCCCTGAGGCCCCTGC